>NC_135783.1:342079321-342379321 GCF_051106095.1 Pogona vitticeps
TATTGCTTTGCAATGATCGGTTCCCTGCTTCGGGAACCGATTCTTCGCAAAACGATGTTTTTTAAACAGCTGATTGGCAGTTTCAAAATGGCCACCAGGTAATTAAAATGGCTCCCTGCTGTGTTTAGGGACGGATTCCTTGCTATACAGGCAGCGAAAATGGCCGCTGTATGGGGGATCTTCGCTGGACGGTGAGTTTTTACCCCATTGGAACGCATTGAACGGGTTTCAATGCATTTAAGTGGGGTTTTTATTTTTGCTTTACGATGTTTTCACTTAACAGCGATTTTCCTGGAACAGATTATCGTCGTTAAGCGAGGCACCACTGTATTGAGTTGACCACAGACTCATTTAGGCTTGATATCTAGACATTGACACAAATGCTTCCTGTGTTATGTTCTTCATCACAAGTGATTTAGAGGTGTTCCTCTATCAGGTAAAAAAAAATCAGTGCAGGAAGTGGCTCTCTGACCCATTTTATCTAAGGGACGTTCCTGTCTTAGGTATACTACCGAAGTTTCTGCTGAGACATGAGAATAAAATTTCCCTCTTCCCTCTTTCTTAAAGGCACCACAGTGTGATATCCTTGCTTCGCACCACTGGAGCTCACCTTTCTAGCCAAGAACTTGGGAATGTTGGAACAGAACTCTGTAGGTAAGAAATCCTTTTTGTTTCTTTGAGGGTTTTGCTGGGGTGGCATACCTTTGGCACTCTGGATTTTTTGGACTTCAACTCCCAGTATCCACAGCCTCTAATGCCTATGATGAACTGCTACAGGGCTCAGTGGTTTAGGTATCTGGCTGTGGAGCCAGAGGTTGAGAGTTCAGTTCCCCACTGGGCCTCCTTGAAAGGGGCTGGAGTCAATGATCCATGGGACCCCTTCCAGCTCTGCAGTTCTAAGAATAAGAATATGGGTAAGAATAAAGGACTATGGGGTAATAGTTTGTAGTGCCAACACGTCACTTTGTTTCTGCGCACTCATCTGGTGTATACTGGGATGATGTGATTGTATGCAACGACTTCTGCAACATTACATGTTGAGGGTCCTGGAAAAAGCCCATTCACACAATCACTTACCCTTGAGGCCATTAAGTTTGGAGCCAACTTGTGGAGTATGTTTCTCTTTCCCATTGCATACCTGTGGCAGTTGAATGGTTAAAGATAGCTTCTAACACTGATTAATTCAAGATATTGGATCATTGTCTTCACCAGCAATATTCTTAAAGGCGAAATACCTAGCAAGCATTCACCTTATGAACCTTGTTATATTTTTGAGATACAGTATACCTGGTGAAGCTTCTATTAGTGTTCCAGTAGCAGAAATTGAGAGAATATCTTTGAACATGATTTTCTTTTGTGTGTTCTAACCACTGATTCTGCATAAGAACGTTAATATAGGCTTCTCCCTCTTGTTTGACAAGCTTGGAATCTGCTTTGTTAAGACTTAGCTGTCAAGATTATTAAGAGGAGCAGCTAAAAAAACCCTTATATTCTTTTGTGAGTAAACTGACCCCACACTTAGCCTCTTCTGCCCTCTGAAAAACCTGTTTAACTGGCTAGCCTTAGAGAATGAAGCTTTGAACAGCAACTAGAAAAATAAATGTATCATCATGATGCAATTTGTACCAAGTTTTTTCTTGTTAGCTAGGAATGGATTTCCAGTTCCTGTATATCTGCTGGTTATGATAATATGGGAGTTGTAGCTTTTAAAGAAAGAACAGTGTTTCCAGGATTTTAAAGCATGGGTGGAAAATACTTTAGGATAATTGTCTACAGTAGCCATTCTCATCCCTCCCCCCCTTTTTTGCCATGGCCATAAACACAATATGAAAGAAATATAGGCAGAATCAAGACTGAGTAAGTTGCATAAAAACCATATAAAGGTGCTGTATGAAGAACTGTTTCTAGTCTGTGGCCCCCTTCTAGTGTGCCAGGGAATCCCTGGGGCCATATTCCACCCCCTCCTTGAAAATAACTCATCTATACTGTACAGTGGGGTCTTGACTTGAGAACTTAATCCGTATTGGAAGGCGGGTCTCAAGTCAAAAAGTCTGTAGGTCAAGTTTCCATTGACCTACAGTGCATTGAAAACCGATTAATCCCGTAACAGGCCGTTTTTGTTCCATTTTGGTTTTTTCCTGGTCTGTAAGTCAAATCTGAGTCTGCAAGTCAAACCTAAATTTTGCGGCCAGAGAAGTCTGTAACTCAAAAAGTCTGTAAGTCAAGCCGTCTGTAAGTCAAGAGTCCACTGTAGTATCTTTCTTCCTCAGAGGTGGGATGTAAGCAAAGGAACTGTATCATATGTTAAGGTGGGAATATGTCTTCTGAGAAACTGTGATTCATCTGTAGCTTAAGCAGGGAGCAAGCCTTTTTCATGAAGGATGTCTATTGTCCCCCAATAGTGGGAGAGGAAGGTAGAGCACATGGGCATCACCTGCTTACAGAGATGGGAGAAGTTACATTTTTTTGGACCACAGTCCATAGAAAACTCAAGCTGACATGATGGATGAGGTATCCTGGGACCTTTAGTCTTAAAAAAGAGGAAATACAGTGGTGCCTCGCTTTACGATTTCCCCACATTGTGACGAAACCGCATTACGACGATCTTTTTGCGATCGCAAAAGCTGATCGATGGTTTCAAAATGGCCACCGCGTAAATAAAATGGCTCCCCGCTGTTTTCTGGGATGGATTCCTCGCTGCACAGGCACCGAAAATGGCCGCCCTATGGAGGATCTTCGCTGGATGGTGAGTTTCCAGCCCATTGGAACACATTGAAGGGGTTTCAATGCGTTTCAATGGGCTTTTTATTTTCGCATTACGACGTTTTCATTCTACAGCGATTTTGCTGGAATGAATTAACGTCGTAATGCGAGGCACCACTGTATTGTATTTATAACTTTTGCCAACTGGCAAAGTTCAGGTTTGCTTACTTGCCCAGTTATTTTAACAGCCCACTGCTGGGATACAGTGTACACTGGCTCTCCATTTTTCTAACATTATCTGGGGGGGAGGGGTGTCATGATGCAGGAAAACAAAATTATAGCAGGAATACAGCAATCCATTAAAAAACACACCTCTCCAGGATCTTATTCGGCTAAAGATTCTATTTGATTGACATTTCTCATACAGTAACTAGTAAAAAAGTCAAATGAGCCACGACCTGTTCATATTTGGTTGCCCCTCCAGAAAGAAGGATTGGGGGGGTTTGAGGGGGGAGCAGGAGCATGAACCAAATGCCCATTTTTCGTTCTCGCTTTGCTTTCTCTCCTCTGTACCAAAAGACCAGTTAATGAAATCCAAGGATGTTTTCCTTCAAGTCTGTTATCATAGCTTATCTCTCTGCTAAAATGCTGTTCTATTCTGATCGAAGCTGTCGAGAGAAATTATGATTTTGACAGAACTCTGACCATACCTCTAAATGCCTGATTATCTTTCCAGTGAAATAAAATATGGAGTGGGTTTTTTATTATCTTAATCTGTCATCTGTCCTGGCAGTTACAGAGTCTGCATAAATTTTTTTTAAAAAATGGCACAGGAAAGCTGCCAAACTGGGATGATATCCTTGAAGGTGCTGCAGGCAGAATTATCTTCCCCTCCTGCCAAATCACTATTCTGCTTATCAAGGTTCTTCACCAGCAGAGAAGCATCATCTTTTCCCTATCTAGGTGACACTTTTCAGCTATAAACATCTCAATCTCCTAGAGTAGCTTAGGGTGCTTTTTGCAAGGAGTTAAGGTAGAAAGATATGCAAAGATACAGTACCAGGGAAATGATAAAGACGTGTCACATTGCCTCTTTGGTGGCTTATCCTCTTAGGATGGTCCTGTGCAATATGTGACCAAGTACAGAACCAGAACTTGGAAAATGTTAAAGCCAGCAAGTTAAAGTTAGTTCAACAATTAGCCTATCAACCTTAATCATTTTAACAAACAATATAGAGATAGACATGAGCGCAAACCGCCACCGGTTTGGTGATTCGTGCTGGTTCGTATTGATCAAACAGGTGTTTGATGCTTCTCAGCCCCACCTCCTCCAGCGGGCATCCACATAGGGGCGGTGCCTGGAGGAGGCGGGACAAAGAATCCTGGGTGCTGTCTATGAGTGGGTGCCTGCTGGAGGAGGCGGGGCTGGGAAGCACCAAACATTTGTTGGGCCAATAAATGAACTGGCAGAAACAGCCAAACTGGCAGTTCATGCCCATCTCTATACAGAATGCATTCTTTATGTTGATTATTCATAACTTCATGTTAATAACTTGGTAGATGGTTGTTAGTTGACTGGATAGCTCAGTGGTATCTAGCTATGGAGCTAGAATTTGGGAGTTCAACTCCCCTCTGTGCCTCCTGTGAATACAGCCAGCCAGTGGGGCTACTCCAGAAGAAGGAAACAGAATTGACTTGACATTGTTGTTGCTGTTATTTTGTCATTTTAATTTTTTTAAAAAGTCAACCAGAAGCATAGAATCATAGAATAATTGAGTGGGAAGGGGCCTAAAAGGCCATCAAATCAATTCCCCTACTCACTGCAGGAACCCAAATCTGACAGATGATTGTCCAGTTTTATTTTGAATGCCTCTAGCGTTGGAACGCTCATCACCTCCTGTGGTAATTGGTTCCATTGTCATACTGCTGTAACAGTTTTCTTCCCCTTATATTCAACCTAAATCTGGCTTCTTGTAGCTTCAGACCATTATTATTTGTTCTGCACTCTGGGATGATTGAGAATAGATCCTGCCCATCTCTGTATGACTACTTTTCAAGTGCTATCAGATCTCCCTCCAATCTTCTCAAGGCTAAGCATACCCAGTTTAAAGTTACTACTACTACTACTACTGCTGCTGCTGCTGCTGCTGCTGCTACTACTGCTATTGCTATTGCTACTGCTGCTACTGACAACAACAAATCCAACCTCACCATAAGAAAGTGAGCTGGCACAGATTGATACAGTTGTTAAAATTAGAACCAATTGCAGGCAACAGATCACTTATTAAAATATTCATTCCAAGGTCTGGAAACTACAAGCTATGTGTATGGCTACAAGTACAGTTCACTTCTTTTTCAATTCTAAATGGGTAGAGAAATTTTGTTACTGAGTCTCTAAGGACTGATAGGCTGTTTGGCTTGGCAGGTCACTGGCTTGGCAGGCCTACCTTGGATTTTCCAGAAATACTCCACAGGTCATGCAGTCCATATGTGTGTACTTCATAACATCTTGTTTTTTTAGGCTGCAGACAAATGAGAGATATTTCAAGCAGATTTTGGAGGCTTCTGGATGAAGCATTTCAAAACTCTGGAAAAACTGAGCTGATACAGATGACAGTGACTGTTTCTCCCGAACAACCTGGACTAATTTAGTATGTTGCCCCTTTCTTCCCATGCCAGTGGAGTCTTGCATGGGTAGTTTCCCTGGCTCCAACCATCTTAGTGTCTTCCTTCCTTCCTTCCTTCCTTCCTTCCTTCCTTCCTTCCTTCCTTCCTTCCTTCCTTCCTTCCTTCCTTCCTTCCTACCTACCTACCTACCTACCTACCTACCTACCTACCTACCTACCTACCTACCTACCTACCTACCTACCTACCTACCTACCTATGGGGAAGTAAAATAGAAGCTTCCCCAAACTAAATTTAAGTACTGTACCTGAGATGAAAGACGTTTGCGTGGAAGAAAATTTCCTCTGAGGTTTTTAGGGGCTGATTTATACTTCTGCTGACATGTCTATGCTATCTGTATAGAATGTATAAAAGGGAGAGATACGTCTCCGAGCATTCACAGAATATGTGCTGCATAGGGCTATAATGGTCTCATCTCCCTACCTTCATGATATATTTGCAGACATACAACTCTCCATTCACCTTCCCCAATCTGTTGACCTCCACACATTTTGGACTACAACCCCCAGCAGCCCCAGCTAACATGACAAGTAGTCAGGACCATAGAACCTGGCATCTAAAATATGTAGAGGACACCAGGTTGGGGGAACCTGTCTTGAGTGAATAGGTATTAAAACACAATATCCTTGTAAAGAGGGGAATTGACTCCCAGAGTTCTCGAAGGAGATTCTCTTCCAGAGGAGCTGCTGTCCTTCAGCCCAAGTGATGTTGTTTAGTCATTAAGTCGTGTCCGACTCTTTGTGACCCCATGGACCAGAGAATGCCAGGCCCCCCTGTCTTCCACTCCCTCCCAAAGTTGGGTCAAATTAATGTTGGTAGCTTCGGTGACACTGTCCTACCATCTCATCTTCTGTCGTCCCCTTCTCCTCTTGCCCTCACACTTTCCCAACATACGGGTCTTTTCCAGGGAGTCTTCTCTTCTCATGAGATGGCCAAAGTACTGGAGCTGCAGCTTCAGGATCTGTCCTTCCAGTGTGCACTCAGGGTTGATTTCCTTCAAAATGGATAGGTTTGTTCTCTTTGCAGTCCAGGGGATTCTCAAGAGCCTCATCCAGCACCATAATTCAAAAGCATCGATTCTTCCGCGGCCAGCCTTCTTTATGGTCCAGCTCTCACTTCCATACATCACTATTGGAAAAACCATAGCTTTGACTATGTGGACCTTTGTCCGCATAGTCAAAGCTATAGTTTTGCACAATGCAAGACTATAGCATTGCACCAATAGTAATAATTGTATGCCATCAAGCTAATTCTGAGTTCTGGCAAGCTTTCATAGGGTTTTCCAGCTGTACAACTACTCAGAAGTGGTTTACTGCTCCCTTCTGAGGGTACTCTGGCACCAAGTAGTTTGGCCAAGGCCGTAAAGGTGGGCTCTTCTCCTAGAAGCCAAACAGAGGAATCAGACTACTGACCCCTCACTCCCAACTTGGTGAGCTACCCAGCAAGCTGAGTTTAGCTCTACACATAAAAACAGAAAGAGCTTCCACGGAGGTCCAGGGTCCTCCCTCTGTTTTTACACACCCAGTAAAATAAATATCAGATTCTGAATTGCTTTAGCTGCTTCTTAGCTACTTCTTATAGCAGACCACCAACTGTGGTTGAAAATGAGCATTAGCCTATTAAGTTAGCTAGGTAAACAATCCATGATTTGCTTTTGGCCTGTTTAGGATTTGTTAAACAATGGACTAAGCAAATATGTACTTGGCTAATTTTAAACCATGGCTCCTGTTTGCGCATAAATATAATTTAGGTATCCAGAAAAATGAAGCCAAATCCTGACTTACTCCTTGTGGTGAAGAGGGGCAGTGTGTCAAACTCAGGCTTCACTCAGGCTCCAGTCCGCTCCTGGTGATATTCATGAACCCTCTTTACAGATTTATTATAGTATTAGCCTTTGTAAATTAGAGTCGACTTTCTCAGACATATGAGCCATTGGCAGATAATATTACATATATGTGCATACAGAGAAACAATGGGACCAAAGGACAATGAAAGGCCAAAAGTACAGCTTATCACAGTTCTGTAGAGAGTTTATAAAATGTAGATCTTGTTATGGGAGGGCAGTACTTAGAGCCTGTTTTGCGTAACGGGTGTGTGTGGCCAATACCCTCTTTGCATATTCCTATTATTCTAACCAGCTGTTCCAGCTGACCATCAAATCAGAATGAAGCAACGAAGAAAGTAGTTCATAAGGACTGTACTGAGGATTAAGATGTATGTATTATCTATTTTAGGGATGTGGTGGCGCTGTGGGTTAAACCGCAGAAGCCTCTGTGCTGCAGGGTCAGAAGACCTGCAGTCGTCAGATCGAATCCACACGACGGAGTGAGCCCCCATCGCTTGCCCCAGCTCCTGATAACCTAGCAGTTTGAGAGCATGCAAATGCGAGTAGATAAATAGGTACCACCTCAGTGGGAAGATAACGGCATTCCGTGTTTAGTCACGCTTGCCACGGGAACTGTCTTCCAACAAACTCTGGCTCTATGGCTTGCAAACGGGGATGAGCACCGCGCCCTAGAGTCGGACACGACTGGACTAAATGTCAAGGGGAACCTTTACCTTATTATCTATTTTAGATTGTATTAACTACTCTAGGCTCATGGTTTGATGTACAAGTGATTCTTTTCACTGTGCCACACAAATCCAAACCACACGGTATTAATAATTTGCCACCTAGGTGTTGAGTTTTCAATAGCACCCTCTTCTGTTGCATCTGCACCTGTTGAACCAATGTTCTTGTGCTTCTGTTACAGGCTGATACTTAAGTATGGGAAGTAGGTTAAAAACATTAAAGTGTTTTTCTGAATGGATCAAAAAGTCCCTGAAACCGTCAGCAGTTTCTTAATCTGTGTGCAATGTAAAAGAGGTTTCCTGACCCTTTCACTCTTTTCTCTTGCCGCTGTGTTCTTTCTGTCAGCCAAATCTGAAAGAATTATTTGTCTTTTGCCATGTTTGCCCTGAAATAAAATCCTTAGAAGATCCACATGAACACAGCTTCGCCAGCTCCCTTCTCAGCCTCTCACTTAAGGCTGTTTCAGTGACAACTATGTGAAATTCAGTCAAAGACTTTATTCATTAGAGGCACTTATGAAATCTTTCAACATATTACTAATCTTGTGTATATCTAAGATGGTGGAAAGGACATAATTAGTGATGCATCTGATGAAAGAGTTTAAGTAAATCTCCTGAATCATTACGAGGGAAAGGGCTGGAATCTGAAAGGCAATTTTCCCATGCCAGAAACATCATTAGCCCAATATATGAACCGTGAGGAGAATGGTTTGGTTAAATAAATGACTTGTGCTAATTCATTCCATTCTTTTTAGTGGCAATGTCTTTATTTGCTAGGAATGAGGAGCGTATTCCACCATATAGTGAGCTTAGCTGTGAACATTTCCATCTTTTCCTTGGGGAAACCTCTTTATAAAAATGCCAGAAATAATCATAAAAATGGCAGTAAAATTGTTAAAAATTGACATGCTGCAGGATTAGAGGGTCAGAACAGGATTCTTTCCTACATGTCCTTTTTGAAACAAAATGACAGGCAAAAATCTGTCTCTGTGTATAGGATGGCTGTAGATTTAGACTCAGCTCACCTATTTGCTTTTGAGGAAAGAATGACCTCATAAGAGTGTCTTACCTCATTTTGACAGGTGAAAGGCAATTATTTAAGAAGGACCCCATACGTAAGGAGCCTCAGTTTCAGCATCTGTCCTTCCAGTGAGCACTGAAACTAGGAACTCTTAAGTGCAAACTATGTGTAGCCTTTTTTTTATTGATGACCACTCTGTATTTAGTGAGCAATGAACTATTTGGAAACCATTTTGCAAAAGATTCCCATCAGCCCATCTAGTTTATTCAGGGTCTGTTTTGAGGTCCATGTTTTGTTGCTCGTCATGTAAGAATGGAGAAGAGCTTTTAACAGCTTTATCTGCCACATTGTTATGATGCAGAACAGTGGGGAGCCACAAATGTCCTTCTGCAGATCTGACCAACATGGTGAGTTTATGACGTTGGTTGTGTTTCTTAATTAGGTCAGTCTCACACAAACATCTTGGCCCATCTTCATCTCCGGACTTGTTCCAACTGGAGCGTTCCACAGCCTTCCAGTGTTTACCCCTCCCACAGAGATACAAATACTGCACTGACACTTAAAAGACTGAGAATTGGCTTCAGAGGCCTGGAGGGCAAGAAATTGTGTCCTACAAGAGTGACTCCTTAAGTTTCTTTAGGAATCTGGAATGTTTCCTTTGACATTTTACCTGCTTCTGTGTCTGCATGGTGGGCTAGAGATGAAAGTGGTTCAAAATGCAAAATCATAGATTATTTTCTTTTAATAAATGGATCCCTGTTTTACCATATTTATTCTCTCCTTTCCCCCAAGGAGCTGGGCCCAGGGCATAAGTGACTTTATTCTATTTTATCCCCAAAACAAAACTAAGCTGGTAGCCCAAAGGTTTATCTACTTCAAGAATTATACTAGTAACATTAAATACGGAGTAATAAATATTTGACATCTGAATAGTACTTCTGAGAGTTCAAAGCATTCCGTAGCCATCTAACTCAACAGCACAGCAGATGAGGATTGTTCTCTTCATGTTGCTTCAGACAGCCTTCCTGTACTTGGCGCCTTCTAGATTTGTTGGTCTCTGCAACTGTCATCATTCCCATGCTGGCTAAGATTTAAAGAAGCTGCAGTCTAACACATCAGGATAGGCCCAAGCTGAAAAAACAACAACTGGCATGGGGGAAACAGAATGACTTGCCCGAAAACACTTAAAGGCTTCATGGCAAAGGCAAAATTTCAGCTTTGGGCTTCTTGATTTGTAGATCTGTCTCAGGCGATGCAGTTGAATCCTATGTATGTAGGACTCAGAAGTAAGTCCCATTGTGTTGAATCCACTTGGAATTAACTTATGTATAAGATTCTAATCATATCCTCATTCTGATGCCTGACAGTTCCCTGTAACATAATTCTGGCTCTGTCTAAAATATTACATTTAGAAGAACTTTTTCCAGCTACTGTAAAGAAGTAAAATTGGTAGAGAAGGTAGAGGCAAGCCTTGAGGTCACCTGCTAAGCTTGGCAAGAGAGCAGAGAGTTAAACCGAGTTTTCGTGCTCTTAGCTGAGCACTCCAACCAACACACCATGGATTCCTTTCTCTTGCTATCTGTGCAAAAATAGGTATCCTAGTGAGCTTTAAAAAAACTCCAGCAAAACCCTGCTAGTTTAAAAAAGTTAGTGGAAATGCTCTTGTGGTTGGCATCTTTCAGAAGGTTGACTTTGGCAGGTGGAGGATAGCTGCTCAGCTGTTTTATAGCAGTCTTGAAATAAAAAACACCAATAAAAAGTATATGTGGCAGGTAGCTCTTCAGATCTTATTTGGGTCCTGACTTTTATAGTGAAAGCTTTCAGTGAAATGGAGCAATCTGAATGTCGGATATCCCATTCAAGCTGCATTTTATGGGATCAACCTTGTGTTGTGAAATATGAAACTGCCTGTGCTTTTCCCCCTTTGGTTATGGGCACACCCACTGGGTGAAACTAAGCTGTCGAAAGCTTCTGCTCATACGCCCTTGTTAATTTATGCGACTGGTTCATCAAGCAGTATTGCCTGCTCAGTTGTTAGGAGCTTTTGTAATCTTGTCCTGCTCTTCCTGGCAACCTTTCCAAGCCTCTTGTGTGCCTCCCTGTTTGGCAACTTTTTGTGGTTGATGCAGTGTTGCGGTGAATAATATTATGATCAGGGGGTGCAGGATGCAGATGTTTCCTAGGCTCTCTTATGGTGCTAAAGGTTCAGAGGAGTTCGTGGGCCCAGCTATACCCTCAGCAGAAACCAGTGTTAAACTCCACAATTTCAGGTTGTAGGAGTGAAGGTTCATATAGTCCAGGGGTGGGCAGTTAATTTCTATAGGGGGGCCACATGAAAAATCTGAACTGTGTTTGGGGGCCGAACAAACTTTACTTAAAAATAAAATGAAACAGTGATGTTATGATTGTTTTTATTTTAAACTTGTTAATCTTCACAAATACTAAAGAGGTTTTTTGCAGTATGTTAAAGATAAGCAACTGATCAACTTCATACAAAAAGCTATAAATGGTTTTTTTTATGTTCAAAACTGTCTGCGGGCCGGACAGCAGTGGCTCGTGGGCCATATGTGGCCCTCGGGCCGCACTTTGCCCAGGTCTGATATAGTTCCTTAGGAAAAAGGTTCTCTGAACTGTCACAAATTTACATATTAGATGAATGAGGTCAGTTTAGCTTTCACTTCATGAAAGTTTGCTGTAGGGCTGGTCCCTACCCCACCTCCACTGACAGGGTATTCACCAAACCACCCTCCTCCATTTACAGCCTGTAATATATATTCCAGGCAAAGCATGACCTCTTGGTTATGCTGATTGTAGATGATGGCAGTCTTGAACAAAGACAGATGCAATAGGAGGTGAATGAGATTGAGGCAAAATGGTTAATTGGTATAAGATGGTTGATGGTTAAAGGTATAAGAGTGTTGGCTTGAGTATGGGAAAGCTTACTTCAATAGTGGACAACAGAAGACCAGTTGTTTCCTACCTTGGGTCCCCAGATGTCCTTAGACTAAAACTTCCAGAAGACTTCACCACTAGCTGTGCTGACCAGGATTTCTGGGAGTTGTAGTCCAAGAACATCACCTTCCCGCATTGGCTGTCCCAGCTGGACTACTGGGAGTTGTAAGCCAAAAACTTCTAGAGGACCACAGTTGTTCAAGTGCATTTTCGTGAGATCTACATGTGAAAGACAGAGAGAATGAGAGAGAAAGATCCTGCTTGTTTATTGCAGTGTAGTAGACTCAAGTTTAGGTGTCTGAGAGAGTTGACGTTGATGGCATGTTTCATGTTGAATGGCTGACTGTGCTGGCTTGTGACCCAAGCAGAGGGTGCCTCATCCCCAGAATTTCAAGGTGAGCTCCCATCTCCTCATCCAGGCAGTGCGCCATATCTCTAAGCTGAAGCGAACAAAAGAGATTTGGAGGATAGGTGCAAGAGCGGTAACTGGGATGGCAGGGAGACATTCTAAGAATTTCACTTTGGGATGTTGCCAACTTGGCAGCGTCCAAGGCTTTTGCCACACCCCTTCTCTCCGACACCAGTGTTACAACCAATGGGATACATTTATTTTCTGCAATAATCTTCACTTATTTCCTCTCTTCACTTTCACTGCCACAAACTTTTATCTGCCCCTGTGGGTTCGTGTGTATCTGCCCCTTCACCGAGGCCCTTATAACATCCTTCATCCAGCCAGCTCTCCAGAGATTGGACTGATCATTAGACATGGGCATGAACTGCCAAACTGGTGGTTCAGGCCAGTTCGTTTAGCAACCAAGCAAGTGTTTGGAGCTTCTGAGCACTCATAGGAAGCCCCCTGGCTTCCCTGCCCTGCCTCCTCCAGGCACTGCCTCTGAGAGAGCGCCTGCCAGAGGAGGTAGGGCTGGGAAGCAGCAAACACCTGTTCAAGTACAAACTGACACAAACCACTGAAATAGTGGATCCTGCCCATCTCTACTTAGCACCACTCAGTTTGAAAAGAACAAATAAAGTTCTGTTAAAATAACAGTGTTTAGAAAATGTTTACTCCTAGACTTTCAATTCATTCAGCACAGTCCTTCACTCTGTCTCCTACCTCTTGCCCTATCTCTCGAGTTGCTCTCTCTCACTTCTATCTTGGATCTCAAACTTCCCAACCCCATATTTCTATACCGGACTCATTCACACACTCCCTCCTTAACTAGTTCCTTTACCAGCCAGTCAGAACCGTTCTTATGAACATCTCGTGCTCCTCTCTCACCCCTATGTGTATTTACCAGACTGATGTATTTCAAACAATACAGACACCATCACAATACATTTAAATATAACCAGGCATCATAGCCTTTCTCTCTACATCTTATCTTTATTACCTCAAATACATCCTTGTTTCATTCTCTCCCTCATATCTTAGAGTGAAAGCCAGACTGCCCTCAAGAGAGACAGCTAACCCCACTGTCTTAAGTGCAGGGGAAACAAAAGAAAAGGAACTGGTACATCCATGGAAGTCCAGATTATAAATGAGAGACGAAGTCTCAGGACGTAGAAAATAGAATCAAGTTCTTTATTCTGTATTCTTTAAATAGGTAGTTAAAAAGCGCGGACTCAACATGTTCCAGTGAAGTCTTCACCTGTTACAACTATTTACAACAGCCGCCTAGAGTGGTCTGTTGATCAGATAGGCGGGATATAAAATAAATAAATAAATAAATAAATATTTATGAAGTATGAAAGCTAAGGCAGTTTTATGCCCATTATGCAGATAAGCACTTTTTAAAGGAAGCCCAGCTCTTTCACAGTACAGGACAGTACATATTACAAGAGTCCTATCTTTTGTATATGTAGTGTTAACATGTCCTGCTCTGAACACAAAGTAAGAGATTAGAGGAATTATATCTGGCTGGATAGCTCAGTGAACTGGTCTGCAGAGGGATTCAGTTTCCTACTATGCTTCCATGTCAACTGCAGTTGGCCGGATAGCTCAGTGGTTTAGATATCTGGCTGGAGAGCCAGAGTTTGGGAATTCCATTCCCTACTGTGTCTTCTGTGAGTAGAGCCAGCCTGTGTGGCCTTGGGCAAGCTACGTAGTCCCAGGATGCTCCCAGAAGAACGGAAGGGTCAACCACTTCTGAGTATTCACTACCTGGAAAGGGTCTGAAGAGTTGACTGGACAGCACACAATTATTATTCTTAGAGGAATTATATGCTTCATCTGATAAGACATATGTATAAAATGTTCTCTTTTGCAGTCTTGCTTTTAATGGAGATGTTGAGGGACTAAGAGCGTGGCATCTGGCTGGTGTGGATATGAACCAACCGGCTTATGATGGGAGTAATCCATCTAATGTGGTAAGTGTGACTACTGTCGTATGTCAGATGGATCTCTGGTTCAATAGAAGCATTGCATATCTACCCAAAGGTAAATTTCCATGACAACTCATTTTCTAGAAGGGCTTTTTCAGAGACTATATTGAAAAATTGAGAGGCCCTTTGGGGCTTTGGAGGACCTAAAACACAGTCAGAGTCACTCTTCTTTGTTCATTTGTTGGATACCCTGCTTTTCTTCCAGTGCAGGACCCCCCCCCCACTGCCCTCAAAAATGTAGGGTGTGTGTGAATCCCAAGCCATGTGAGGCTATTTCAGTCTTCATGCCGATGTTTCAAAGACCCTAGAACAGTGGTCCCCAACCTTGGGCCTGCAGATGTTCCTGGACTACAACTCCCAGAAGCCTTCACCACCACCTCTCCTGGCCAGGATTTCTGGGAGCTGAAGTCCAAGAACATTTGGAGGCCCAAGGTTGGGGACCACTGCCCTAGAACATGAGCGGTGAACCTCTGACATTCTAAGGTTATTGTTGTTGTTTTTAACCACAACTTCCACAAGCCTTTTATGATGGCAACATAGACTGGGAATTCTGAAGGTTATCATTCAAATAATCTGCATTGACAAAGGTTCACCACTCATGTCCTAGAGAAAAAATAGAATGACTTAGGAATGTTGTAGATACCCAGTGTGGTGTAGTGAATACAGTGATGGACTAGGATTCTGAAGACCTGGATTTGAATCCTTGCTCAGCCATGAAAAGTCACTAGGTTGTGGAACTGGTAAATATCTCACTTATCTTGACAGCCCTATTAGGGTTGCTATAAGTCAGTTTCAGCTTGATGGCACATAACAACAAGATCCATTTTTAGGGGAAGCAGAGCCTCCCTTGAAGAGTGAGGCGTATATGTTAGTGCCTGTGTTTTGAGAACAATATGATTTTATATGTGCACGATTGTGTCTATGTATATATGTTGAACATGTACATATGCAGCTATGTATAAATCATACAATGGCATTAATTGTTACTCCAATATTTTTATAGGCCAGGACTGCAGGGCACACAAAAGTTGTGGAATTTTTCAGTCAGTTGGGACTCTAATACGGTAAGGCTTTTTCAGAAAGGGTTTTTCCTGGACTGTGTATGTTATCATGGTTTTGCCGTTGACTTCCAAGGAACCTTTAAGCAAATAGGTAAAGATAAAGGTCCCCCTTGACATTCTTAAGCCAGTCGTTCATCTGAGTTGGGCATGAAACTCAACCTTAAAGAATACACCCTGCCTTGAACAACATTTTTAAAAGGAGAACTAAGAAACTTGAGGAGCTGCCTTCTTCTTCTGGGTCAGGCCATTGGCTCATCCAACCCAATATCATCAGTGCTGAGCAGCAGCAGCAGCTGTCCAGTTTTTTAGGCAGGATTCTCCTTTCTAACCATACCCAAAGACCTCTAGTGTTCATTGATGGTCTCCCATTTGAGTATTAATCAAGCGCAATTCAGAGTGCTGGTCTTTAGCCTATAAAGCCCTAAATGGCTTGTGTCCAAGCCAAAGGACCACATCCCCCTTTATCACTCTTCCTGAGTGTTAAGACCATCAGGAGAGGCCTTTCTCTTGGTTCCACCCCCTCCGCAGGTGCATTTGATGGGGACAAGGGAGAGGGCCTTCTCTGTTACTGCTCCTAGCATCTCTCTTCCATGGCAGACCAGCCTGGCCCCATCCTTGCTATCCTTCCACAAGAAGGCAAATACCTTTCTCTTCAGACCAGCTTTCTCTTAGTGACTGGCTGTCTGAGAGGGTTTTTTTAAATAGATTGTTGTGTCTTGTTGCATTGCATATGTTTTGATGTTGATTTTCTTTACTGTTTTAGGATGGTGTTTGTTTGATTCCTTTGCATACTTACTGTTTTTAGCTTTTAAACATTGTCTTTTACTGATGTAAGCCACCTTGGGTCCTTTTTAAGGAAAATGTGAGAAAATGAAAAAATAATCAGGGCTGGTGCTTTTTAGCTTCCAAAGTCAGATGGGATTCCTTTTCATAATATAGGAACCAGCCCACTGGAACCTGCATCTTTGTTTGGGTAAGGGCAGATGCAGTCTAAAAACAGAGCTCATGGCTCTGGAATGGGAAAATCTGCTCATCCAGATCTGCTCCCACCATCACCTCTAGCCAGCACAGCAAATTGATTAGTGAGAGGTTGTGTTGTGACTAGTACTGTGATTCACCATGACTTTCTCTTCATTATAACATTGTACACTTGGTGGTAAACCTGGGGTTGTTGCTGTGAAATGTGTGAAAGAATTTTGTATTGCCATTTAACTAGGCAGGGTGTGAAATCTCCCTTGGCATTTCAAATTATCTGAAATATGTTTCCATGTTCAAAAGAAACATTTGAAAGTAACTACTTGTTACTCATTACAACTTAGGTGTTATTGGTTATACTGAAAAGTAATTTTGTTAACATTAGTTACATTGCTTAGTCCCCAAAAGTAACTAGTTAAAGTTAACCATATTATTTGTAACTAGTAAATTCCAAGCTGTGTTTAAAACTGTCTCAGCCTCTTGTGGCTCTTGTACTGAGCAAGGAGAGGACCTAGCCTGAAACAGGGGGAAGCACCTCACTTGTCCAGCCCATGAACTGCCCGTTATCTTAATAAAGTACTGTATTAATTTTTAGCAAATCACTGTTATAAACAGAAAGGGTTTAAGCAGTTTATTCCACAGGTATTCATGCATACTGGCCAATATTCAACACAACCCTTAAACATCTTGATGAGGAACTGAGAAGTACATTTATCAAATTTATAAACATTTGGAAGAACTGCTAATACCATTAAAAATCCGAGATGGTCTTGAAAGAGTCAAACATCAAGGGGCACTTTTTAAGCTCTAATTGGGAAACAGAGGTGGTAATTTGAAAGAGCTGTAATGAAAAATGCATATCTAATCTATTTTTCTTTTGCTTTTCCTTAGACACTTGGTGTTCCTATCAAGCTGTGAAATAAGGCATATACAGATGCAAGCAATATTGACCAGGCCTGCTTATTGTTTTAGAATTAGAAAAGAGATTTATTGTCTTATGTTTGACATTTTTAAAGAAAAAACATCTAGCTCTTACTAAAGAAAATGTCTTGCCTTTAATATGTAAGGACATAGAACATCATACCCTATTGCCATAGCATCCCATTTGAGTTTAATGATGTTTTCAGGAATATATGTGGAAACATACAACAAACTGCAGTGCTCAAGTTCCATATGAAACTGTACTACAATGAGTCCACCCATAGTATTGTTTGTTGAGATTAGGAGTGGCTTTCACTAGGCATAAATCTGTTCCAGGTCTGCTAGTAGGGATTATATGTACGGAATGCTATGGAAAGTGGACCGATGATCTCCTCTCAAACACACCAGGGTTCTTTGCCATTGAGTTAAGCTCTCTTATTACAGTTGAATGACAGATGTTTTAGGCTAGGAGTTTTGTAATATGAATCAAGAATACAGAAACTAAACTATGCACTTAAATGGTGCAAACAGGGAGAGAATTCTGATCGAAGTTTGGGAAAATTACTTTTAGAATTACAAACTTCATTACCCATGCCAGCTGGGGAACTGGACCTGTTTATTTTGGGGATTCTGGAAGTTGTAGTCCAATAGCAGGCTTGCTGAAAAACAGGAGAAAGGTAATCAGGTTTGCAGAAATATATCGATACCTTTCCCCCCATTGTTCTTTAAATACATGGATTACCTCTCCAGTTATAGGGGAAAAGGCATAACGTCATGCAAACAACACTGAAAAGTATTGAAGAATGTGATTTTTATGGGTACTGTTTTGAGAATTAGCTCATCAAAAACCTAACGATATACATACATACATGTTTGAGAACATGAATATGGAGGAAGGATCCCCTTAAACAGTAAGGGTGTTTGGTGGACACAGACTGAAATCCAGTTGCAAGGCATAATTAGATTAAGCCCATTTCATCAGTGGGGATCTGGTGAGCTAATTTGTCTATTAGTAGGTCTGCTCTATTTGGAACTCCATACCATTCAGCCACAGAATATTCTATAGGAATTGCTAAATAGAAACAGACTTTGAGTAGGGGAAGGCAAAGAGAGTAAAATGGAGTGTTCTGGAAGAGAGCATCATTGGCTAGCTAATTGGCACACTCAACAGGAGCATCAGTAAAACTTGCAAACATCTATCCGAGGGGGCTTGCATCAACATAAATCTGAACAAAGCTTGCAAAAGTTTCTCTCTCTCTTTTGGACTATAGATGCTAAACTATCGCCATTGGATATATAATCCAAAAACCCCATGTTTCCAAGCTTAGTCTATGAGGCATATTTAGAGACTCTTGTGTAGGAAGGAAGGGCCTGTAGGAATTTTGTGAATGTTTTAAAGACTTAGAGATGGGGATGAACTGCTGAACCAGGTTTCGTATCCATCTCTAATAAGATCTGTCACTTTGAGAACTGCTAGGTAGCTCAGTTTTAGGACTCTGGCTGCAGAGCCAGAGGTGGGGAGTTCGATTCTCCATTGGCCTCCTTGACAGCCATTGAACTTGATGATCCATAGGGTCCCTTCCATCTCTGCAGTTCTAAGATTTTTATTATTATGATGACGGTTCATAGGAGACGTCGATGCATCATTGCCTCTAATGATACTGTTGGTTAAATTCTTCCTTACAAACAAATCAACTTCCTCTCAAAATATTTACTGTGTAAATTATTGTGGCTCTTTTCAGCTATGCTTTTCAATAAAATATTTGAAAAATACTAACTGAGCATGGAGTGATTATGTGCTTGGGCATATGGTGTGTGACAATTCATTAGAATGGTCAATTAATAGTAATTGCAGCTACCAATGTTATTTTGTTGGCAAACTAGAGCATCTGCCCAGAGCATATGCTTACTGGATTTTGTAACAGGGCCAGCCCAGGATATTTTGCCGCCTAAGGTAGAACACCCAATGGCATCCCCCTTCTGCAAGTGAAAGTGCACAGCGCTCAAGGCTGGCTGAGTGATTCAGTGCCCGAGCTCTGTGTGTGACGGTGGCAAATTGCCACTGATTTAAAGGTGATTTCAGGATGCACATGACTCATGCGCACTGCAGCAAAGTCACGTGCACCCCAGAATTGCCAAAGGAAGGATTTAATCAGCGGTGATTTGTTTCTGCTGATAGCATCAATACCGTACTATGCAAGAGGATTCAGCCAGATTCTGAAGCAGAAATCTCACATTTGGGAATGAAAACATAATAAATCCAGCAAAATAATAATAATAAAAATGATGAATGAAAAAGGTTCTGCCCTTTCTTGACATTACAGATCAGCCACCTGAGGCAGCTGCTTCACCCTGCCCAAAGCAAAATAATTCTCTGAAGCACTCATGTTTCTGGCCAGCCCACTGACTTTCTGCATATAAACTGATTATATTTACAAGCAATTAAATGGGACTTGGTAGGCAAACATGTCAAAGCTACAGATCCTTTTACTTAGAAAGGCTGATTGGCTTGCAGCGTTGACATTGCTTTACTTATTGTGAGGCATAAAAAGAAATTAACCATAACATTTCATCTTAAACATTTTTTCTTTTTCTTTTCTTTTTATTTATTTTCTTGCCTTGCCTTGCCTCTTGCTTGCTTTCTGATCTTGAAAAGTTATAAAGGCAGGTTTTTAAAACTGGCTGATCTTAACAAGGGCTGGTCCAACATCTTATGGTGTCAGGCAAAAGACAAGATGACAGACCGTTGCATGTACTGAAGAGTCTACGACCTGGTTAATGGGACAGGTGTCATCCATCACACCTGAAGGGAGCAGGCTACTTTAGAAGGTGCAGAGGAGACTGTGTGGCATCCAGAAAACTGTCATCCAGGAGAGGGTAATGACTGGAAGCTGCTAATTCTCCACCACTTTTTGTTGTTAAGGCACCTGCCTTATTCTGCCTAATGGTAGGGCCAGCCCTGCCGATTATTCTCAGCCTGTGATATTTTCCCCTGTCTTTGCAATTGAAAGTAACTGTGATGATCCCAGAAATTTTGTAACTAAAACTGTACAGCAGACATAATGGATTAGGAAATGACCGTGTGGTTGATTACACAAATGGAAGAGTAAAGCAATATCTTTTTGAACCACTAAAAAAAGAGAAGAAAATCAAATTGCGAGCTTTCGTGGGTAAAATCCCACTTCCTCAGGCTGATAACCACCCCTTCATGGATAGTGCAGAAAAAATGTGGGTAAGAATCCCCCCCCAAAAAAATTATAATAATAATAGCAGATGTTCATGCTGAGTCTGCTAATATGAGGTAAGTTCATAGAATCATAAATGATGGAGTTGGATGGAGCCTACTGTGTTTCACCGAAAATAAGACAGGGTCTTATATTAATTTTTGCTCCAAAAACGCATTAAGGCTTATTTTCAGGGGATGTTTTATTTTTCTTCATGTACAACAGTCTACATTTATTCAAATACAGTCATGTCATCTTCTGGTTGCTGCACAATGCTGCACAATGGAGGAGGGTGGGGTTTCACTTAACTGGGGCTTATTTTGGGGTAGGGCATATATTATGAGCATCCTGAAAAATCCTACTAGGTCTTATTTTCGGGAAAACTGGGTATAAGGTCATCAAGTCCAACCCCTCCCTCCCTCAATGCAGGAATCCAAATCAAAGCAGATCTGACAGATCCGTTTTCTCTTGAGTGCTTCCGGCATTGGAGCACTCACCACCTCCTGAGGTAACTGGTTCCATTGTCACATTACTCTAATAGTTAAGATTTTTTTTCCTGGTATTCAGCATAAAACCAGTTTCCTGTAGTTTGAGCCCAATATTATGTATCCTGCACTCTGGGATGACTAAGAACAGATCCTTTTCCTCCCCTGTATATTTGAAAAGTGCTATCCTATCTCCCCTCATTCTTCTTTTCTCAAGGTTAAACATGCCCAGTTCTTTGAACCTTTCCTTATAGGGCTTAGGTTGTAAAGTCAGCTTGGGTGTGTGGTTGAAGCACCATCCCATGGTGTGGTTGGAATTGTCCATGGTATGAGTAAAGTGTGGCATTCCAAGTGTTGTTGAAATGCAGTGCCTAGCATTCCTCACCATTGGCTATGATGGCGAAGACTGATGGGATTTACAGTCTACCAAAACCTGAACTAAAAGTCAATGGAATCAATAACAAATTTGTCTCATGGCACCTTAAGGACTAACAGGTTGTTGTTTTTCTGCAGATGCTTTTTGTGGATTGTGGCCCACTTTGTAAAGCCAACTGCATAGGAATCTGATTTCACCATGTGCCTTCCACCATCCACATGACCGAAGGCGAAAGTTAGAAAAGCAATGCTTTTTACAGTGGTACCTCAACTTACAAACGTCTCCACTTGCGAATGATTCGAGTTATGAACGGCTCCATTCGCAAAAGGTTGCTTTGACTTGCGAACGAAGCCTTGACTTACGAACGAAAATAAATGAATAAATAAATAAATAAACCTTTCCTGCCCTTTTTTTGACCTAAGTTCATCTTAGGTAAAATAAAAAAATAAAAAAAATTCTTCCCCTAGTGGTAGGGTACGGATTAACCATCTTTGCATTAGTTCCTATGGGAACTAACGCCTCTACCTACGAACAGTGCCTCGACATACGAACAGCCTGAAAGGATTAAATGGTTTTCAATGCGTTCCTATGGAAAAGTTTGCCTCGATTTACGAACTTTTGGACGTACGAACGCCGTTCCAATACGGATTAAGTTCGTAAATCGAGGTACCACTGTATTACAACATTTTGCTTATACAACATCTTGGTTCTTTCCCAGGCCACTTGAGGCTGAACTGCAGAGAAATACACAATTTGACCTACAGCATAACCCAGGTCCAACCTGGATAAAATATGGCTCAAACCTGTAGCACACCATTCACCCTAAGCTCGATCTATCACTTTTTAACTTTCATTAAGCCCTAGCTCAGTCAAAATTAAAGGCAAGTAGGCTAACAATGGTTTATAAAGCAGATTACATTTTTATGAGGTCCTGAGATCAGGATTGAAATAATCATCAAAAGGAAGCCAGCCAAGACGGTGTCTTTGAGGGACCAAATTAAATTGGCCTTGATGGTATAAGCTTATAAATGGAAACAACGTATGTTATGTGTGTGCTGCTGCTGACACAATTATAGGTCACACGTACATTTTTGGCTTGCATTAGACCCAAACTGTGTCCATGTTGGCTCTCCTCCTTCATCCTCTGGAACATTTTGTTTTGTTTGATTCCTCCTGCTGACAAGTGAGAGCTGACATCATTGTACCATGTGAATGTGGGGCATGTCTGGGCAGTCCATAACAATGATGTTGACCCGCTGCAGGAGTGTATGCATGCCTGCTGTTAAGAGGATGGTGAGCACCTCAATGGCAGAGCACATGCTCTGCTTTCAAAAGAAACCAAGTTGAGTCCCTGCTATCTCCAGTTCAAAGGATCCAGTCAACAAGTCTTACCTGCTTATCCCTGTGAAGATGAGCAGCAACGAAAAGACCACCTCAACCTTCCCTTTCTCGTGTCCACTGGAGCAGGTCAAGGCCCATGTTGCCAGAAGCAGAGCCAAGAACATCATGGTTACTATTCTGGCTCTTCCCTTGCAAAGCACAAGTGACTTAACAATAAATTAAAATGAATAATCATGTTTTACCTTACTTGAAAAGGCTGAGTGCTGTCAGATGCAGCTCAGTGTTGGTCTGCTCTGTACCATACCGCTGAAGTAGCATTGGTTTTGTGTACAGTGGTGCCTCGCTAGACCATTATAATCCATTCCACTGAAATAGCTGTTTAGCGAAATCATTGTCTAGCGAAAAGCATTTCCCCATTGGAATGCATTGAAACCTGTTTAATGTGTTCCAATGGGGAAGAATCATTGTTGTCTAGCGAAGATCGGCCACAGGAAAGCCGCTTTGCGAACCGCTGATCAGCTGGTTAAATCGCTGTCTTGCGAAGCTTAGGTCCCAAAAACACCTGTTTTGCGAGTGCGGAGGGCACTGTCAAAATCATTGTCTAGCGAAAATCGGTTTGCGAAGCAGGGACCAAATATTGTCCAGCGAAATTTCCCCATAGGAATAACTGTTTTGCGAATCACTATAGCGATTGCAAAAAGTCAATGTCTAGCAAAAAAACCTGTCATGCGGGGTAACTGTCTAGCGAGGCACCACTGTATATGGAAGGACTGTGAACTCAGCTGAGTCCTGGTCTTCAAATGGAATTTTTGCATTCATAATTATTTAATCTTAGGAACATTGTTTGATGTCGTCAAGCCACTTCCAGTTTATGGAGGTCCTATGAATTATGGGCATCAACAGGTTCTGCTGTTAACAGCCCTTCTCAGCTCTTGTATACTCACAGCCAAGGATTAAACATTCCCATATTTGTCTTCCTCTCTTCCTGTTGCCTTCAACTCATCCACAGTTCTTTCACAGTCAACAGCAGTGACACTCAAGCTAACTCTTTCTAGAGTTTTGCTGAAGAAGGCCTTGGTAGACCCCTTATGAAGAGTTCATACCTTGAAAATCCTACCATGAGACAATCCAGAGGCTTTCACTGTGCAATCGCAAAACCTCAACAACAGAATTTAGTTGGGTTATGTGTTTCCAGATTCCTTCCATGTGTGGTCCTTCTGTGGTTTTCCTCTGCTTCTACTGACTTTTTTTCTCACTCCTCATAAAAAAAACACATTAAGAAAGAAATAATGGCATCGCTGCTCAGTATTTTTTGATCTATCATGCTAGGAACCATTTGCTTGGAAGTACTCTTGTGTCTTTTGCAACAGCCTCCAGTTGGTGTTTTAATCAAAAGCAAACCAGACCTCATAAATAAAAACAATCTGTGTACTCAAACACTTATCTAGAAGTAAGCTCACTAAAAACAAAAAAAGAGACTTCTCAGCAGATATATATGATTGTGATGTATGCTTTGCATCCATGACCTAGATTTTTAAAATTACCCATGAATCACACCTCTTATTCTGCACATCATGTTGAACTATTGGTCCTCCTTACCTTTTATGATACTGCTGTCTATGTGCCAAGTTAAAAACTGATTTACTAGTGCCATTCGGAGAAGATACTTCACTTTCCAAGGCCCAACTTAATACCTTTTGAAAAGAGATGGGAAACAACGAATTAAGTCAATGTAGTTACCTTTACAGTGGTGCCTCGCTTAACGGGCGCTCCTTTTAGCGACAAACTTTTTGCAATCGCAAAATCGATCGCATTACGATGTTTCCTATGCGGTTTTTTCACTTTGCGATGATCGGTTCCCTGTTTTGCTTACCGATCATCGCAAAGCGATGATTTTTTAACAGCTGATTGGCGGTTCCAAAATGGCTGCCGGGTTAAAAAAATGGCCGCCGCTGTGTTTTCGAGCCAATTCCTCACTTTAGAGGCAGCGAAAATGGCCGCCGTATGGAGGATCTTCGCTTTAAGGTCAGTTTTTTGCCCATAGGAATGCATTAAACAGGTTTTACTGCATTTCTATCGGCTTTTTTAAATCGCATAGCGACGAAATCGCTTAGCAGCGATTTTTGCTGCACGGATTAACGTCGTTATGTGAGGCACCACTGTATTTGGCTCAATACAGTAGCTCAGTGAGTTAAGTATCTGGCTGTGCAACCAGAGGCTAGGAGTTTGATTCCTCACTGTGCTTCCCAGGAAAAGAGCCAGTCTGTGTAGCCTTGTGCAAGCTGCACAGTGCCTCTCAGAAGAAGGGGATGGGAAACCCGTTCTGAGTCCTCTGTACTTAGAAACCCCTGGAAAGAGTTGCTGTAAGTTGTAGTCAATTTGATGATATTTAATTAGTTACTTGTACCAAGGTACAGTGGTGCCTCACAAGACGAAAGTAATTCGTTCCGCTAGTAGTGCCGTCTTGCGAAATTTTCAAAAAGCGGTTTCCCATAGGAATGCATTGCAGGAACCTCTCAAGACAAATGAATTATTTTCGTCTTGTGAGGCATCAGTCTCACGAAAAAAAATCATTTTGCGAAGCATGGCCATAGAAGAAGCCATCTTGCGAGTCACCAACACGATTGCAAAAACGATTCGTCTTGTGGGGTTTTCGTCCGGCGAGGCGTTCGTCTTGTGAGGCACCACTGTATTTGTTTTCCTTCTTTTGCAATGACATCAAAATGAAGTTACATTTCAAAAATTGATATGATTTGAGGTAACAGACAACATATTCAAATCGTTTGGGGGGGAATTGTAAGGGCATGTTTAGAAGTATTTTCACTGGAATTTGTATGCCATTTTCTCAAGTAATTCATGCAATTTGAAGAGTGCATGAAAGCCAAGCCAAGCCACATATGCTGCTTATATACTGCCCCCATAGTGCTTAAATCTCTCTCTGGGCAGCTTACAATCTAACTTCAAAGGCGACACATTGACACACCAACCCCAAGCAAGCTGGATGTTCGATTTATCAGCCTTGGAAGGATGGATGGTTTAATCAACCTTGAGCTGGCTACCTGAGCCTGCCAGGATCAAACTCAGGTAGTGAGCAGAGTCTTCGCTGAAGTAGTGTAATTTAACTACTATGTCATGAGGCTCCCTGACAAGTCCGCATTCTGGCAGAGATCGGTAGCAATAGAAATAAGAGGAGAAAACGCAGCCAATTAGTGGCAAAACTAAATTGCATGGATCCTTGGACAGCATGCTTTACTGGCAGCCTCTCCCAAATAATGCAGGTTCCAGAAGTGTTGAACTACAAATCCCATCAATCTCAGACAGCAATTGGATCTGGGAATCTATCTGCCTCTAGAGTTAGCCCGAGCGTCACTGCTGGTGCCCGCGAAAGAACTGTGAAAAAGTTGAAGGCAACGAGGAGAGTGGAAGGCCAGAGATGAGATGAATTGCCCTAACAAAGGAAGCCGTGACTGTGAATAGGAGAGAGCAGAGTCATGAGACAGAAGCACCATCACAACAAACAACAATAACAACAACAAGCCTCTGGAAATGATGAGAGTGGGAAACTTAAAAGAGCACAAAACATGGAGAATATATTGCTTTCAGGCAAAGTATAAGCCGTTTTTCTGTCTTCGTCCTGGGGTTTCTAATGTTGTGAGCAGCAATTCATTTAATGGACAATTCACTATGCTGTAATTTCCCCCCTCGATCCGCATTAACATAAGGAGACATGGAAGGAGACATCCTGAATGTGAAGACTGTGAACACATTTGGGTATGGCTCCAAGGGAACGGCCGCACCCTGTCAGCTGATCCTTTCACTCCAGAAGCGCTGTTGGGTTGCTTCTGACATGAACGAAGCAGCAGCGTTGACTCTGAAGCTGAGTACAACATTGCAAGCTTTTTCTGCTAACATTCCAGGCTCTGCTTTTGAGATTGTGGTCTGCCACAGGTTGAACATGCGCTTTCCCAGATACCTGTTCTTTGCCATCTTTTTGTGATGCTGCAGTTGTGCTCCAGTCCTCTCACTCTTTGTCTGTGAGAGTCACAGATATGGGGGGAGGGGGGGCTAAAGGATAGATAGGATGGTGGGTTTTCAAGAAGATCACTTACCTGCAAGCCACTATGAACCTACAAGGTAGGGTGTTGCACACCTTCAAATAATGAACAGAATACCAATTACTTCTGTCATGTCTCAGACTGAATGGAAAGTCAGCAAAACTAGGCAGCAATTTACAAGGAGAGGTGCCTCTCACATCAACTGTGATTGATGCTGAGTTGATTAAGCAAAAAAGCACTCAGAGTATTAAGTGGGTTTGCTATGGCTGGAGGCTTCTCTTTGGTTCATTAAGAGCATAAGATCAGAGCAAAGGCACATCTAGTCTAGCATTTGGCTCCCACAGCGGCCATCCAGATGCTTATGCCTACAAGTAAGACAGGAATTCACTAGTACTCTACTTACTCCTTGTATTCCCATGCACTGACTCCAATATCAGATATAATACACAACCATTATGACCACTAGCCATTGATAATCTTGTTGTTATATACCAGTGATGGTGAACCTTTTAGAGCCCGCGTGCCCAAACTGCAACACAAAATCAGCTTATTTATTTCAAAGTGCCAATACTGCAATTAAAACCCGAATGCTGAGGTTTTAGTTTAGGAAAAAAAAAAAAAAACAACTGCTCCTGCACTGCCAGGATTAAATGCTTGTTTTCCCCTTCCCCAATGGACGGTATTAACAAATAAATACTTACTGGTCCTCCAATCCCCCATTGGGTTAGACCGGTAATGGTCGCCCTTGCACCCCTCCGCTGGACCACTCCACCAGCAGAGGGGAGTGCCAAAATCTGGGATTGGAGGAAGGGTAAGTATTTCTCTATGGCAACTTATGGCTCATGTGCCCACAGAGAGGGCTTTGTGTGCCAGCTGTGGCACATGTGCCATAGGTTCGCCATCACTGTTATATACTATCAACCTGCTTCCAGCTTACGGCTACTCTAATAGGGTTTTGATGAGATGTTCAAGGAGTGGGTTATACTTGCTAACCACCCAGCAAGTTCCCACAGTCAAGCAAGGATCATCTGAACCCAAGTCTTTTGAGTCTAACTCCAGTTCTCTGGCTCTCACACTCATAACCTTACCCTTTGTGGATTTGTCTATTGTTTAAAGCAACCCAGGTTGATGACCATCACTATGTTTTATGGTACCAGATAATTTCAAGGGGCATCCCCAGGCTCTACTATTAAGAAAGTGTGAGAGAGAAAATCTTTGGCCTCTCTACATTCTCCCATCATGTATAGTTTCATACAGTTCAGACATGTTTCTCTGTATCTCTTTAAACATACTGTATTAACATTTCTTTAAACACTGCTTTAATCTTGTTGCGTTGTAGTAACAAGAAACAAAAGGGGCTTTTCCTTCTAAGAAGGACGCATATCTGCTAGTTACGTCTCACTGTATTCACTGAAACTTACTCCCATGTAATTGTGCATATTATTGCAACCTATATTCGCCAGTTATTTTACATATCTTTTGATGTCTGGGAAAAAAAATCCCGACTGATATTTGGAAATGTTCACATGTATTTCACTTTAATCAAATAATTGATATGTTAATTGGTAAAATTGCAGGTCATTAATCAATGATAATCTCGTTATTTGCTTGATGGCCCTGATATTTATAGAACGGTTGATCTCTGACTAAGCTTTAAGCGCAACATATTATTTTTAAAGTTTTTGCAAAAAATGTTGGATCTCATCTTTTGTTTGTATGTGGGATCTCCATGCCCCATAGCTACAACAACTTATTAAATGGCTCATTTACTATTGATAAATCAACGTTAGCAGGTCTGGACATTCACTGCATGTTCTTGTTTTGGCAGTGAATAAGTAAAACAACAACAAACCATAAAACATAATTACTTACTCAAGAAGATAATTTGCACCTTCAGAAGTGAGGTAATTCATTTTGGGACCCATTGCCTTAACCTAGAGATGAGCTTGTTGATGTGAGAGCTGACCTCAAATTGCAACCTCAGTTTCCACCTCAAGGTTTCCACATCATGACTGGAATCTTATTGCCAATGTATGCTTGCATAAAGAGCATTTGTGCAAAACTTGGCAAATTGTGATTCGTTAACAAGGAGCTGATTGTGTTTCTACACACACCCGATAGCACAAGCAGGTGAGTGTTCAGGAAGAAACAACTACATTATGAATGAGCAACAAGTTGTCACCAAGACTTTTATGGTTTCCCTCATGAAAGTGTAAATTTGCAAGAGGATTCTAGCCATTATCTCACAACAATCCCATGCATCATAAGTGGATACAGCTATAACCATTTTCTGCACCATATTTGGTATAAACTGGAGGCCTCACTCTAATGCAAGGCTCATGTAAAGAATCACACTCCTAGTATGGTATTTCCAACTCAGAATGCGCCTATACTATATCCTGTTAAGGTGCTACACTCAATATGCCAGCGAGTTTGGAAAACTCAGCAGCAGCCAGAGGATTGGAAAAGGTCAGTCTACATCCAAATCCTAAAGAAAAGCAGTGCCAAAGAATGTTCTAACTACCGTACAATTGCACTCATGTCACACATTAGCAAGGTTAAGCTCAAAATCCTACAAGGTAGGCATCAGCAATATGTGGATGGAGAACTCCCAGAAGTACAAGCTGGATTTTGAAAGGGCAGAAGAATGTGAGACCAAATTGCTAACATGCGTTGGATTATGGAGAAAGCCAGAGAGTTCCAAAAAAAATCTACTTCTGCTTCATTGACTATGCAAAAGCCTCTGACAGTGTGGACCACAGCAAACTATGGCAAGTCCTTAAAGAAATGGGAGTGCCATCTCCCAGCTTATTTAACTTATATGCAGAATACATCATGCAAAAGGCTGGATCAGAATTCAGATTGCCAGAAGAAATATCAACAACCTCAGATATGCAGATGATTACCACTCTGATGGCAGAAAGTGAGGAGAAATTAAAGAACTTCTTAATGATGGTGAAAGAGGAGAGCGCAAAAATGGTCTGAAGCTCAACATCAAAAAAGAAAACAAAAAAACCCCCCAAGATCAAGGCCACTGGTCCCATTACCTCCTGGCAAATAAAAGGGGAAGATATGGAAGCAGCGACAGATTTTACTTTCTTGGGCTCCATGATCACTGCAGATGGGGACAGCGGCCACGAAATTAAAACACGCCTGCTTCTTGGGAGGAAAGTGATGACAAACCTAGACAGCATCTTAGAAAGCAGAGACATCACCTTGCCAACCAAAATCTGCATAGTCAAATGTATGGTTTTTCCAGTAGCAATGTATGGAAGTGAGAGCTGGACCATAAAGAAGGCTGACCGCCGAAGAATTGATGCTTTTGATGGAGAAGACTCTTGAGAGTCCCCTGGACTGCAAGGAGAACAAACCTATCCATTTTGAAGGAAATCAAGCCTGAGTGCTCACTGGAAGGACAGATCCAGAAATGAGGCTCCAATACTTTGGCCATCTCATGAGAAAAGAAGACTCCCTGGAAACGCCCTTGACGCTGGGAAAGTGTGAATGCAAGAGGAGAAGGGGACGACAGAGGATGAGATGGTTGGACAGTGTCATTGAAGCGACCAACATGAATTTGACCCAACTCCAGGAGGAAGTGGAAGACAGGACGGCTTGGCATGCTCTCGTCCATGGGGTCACGAAGAGTCGGACATGACTTAATGACTGAACAAACATGTCCCTATTGAAAGAGAGGTAGAACACATCTGATTGGCTTTTGAAGAGATGGTGGAAAATGAGTTTAAACACTCTGTGATGCACTTTTTGCACCAAACAAGTGTTCTCCTTAACCAGAAATGAAGAATCTATGACACGCATGCCACAGATAGCATGCAGGCCCCTCTCTGCAGGCATGCAAGCCATAAGTTGCCATTGAGAGATACTTACCTGCCATGGCCGCAACGTTGATGCTCCTCCTGGCCACAAGCAGAAGACGGATAGCCAGAGAAGGCAGCACCAGCATGGCGGCTCCTCCTCTCCCAGGAAGCGGAAAGAGTGTTTTGGCTGAGGCGGGTGAGGCCTAGTAGGCAGCGTGGGAAATAAGAACTGTGGTGACTGGGCCGGCAAGTGGGGGGCTGGTCTTGGGCCATGGACCGGTACCTTCTCTTCATGAGCTGGCGGGGACTGTGAGGCGAGGCAGGATGCCGAGGTTTCTCAGGTGTGGTTTCGAAAACATGGGGCTGCAGAGAGGGAAGGAGTAAACTGTAAAGTCTCTCTTTTAGTCATATGTGGCTGTCCATTTTTGGCTGTGGGGACTGTGGGGAGTTTTTGTTCTTTCATTATTATTATTATTCAAAAATTCCAAGCACAGTTAAAAGTATAAAAACATTGAATGGTATTATATAACAGATACAAGTTTTAACTAAAAGAACCCCTAAATATCTGTTAAATATTGACCCAGTATGTATGCTGTTTCCTAATATTGCTGTTTTTTGTAGCTCTGATGGTGTTATTTTCAAGATCTGCAACTGCTTATAGTACTGTGTGAAATTTCTTGATATTGTTCCCAAAGCCCCAATGACTATGGGGACCACTGAAGTGTGTTTCCTCCAGAGGTGAGATGTTTTGATTGTCAGGTCTCTGTTCTTTGTTAGTTTTTCCAAATTCTTTGTTTTCAACTGTGGCATTCCCTGGAATTGCAATGTCAATGATCGAGACATTTCTTCATTCTATTACTATGTCTTGTGTGTTATGTTCAAGGTGTCTGTCCTTTTGGATCCAGAAATCCCACAAGATCTTGACTTCCTCATTTTCTGACACCTCTACCTGAGGTTCCCATGGGTTTTTAGAGGCCGACGAGTTATATTTTTTGCATAATGACCAGTACACTAACTTTGCTACTCTATAAAGTCTAACTTTGTAATCTGTTGTTGTTGGTATTCAAAAACACCAGCCACAGTCAGTCAAAATTATAAAAAATATTGACTGGTATTCTAAAAGAGATACAATTTTTTTTTTTTTTTTGCAGTTTGGGCACTGGGGCTCAAAAAGGTTCAAATCAGTTCCTTTGGCATGGAAATGTGAACCTACCCAATTATCTGTTTCAAACAACATCATATACCACATAAATTATTTGGAAAGATTTCTCTTAGTTCCCAGAACTTAAGTCAATCTGTGTGCACAAGCCATGGAACTTAGGTGACTCTGTATATGTTCCATGAGCAATCACAAACCTATGCACAGAGTACAGTTAGTACTGTGCTATCAAAGAAGGATTATCTCCTGTAGCCAATAGGAAAGCCCCATGCCCCTTGTGTGATCATTTCACCCAGGACGTCGTGCAAAATTTACTATCCATCCTACATGCACCATTTGAGAATGAGTTACGACTTGCAAGATCTCCAAACAATTAACTCTCTCTCTCTCTTCTTTGCACACTTAAGCCCATGTAGCAAGGACACTAGAAACTGTGGGTTCTATTCAGCAAAGTACTAGATATGAAGATTTTGGAAAGGGTAAGCAGAAAGATTTCTAGTGTGAAATAGTAGGTTACAACTCTGGAGAACAGGGTTTGAATTCCCACTTGGCCATGGAAACTCACTGGGATGCAGAACTGGTAAAACCACTCCTTAAATGTCTCACCTTGAAAGCCCTATTACTGTTGCCATAAATTGGTTCCAACTTGATGGCACAGAACACACACAAGCAGAAAGAAGTCCTGTATTGTGCTCCATGGTATGACCACAAAACAGGGATAAGAATTATTTTCAGCAGCCTAAGAGCCACAATGGCTGCAGGCAAAGAAATTAATCATCATCTTACAACTGCAGAGCTGGAAGGGAAGCCAGGGATCATCAAGTTGAGTCCCTATCTAGTTGGCACAATTGGGAATCTAACTCCTCTGACTATCTTAAATCTCTGGCTCCACAGCCAGATACCTAAACCAATGAGTTATCCGGCTTTTGGGGGCCCCTGTGTTAGTGAGCAACGGAGTTACCACCTTAAGTGAGAGGAGCCACTGTTGGCATGTTCCTCCCACTTATTCTCCCTCCCTCCCTCCCTCCCTCCTCTCTCTCTCTCTCTCTCTCTCTCTCTCTCTCTCTCTCTCTGTGTGTGTGTGTGTGTGTGTGTGTGTGAACAAATTGACCCTCCCTCTCTATTCATTCTTACATCCTGACCAGGATTAAACATTTATGACATTAGGACTAGTCACTGGATAAAGGTAAAGGTAAAGGTTCCCCTTGACAATTTTTTGTCCAGTCGTGTCCGACTCTAGGGGGCGGCGCTCATCCCGCTCTTCAAGCCATAGAGCCAGCGTTTGTCCGAAGACAATCTTTCCGTGGTCACATGGCCAGTGTGATTTAGACACGGAACGCTGTTTACCTTCCCACCGAGGTGGTCCCTATTTATCTACTCGCATCTGCATGCTTTCGAACCGCTAGGTTGGCGGGAGCTGGGACAAGCGATGGGTGCTCATTCCGTTGCGTGGATTCGATCTTACGACTGCTGGATCTTCTGACCCTGCAGCACAGGCTTCTGCGGTTTAGCCCACAGCGCCACCACGTCCCAGTCACTGGATAGATGCACATATATGTCCACGTATTGTGTTTTAAGAATGAAATCAAAAATTTGCTTGTTTATTCGTTTGTTGTCATGAAATATTTCAGAAACAGTAAAAAACAGAAATACAAAACTTTGTACAGATGCCAGTGAAGTCTCTGCTTAAATAACAGAGTGAGTTACGCCTCAACTGGCTTTACTGGCCCAGGGATTCCGAGGGCCATAATCCTCTCATCAAAATAACCAGGTCTAGAAACACAACATTTCACATGGATGCTATGGATGTCCTAACTAAAATAACTGGATAGTTTCTGCTTGAAAGAGCTATGCTGGACTGAAGATTCTGGGAGCCGTAGTAGAAAGCAAGTTATATTTTATCTTGGGAGTACTGGGCTAATCCGGGATGGGGGAGAAAAAAGATCAGTGTAACAAATAGTTTGGGGCAAGAAAAGAGGAGAGATTGAGCAATGGGAGAAGGGATGGCTGAGAGTCTCATTCTGGCACAAGAAGAATGAACACCAACTTGGAAGAAAAGCGGCAGCAAGCAAGAAGTGTGGAAGAAAGAATTCCAGGGGTGTGGAGAAGGCACTGGGGTGTGAGTGGGATTTATGGGTTTCTAAACTGGGTGCAACCAGCTACGTTTCCTAATTTGGAATAAACCAGATTTGAAACCAGGAGCATTCTTGCGCATGCCACAGTAAATTGAATCTTTTTCATTAAAAGTCACCAGCAGGAGCTTATGGGGTAAGGTTGGGATAGGGGGATAAATTGGCCAAATAAACAAGCCCTCTGGTTTACATTTACCTACTCACTGGTCTGAAGCTCTTCCTTCTTCCTCATGCAGCTTCTTTAGGACTGTTTCCTGGCAATGGGGTAGGTTGATGAGAGGAGAGAACTAGAAAATGACCCCCCCAATGAACTTTATTAAATCCATTCATCTTAGAATGACAGAGTGATCTGAGTCAATTTCCCACCTTGTCCAGCTGCTCCCCATATGGCTCAAAAAGATAGGGAGAAGATAGAAAAGTTAGTCCTGAACATATTTTATGATCAAAGCCAATAAAGCTAAAAGAATAAAATGAAAAAAAAAAAAACCCCACAGATGTTCAATTTAAAATAGCTGCTCAAATTTTAAATGCCTGGACAATTAAGGAAAAGTCCTAGCTCAGTGTCTAGAGCTTATGACACCGGGCACCAAGAGGGTAGTCTCTAAGCATAGCATTGTTGGGCAACTACAGTAGACAAAGATGTTTCTCTGGTAGCCAGAAGCCTGGCCTCTGAAGATGACATTAAGAAAAAGTCAAGAGCTAGGAGGGAAGCAGTGAAGTACTGGAATGCTCCCCCCCAATGCAATTCTAAGTGGATACTGAGCACTTTGCAATGTCTTCCTTACCCACTGAAATAGGTGCATAGCATTTGGTATCTAGAGCAGTCACACAATTCTCCAGTTGAAGTTCGTGCCCCAGTTTTAATTGCTTTATTTATTATTTGTTTGTTTTATTTATAGACTGTATTTCTCCAGATAAACGGACACAAGGTGGCTCACAATATTAAAAATATATATATAATTGAAAGCATAGTTAGTTAAACATTAAAAAAACAATTAAGCTATACACTAATTAAAATACAATTGAATAATTAAGAGCAAAGTAAAGATTGAACATTTTCTTAACTTTAAAAAGACATTCAGTAACTCAATCATGATTCTTAAAAGCCTGCCTGAAATGGTGGGTCTTCAGCTGTGGGCAGAAGGATAAAAGGGAGGGGGCAAGCCTGACCTCCTGAGAGAGAGCATTCCATTAGCTGGGAGCTGCCACAGAGAAGGCCCCGTCTTGTGCCCCCATCAGCTGTGCCTGTGCTGGCAATGGGACTGAGAGGAGGGCCTCCTCTAATGATCTTAAATGCTGAGAAGGTTCACATGGGGAAGATATGGACCTTCAGGCACGGACATTTCGGGAGTTATGCATATGTGGGAGAGAAGAATATAAGATGCAAAATACTACACTGCAGTGTGGTATCTCCCAATTTTAACTCCATTTATAGGAAGAAAACATGACAAACTGCCTATAGTTTACGGGTGATCAGTGGAACTGGGAGCTAATGATACTAGCTGCCTTATGAAACGTGTCTGTGATACCTTCGTGAATGTTTTACTACAAGTCTCTCCAGCTGGTTTTCTCCCAGATATTCTGAACTTAAACTCCACGCAACCCAAGTGAACATGGCTGATAGTCAGGTATGATGGAGTTTTGCAGCTGAAAATATCTGGATGTTGGAGAAGGCTGTTCTAGAAGACTGGTTTTCTACCAGTGGGACACATCCGGATTCCACAAGAGGTGTGCAGGTTGTTGGCTGACATCAAGTCACTTTCAGCTTATGACCACCCTATTTAAAAGTGACCTCCAAAAAATCCTGCTGTCATCAGCCTGCCCAGCTCATGTAAACTCTAGACCAGTGGTTCCTAACTTTACATTTCCAGATGTTTTTGAACTACAACTCCCAGAAATACTGGACAGCACCGCTAGTAGTGAAAGCTTCTTGGAGTTTTAATCCATCTCGGGATCCAAAGTTAGGAACCCTACCATCACTTCCTTTATTGAGTCAACCTATTTCCTATTTGGTCTTCCTCATTTCCTGTTTCCTTTAATTTTTCCTAACAACATTCTTTTTTGAGATGTGTATAGCTTGGGAAAAAAAATCAAATGGATTAATGGCCAAAATCCTGTTGAGATTTTATTTGGTGTAATGCAAATGGTATAGATTTTAGAGGAAAATTCTTCAAGTTAATAATCACCAAAGACATGTTACATACTGAGTTGTCTAGTTTTGAGTGCAACAGATAATATCTAGGATGATTTCAGGCTTTTCACCTTCAAAAGTTATGCGATTTGCACAGTGCTTCTGAGCATAACCATAGGGATTTGGGGGCATCATTTTCTATGTGTACAATGGCATCATCCAGTTATACAGTATGCAAGAATGCACCTATTTTCTTTCCTTTATCTTTCTGTATCTCCAAGTGGTGCGACAATTATGGTTAAAAAGAATCCATCTTCCAAGGATGCTTTGATTAATTCTTAGCTGAGATACTTCACATTTAAAATAAAATTATTGGGGAAAGGAGGTTTGAAGGATTATGTGACATTTTTGTGTTTAAAGCAAAGTGTGCTGCTTATTGATATACTTTTTGAAAATCACACCTAACTAATGAAATTTACTACTGTCTTGGTTCAACGCACAGTGGAAGAAAATGTCTTCAAAATGTCTACTTTTCCTGAGACATCATCTTCTATTATAAAGTATGTATACATTGCTATGCTGGCTGCTCCTCCTTGGGGTTAGAGTTGGAGCAAAAATTAGTCTGAGACAGGCAATAAAGGGATTAATGAGCACAAAATAGGTTAGAGGTACAGCCAACACTCAGCAATAATTGCTCTATTGACAAACAAGATTATACTGCCAAAAGAAACTTTTGCATCATTATTTGTTAAGAGTATGTGCACCAGTGGACAAGCTGGTTGGACAGCTCATTGAGTTAAGTAGAGGCTGGGAGTTTGCTTTCGCACTGTACCTTCCATAAGAGGAGTCAGCCTGGGTAGCCATGGGGAAGCTGCACAGTCCCAGAATGCCCCCAGAAGAAGCGAAGGGTAAACCACTTCTGAGTATTTTCCTGAAAAGGTTGACCTGATGGCACAATATTATGTTATTAGAGCGGTGGTCAGCTACCGTGTACCGACGATCTTTTTTTCATTTGCAGATAAGGTTCTGGATCAGACCTGGGAAAAGATGTTTTTCTTTTAACATTAGCACTTAAAATCCCTCAGTTGACATGACCGGTGCTGTTAAGTGTGAGTGCGCAAGACTGAGGCCCCTATTCTCTCTTCTAATATTTTCTTTAGTTTCTAAAGTGCACCACATACCTCATCAGCCGGCTGAATAACTCAGTGACCTGAAATACTACATGGCTGGCTGCAAGTTCAAGCCCTCCCAGTGCCTTAAAGAAGAAGGGCCAGCCTGGGTAGCCTTAGACACACTGCACAGTCCCGGTGTGCCTTTATAAAAAGGGAATCATAACCCACTTCTGAGTGCTTTATACTGGAAAACCCTGGAAAGGGCTACCATATATTGGAATCAATTTGACAGCAACAATTGCTGTTTATTATGAACTAACCTTTCAAACAGAGAGGAGATGGACAAAATGTAACACCCCACAGGGCCCAGGCTATGTTGTTGTCCCACAGGCTGCATAGAATCCCCTCTAATGCCTCTGAGAAAGATATATCAAAACCAGAAGTGGGCATCCAGCCACATTGAGCTTTGATCCCAACCCCAACCGCTTTGTGAGCATTTCCAGAACCTGACGACTTCCAGGAGTTGTGATGTTGGTGCAGTTATTCTGAAGGTGCTCATTCTGGAAGCAGAGGGTGCCTGTAATAGTCTTTAAATCAAAAACTTTTCTCTTTAAAGAAGGGCACACAGGCAACCTGGCAGCTCTCCAGGACATTAGACAGAAGACTTTCCTGTTCCAATGTATTCTCAAAGGCTTTCACCACCAGGATCTGACGGTTGTTGTAGTTTTTTGTACTGTTTGATCATGTTCTGGAGGTTTTTCTTCTTAAATGTTTCTGTGACCAGCATCTTCAGAGGACAGGAGTTAGAACTCTGTCCTCTGAAGATGCCGGCCACAGAGACTGGCAAAACATTAGGAAGAAAAGCCCCCAGAACATGGCCAAACAGCCTGAAAAACCTACAACAACTTTCCCATTTCCTTCCTTCTTTCCTTGTAAAGGCCAGAATCCTATTACTTATCTCCGGTGACATACTGTACATCAAACAGTGTAAACTGCTGTTGCAAATTGCTACCAGTTATGAAATCAGCATTCATGTTTCTCTTGGCATGTGAGGTTACACGATTTGTTTGTGATTAGAAATGCAAGCCTTGGCTTCTTGACTAGCAGGAATTTACTCCGATTTAGTGTTTAACTTACTTTGTTACATAATCAATAGGATTTTGGCTTTTATTTACTAACAGTATTTATTAATTGATTTCACATTCATTAGGTCCCCAAATTGATGTGTTGTCGCTGTTAAGTGTCCTGAAGTCACTTCTAAGTGAAGGCAACTGTACAAATGAGTGACATCCACAAAGTCCTGTCTTCAACAGCCCTGCTAGATCTTCTAATGAAAGATGGGGCATCCTTTATGGAGTCTTTCTACCTGATGTTATGACTGCCTTTTTTCCTACTGCTTTAATCATAAGTGATGTGCAAGAAGATCTATTAAAATTATTTCAAAACACATGGAAATCATTTTGAAAGGTAATTTTAAAAAACCAAAGGCCAGACAGAATGACAGAGTTTTGGTTGCTCACAGGAAGCTCAACAAGGATGAGCCTCATGCAATTCCCTTGGGAGAGATTTTCACAGCTGAATTGTTCCTATCCTTTAAGAGCGTTAGGCTTAGAAGCAGGGTATTCATTAATGATCCCTGGGCAAACTCTGATGACCTTGTCCCATTTTAATTCACATATGGACAACCCATAGCTGGTAGGTCACATGTGACCCTCAGTCATTCTTGGTGTGGCTCGTGGAACAATGGGCTGCTCTACCCGTTCCCCTCCCCCACACCATCCAAGTGATCAATTATCAGTTAGGGAAGGGAACTTATTTTTGTTTCCCTTCTGCTAACTGCATTACGGAATCAACATTCTGGATTAGGATCAGTGGGGAGCAGGTGAGGAAAGAAACCTAACCATACTCCCATCTCAGCAACTGTGACACGGAGATGGCTGTTTCCCCATTGATAGTGGCCTAATCCTCATGCATATACAGTATGTGCATCCAAGAGTGCAACCCTCTACCCATCGCCTGGCATTGCATTTTGGTTTTCAATCCTTGAAGGTCAAAATGATTGTCCAGTTCTGTTTCAACTGGAGGTTCTAGGAATGGAATATGTTATCTTCCCAGAGGGAAAGCAACTATGTCTCTTCCCTTGAATTGCGCCCAGACTGGATCTGTTCACAGCTCCACAGCATAAAAGTCTACCATACCACCTTGAACAGACTTCTTCTCATCTGATTTCAGAAGCTAAGCAATCATTCAGTCTGGATAATGTTTGGACAGGAAACCACCAGGAATGAGAATCCTGCACTAAAACATTGGAAAGCCACCACCAATTAAGAGTTGACGATACTGGTCTTAAAAGGACAACAATCTGACTTTTTATAAGATGACTTCCTCTGTTCTGTCGTTCCTAATGCACCTAGGCCGGGAGCAAGGATATGTTTATAGCAGGAATAGTCATGCCTTGGCCTCTACCCATTTTTTCCCCACCCATCCATTGTGTGAGCTGACTGGATAGCTTGGTGGTTTAAGTATCTGACTGCAGAGCTAGAACTAGGGAGTTCAATTCCCGACTGTGCCTCCTGTGAGTGGAACCTGCCTGTGTGTCCTTGGGCAAAATGCACAGTCCCAAGAAGAAGGGATTGGCAAACCACTTCTAGTCTCTACTTAGAAAACCCTGAAAAGTCAGAGCTGACTTGAAATTGCACATTATTATTATTACACATTGTGTGAATAAAAATCAGGTTTTGTACTTTGAACTATGGTAAGACAAACATGCTCAGACCTGGAAGGTAACCAGGAAGAAAAGACACACAGACCAAACAAGTCTTGGTGTTTAGGGCTGAGCTAACATGGCAATTATATTAGTCCTGCTTGTAGGACTCTGATAGATTTTGGTAAGAGCTGTTAGTCATCACCTGATACTGTTGCCCCACAGAGAATTTCCTCCACAGACAATTACATAGTCCACAGTCATGCTGTGTTACTCTCTCCTCCGCCCGATAATCACTGTCAGAATGATCCTAGTGCCAAGGAAGTCTACCTTGGAATGTTTTAAAGTTTGCTGAAAACTCCGATAAGACATGATTAGATATGTTAACAGGATAGCCAGAGCTTGGAAAAATTACTCATTTGGACTATCTCCCCTAGAAACCATCAGTCAGCGACCATACTGTCTACAGGATTGTCGCATTTAGTCCCAAAATGTGAGTATTCCAGGCTGTACAGTGGACCCTTGACTTACAGACGGCTTGACTTACAGACTTTTTGAGTTACAGACTTCTCTGGCTGCAAAATTTAGGTTTGACTTGCAGACTGAGATTTGACTTACAGACCAGAAAAAAACCAAAATGGAACAAAAACGGCCTGTTACAGGATTAATCAGTTTTCAATGCACTGTAGGTCAATGGAGATTTGACTTACAGACTTTTTGACTTGAGAACCGCCTTCCAATACGGATTAAGTTCTCAAGTCAAGACCCCACTGTAAGTATATGAAGGCCTGCCACATAGAAGATGGAACAAGCATGTTTTCTTCTGCTCCAGAGAGTAGGATCTCAACATGTGGGTCCAGGTTACAAGAAAGGAAGTGAAGGAGTGAAGAGGTATTTAACAGCAAAGTAGACTTCCTCCGAAGGCAGTAAATTCTCTTTTATTGCGGGTTTCTAAGTAGAAGGTGAGTGGCCCATGTTGTGGATGCTTGAACTGTGGATTTTCTGCACAGGTAGGGGATTGGACTAAGTGACCCTTGAATCCTTTTCAACTCACAACAGTTCTCCGATGTAGATTCGAAAGTGACTGGTTGAAGCTCACCCAGTCTAGTTCATGGCCAAACGTGGAACTGAACCCAAGTCAACCATGTCGTGATGCAATAATCTAACTACTATACCAAACTGTCTCTTTGGAGAAGAATCCTCTACCTACTGTAGCCTTCCATTTGAAGGACTGTCCATGCCAAGCCTGTTTTAAGAAGAAACAAGAGCCATAAGGAAGGAGAGCAGCTGGCTGGATAGCTCAGTGAGTTAGGTATCTGATTGCAGAGCTAGAGGCTGGGAGTTCAGTTCCCCACTGTGTATCTTAGAACCAGCGTGTGTGGCCTTGGGCAAGCTGCACAGTCCCAAAATAGTCCCAGAAGAACAGAATGGCAAACCCTTTCTGAGTACTCTCCATCTACAAAACTCTCAAATGGGTCACCATACGTCCGAATTGAATTGACGGCACACAATTATTATCAAGGAAGGAGATCATGTACCTTAATGTTGCCCATCCACAGCTATCACCTGAACAGGAGATTCAGCAGACACATAAATCATCTGGTCCCTTGTCTTTCCCACAGTGATAAGACATATTATATGCTTAGCTACATCGTGAATGCCATTCCTAAATGTGCATCTATGTAATTACATTGAACTATGCAAATGTTATGAAATTCTGTCTCTTCTTTGGTCCTCTTTTTGTTGATGATGATGTTGTTACATACAGCACTGATGTTACCTGTCTGTCATGGGTTTGGAGGGAAAGTTCCATCCTATGGGGAGTGGAAGGCGGGACATCAGGAGGAGGGGCTGTACTGTATATAAAGGTGAAACCTGTGTGGTGAGAGAGAGATGCTGAGAGACACTGGGTTGTGACGAAGCAGCAGCTGGGAAGAAGAAGCTGTTGTGGGAGTCTGTGTGTCAGACAGGGTACTACTGTGTGTCAGAGTACCAACCTGATAGGTTCAGGTGTCTGTTGGTTAGCCAGAACTGATAGGTTCAGGGTCTGTGCTTCAAGTTAAGGGTTCTGGGTGAACCAAACTGTATGCATGTATGAGTGAGAATAAGCCACGTTACTTTATGTTATTCACCTGATTGTTTATTTTTCCCTGTGTGTATTTAAAATAAACCTTATTCTTTTTATTGTTTAAAAATCCATCCCTGGTCTGTGTGACTTCTTATAGGGAATGGTTGGTGGCAGCTTAGTAACTGTGTGACATATCCCAGTAGGTCTGGGTTTGTCACATTGATTGGTGTCCAGCGTGTGGGATACGACTGGTCCAGTTGTCCAGCGGTCCAGCAAAGCCTTGGCAAGTGTGCCCAGAGCAAGGGGGGTCTAGTCAGGGACAGTCTGAGGCGCGTAGGTAATCTTCTAGGTGTACCTCACGGGGAGGTGCGCTAGTAGAAGAACGTGCCAACTGGGGAGACTTAGATTAAGGTGCTCTGAGGCAGCCTAGTTTTGGCGGGAAAAAGCTGAGGCAAAACTGCGTAGTAACAGTGATCTAGCTTGCCAGCTGAGAGGCCCAGCAGAGGGGGGTAGGCTCTGACTCGATACTGTTGCAAGTAGTGCTGAAGAACAACAGCAATCTCTAGGGAGAGCTGGTTCTGAGGCAAACAGGAAAAAAGTGGTCGTTTTATTTTGAGGCTTGACTTTTTAAAGCAGCCTGTTCTGAGGGGGGATTATGCCCTTGACTCGAAGCCAGATGGCCGAAATGAGTGAAGTGAAAGACCCCCAGATTGACCAAGGTTCTGAGGATGAATTTGGCTCAGTGCAAGGTGACAGCACAGGAGAGCAGAACCCAGAACTTAGAAAATTGCTCATAGCCCAACAGCATGAACTGAGGATGAGGCAATTTGAAATGGAGGAAAGGGAAAGAGAAGAAAGGGAAAGAGAGAAACAGCGGCAATTTGAAATAGAGAGATTGGAAAGAGAAGAAAGATTAGAGAGAGAGAGAATGGAAATGGAGAGGGAGAGAGAGAAAATTGCTCTGGAGAAAGAAAGAATGGCCTTTGAATTAAAAAAATTGGAACTGATGAACCAGAACAATAATAACAATAGGGATTCTGAGGGAGGCCAACTGTCTAAAGCTGACCTGAAGAAATTCCCTGTGTACCACAAGGGAGATTGTCCTGAGGTGTTCTTTTCCTTAGTGGAAAGAGCGTTTGTGGACTTCTCAGTGAGGGAAACTGAGAAGATGACCATCATGCGATCTTTAATCAGTGGTAGCCTGGCTGAGGTTTATGCCGAGATGCCTGAGGAACTGATGAAAGATTTTGCAGAGTTTAAAAAACTGGTGTTTGCCAGACATGGGATAAATGCGGAGCAGCTGAGACAAAGATTCAGGTCCCTCACAAAAAAACCAGAGCAGACTTTTACCCAAGTGGGGGCCCAATTGGTGAGGCTGCTTGAGAAATGGCTATCGCAGGAGGGAACAGAGACCTATGAGCAGCTTAAAGACTTAATAGCACTGGAACAGTTCTATTCAGTCCTGCATGGGGAATTGAAATTCCAGGTGAGGGAAAGGAAACCGAAATCTGTGGCAGAAGCCGCGGAGGTCGCAGATTTTATTTCCCAAATAAGAAAGCCCTTGGGTGAGGGGAAATCTGTAGGTAAACCCAAAGAAACCTACAGCAAGTACTCTCAGGGACCAGGGAAAAGCCAGCAAGGGGGAGGGGCCCATGGTGAAGGGAAGCCCTCAGACATGAAACTAAGACCTCAGATTTTGGAGGGAAAACCAAAACAAGATGAGAGAGAATCAAAATACACCAGAAAATGTTATTTCTGTCAGGGAAAGGGTCATCTAATCTCAGATTGTGAGAAATTAAAGCAGCTAAAAGGAATGGTGCCTCAGGAGTCTAGTGGGACCAAGCCAAAAGCTGTGTTCTGTGTCCAGAAAGAGCAAGGCTCAGTGTCACTGAGGGAGCCTGTTGCCATGGCTACTCAGTCTGGAACAGCTACCTATGCTGATCAGGCTGAGGAAAATGGTCCTCTTATAGAGGTAAAGCGCTGCTTGCTAATAAAAACAGATTCTCAGTTGTTTGAGACAGCAGGGGTGGACGTAGGAATACTTGACCGTCAGTATAGGGGGCTGCGGGACACTTGTTCCCAGGTAACCCTGTGCCATCCAGATATTATTCCCAGGGAGTTTATAATCCCAAATGAGAGCATGAAGGTAGCAGGGATTGAGGGGCAGGTAATCTCTCTGCCAGTAGCAGAGGTACCTGTCAACTTTCAAGGCTGGAGGGGAGATTGGCGGCTAGCGATTTCATCGACTCTGCCAGCAGCCGTGCTCGTGGGAAATGACCTGGCTGAACATGTGAAACGGGTGCTAGTGATTACACGCTCACAAGCCACCACAGGGACAGTTCAGGGGGGTAATGATGAGCCAGAGACGGAAGCAGAGGGAAGTTCAGAAGCTGTGGTGGAAACCTTAACCACAGACAGCAGATTTGGACAGGAGCAGAAGGCAGACGCCACTCTCCAAAAGTGTTTTGAACAGGTGACTGACGCCCAGCTAACACCTGAAACCCCAGTGAGATTTCTGGAGAAAAAGGGGATTTTATATAGAGAAACCCTGAGGAATATCTCAAAAGGGGGAGATGGGATCAGAAGTCAGCTGGTGGTACCTGAAAAGTATCGCCCCATGATCTTACAAAGGGGTCACTCTGACATGTCTGCTGCACACTTAGGGGTGAAAGGGCCCCTTGATTTGATCAAACAAAATTGGGAGCAGATCACCCAGGATGACCCACAAGACGTTGTGACATACATAGACACCTTGATGAATGACCTAAAAAGAAATCTAGAGCTGGCAGCAGAAAACCTGCAAGCTCAGAAGGTCAGACAGAAAACATGGTATGACCACAAAGCTAGAGAGAGGCACTTTGACCCAGGGGAGGAAGTGCTTTGGCTTAGGCCCTGCAGAGAGAATAAACTGCAGCTCAAATGGGCAGGACCATATAGGGTCATTTCCAAGATGTCAGACCTGAACTACCTAATAGAGCAGGAGGAGAACCAAGCAAGGAGGGTGGTTCATGTGAATGCCCTAAAACCCTACTACCGAGGGGAACAGAGGGTTTTATTCGCGATAAAAGCAGCTGAGAGTGAGGAAGCTGAATTACCCTTCTGGGAGGGTAGAGGGGAAGTAAAATACAACCCAGAGGAGGTAAAGATCAGTCCTGCACTCACCCAAGACCAGCAGCAAGAACTAAAAATGCTGCTTAGTAAATATCAACAGGTGTTTTCCAACAAGCCGGGGATAGTGAAGGGAGTGATGCATCGGATCCACACAGGGGATGCACCCCCGCAGGCAGTATCCCCATACCGAGTAACGGGACCCTATAGGGACAAGGTGCGGAAGGAGCTGGACGAGATGCTGAGGGAGAACATAATCGTCCCCTCTTCTAGTCCTTGGTCCTCTCCGATAGTCCTTGTGGACAAGCCTGATGGGAGCATTAGGTTTTGTGTCGATTACAGGAAATTAAACCGTGTAACCACTCCTGATGCCTACCCAATGCCCAGGCTAGACAACCTGATTGAAACCATAGGGGGTTGTCGGTTCATCTCATCATTGGACCTGGGAAAGGGATATTGGCAATTAAGAATTGATCCCAGGGATCAAGAAAAGACTGCCTTTTGCAGCCCTTTTGGTCTCTATGAGTTTCGAGTCCTGAGCTTTGGTCTCAGAAATGCACCAGCCACATTCCAAAGGCTGATGGACCAGACCTTGGCAGGGCTCAGTGACTTTACAGTGGCCTACATTGACGACATAGGGATCTTCAGTAATACCTGGGAAGATCACCTGATACACCTGGAGTTAGTGCTGCAGAGGTTAAGTGCAGCAGGGCTAACAGTAAAGGCCAGCAAGTGTCAGCTGGGTAGCCCAGAAATAAAATACTTGGGTCACATGGTAGGGGGAGGAGTGATAAAACCCCTGGAGGCCAAAATAGAAGCTGTTCGTGATTGGCCTAGACCCAACACCAAGAAAAAAGTCAAATCATTTCTTGGGTTGGTGGGCTACTACAGAAAGTTCATCCCGAGGTTTAGCGAGATTGCGGCTCCGCTGACCGATCTGACGAGGAAGAAGGCTGATGACCGCATCCCGTGGACCAGCGACTGTGAGGCGGCGTTCCAGAGGTTGAAGGAGGCGTTAATCAACTATCCTGTGCTGCGGGCTCCAGACTTCGACCGGGAGTTCATCATCTACACCGATGCGTCTAACAGCGGGGTAGGAGCAGTTCTGTGCCAGGAGGATGAGAATGGTGACCAGCATCCAGTGTCCTACCTGAGTAGGAAACTTCAAAAAGGTGAGAGACATTTGGCAACCGTGGAGAAGGAGTGTTTGGCCATAGTCTACGCGATCCAGAAGGCCAAGCCTTACATCTGGGGAAGACATTTTATTCTGTGTACTGACCATTCACCATTGCAATGGTTAAAGACAATGAAAACCCACAATAGCAAACTTATGAGGTGGGCTTTAAACCTACAGGACTATGACTTTGAAGTGAAGGTGGTCAGAGGGTCAGTGAACTGTGTTGCTGACGCCTTATCAAGAAGACCTGAAGATTGAAGACGGCGAAAGAACATGGACTATATGTGTATATAATGATGACAAAAGTTAAATGTAACTGTTTTTCTGAATTTGGTTTGTATGAATAAAGGTAAATTGATGTAATGTATATGGTAAATGTTTAAATGCATAATTGCTATGGTTAACTTAGAATGTAAGTATAAGTAAGTATGGTATTGTATGTATAACTGTTGTTGTGTATTTTATACAGGTTGTTTTTTGGTGAAAAGCACCTTAGCTTTCCCCCTACAAAACAACTTATAAAGAGGGGAGGTGTTACATACAGCACTGATGTTACCTGTCTGTCATGGGTTTGGAGGGAAAGTTCCATCCTATGGGGAGTGGAAGGCGGGACATCAGGAGGAGGGGCTGTACTGTATATAAAGGTGAAACCTGTGTGGTGAGAGAGAGATGCTGAGAGACACTGGGTTGTGACGAAGCAGCAGCTGGGAAGAAGAAGCTGTTGTGGGAGTCTGTGTGTCAGACAGGGTACTACTGTGTGTCAGAGTACCAACCTGATAGGTTCAGGTGTCTGTTGGTTAGCCAGAACTGATAGGTTCAGGGTCTGTGCTTCAAGTTAAGGGTTCTGGGTGAACCAAACTGTATGCATGTATGAGTGAGAATAAGCCACGTTACTTTATGTTATTCACCTGATTGTTTATTTTTCCCTGTGTGTATTTAAAATAAACCTTATTCTTTTTATTGTTTAAAAATCCATCCCTGGTCTGTGTGACTTCTTATAGGGAATGGTTGGTGGCAGCTTAGTAACTGTGTGACATATCCCAGTAGGTCTGGGTTTGTCACAGATGTGTCCTGATTTCTTGCCCAGCAACTAATATTATAATGTGAGCTACATTGGGAACTGGAGAAGGGCAGAATCGGGAACTCTTGTTCCATCCACCAATCCACTTCCACTGGAATAACAATGCTAATTTCGGTCCAAAAAAAGAGGGTACAACCAGTGCCTGTTCAAATATTTTAAAGTCATCCCGAGGATGTTCTCCATTATCCCACTATGTACAGGAATGGATAAGAGCTAAGAGAGGCTGACCAATTTATCCTGCCCCAACCATATCTATTTTTTTTTCAGTTCCACTTTGTTGAACTTTTCTTCCCAGGCTGAAATTTGACCACCACCTCTTTTCCCCCCATTTAGAAAGGACCCTACTGCCTTCTTCCTACAACAGAGTGAGATTCTGCTCTACACCACTTCCTAATTTTTTAAAAAAGTGTAGTAAAATAGAGCTAAGCGTACAAAGTATCTGAGACCGCGGAGGTGTACAGAGAGGTACCAGAGAAGGTGATCATGCAGGAATTCTCTTTCCCATTCAGAGACAGGGGAACAAACTGTTTAGAATCGGAGCAAGGAAACTGGGCAAACCAAGAACCCCTGATGTGCAACAGTGCAGAAGGAAACAAAATTGGATGGAAAAGGAAGAGGCCAGAAGCAGGTGGTGCTAAGAACAGAGGTTTTTAGTAGTACGAAATCCAGCAGTAGTGTGGACAGGAGAAACTGGGCAAAAGAATGCACATTCCAGATTGCTGTTGTCATGTGCTGTCAAGTTGCTTCCAACTTATTGCAACGCTATGAATGAGCAACCTCCAAAATGTACCATCTTCCAACAGCCCTGCATGGCTCTTGTAAACTGAAGCCTCCCTTAGGGAGTGAGTCCATCTTACATTTAGTCTTTCTTCTTTTCCTGCAGTCTTAAACTTCTCCCAGTATTACTGTCTCTTCTAGAATCCTGCCTTCTCATCCTGTGTGCAAAACAGGACAGCCTCAACTCAACATTTTTGCCTCCAGAGATAGTTCAGGCTTGATTTGATCTAGGACACACTTCTTTGTCTTTCTGGCAGTCCAGGGTATTTGCAAAACTCTCCTCCAGCACCACATTTCAAATGAATCAATTGTTTTCTTGCCAGCTTTATTAAGTGTCCAGCTTTCACACACATACATGGTGACTGGAAATAAAAGAGTGTGGATGATCTTGGTCTTGGTCTCTGGTGAAACAACCTTACACTTTATGATCATTTCCTTCATTTCCTTCCAAGTCTCAGTCTCCTTCTGATTTCTTGGCTTCGGTCTCCATTTGGATTGATGATTAAACCAAAGTATACAAAATCTCTAACTATGTTGAAAATATCATTAGAATAGCCTTTTAAAACTGTTTGTTTAAAGCTCTTTGTTTTAAAGCATACCTTACACCAAAGGATGCTTAGGCAGAGAAGGTTAGCACTAACCACTCTCATCAGGACAGGAATCCCAGTATTTATCAGTAAAGTCTGAAACAGAGGAAGTAGAAAATACCCAGTAATTAGAGGGGGAAATGCCCCATCTAGAAGAGCCCTCTGTTGCTTGATCTCCAGGTCATTCCATTACTGAACCTAGTAAGATCTTCAGCAAAAGTAGATGAGGTGTGTAATTGTCTTTCCTGTAATTAAGAACTATATGGGACAAGGGAGGAGTACTTTCAGCCGTCCAGATATTTTAGAACACAGCTCTGACAATCCCTTTCTGTTTGACCATTCTGGATGGGAGATGCAGAACACCTTGTACAGCTCAAAAGCTGTCTGCTCCTGATGTGGGGGAGTTCAGTTGCCGATTGCTAATCTGGACACCCAGTGTGCTCTAGTGGATGAGTGATGGACTAAAGCTAAAGAGTTTGAATCACCACTCATTCACAGAAATTCACTGGGAGGGTGGAACTAGTAAACCACTCCTTCAACATCTCACTTGCTTACTTTGAAAACCCTACTAGGGTTACTAACCTGTTTCCCCCGAAAATAAGACCTAACCTGAAAATAAGCCCTAGTATGATTTTTCAGGATACTCGTAATAGAAGCCCTACCCCAAAAATAAGCCTCAGTTAAGTGAAACCCCGCCCTCCACCACTGCACAGCAACCAGAAGAAGATTACATGATTGTATTTGAATAAATGTAGATTGTTGTACATGGAAAAAAAAACACCATCTACTGAAAATAAGCCCTACTGCGTTTTTTGGAGCAAACATTAATACAACCCTCTGTCTTGTTTTTGGGGAAACATGGTATAAGTCAGTTCTGGATTGACAACTTATAACACACACTTTGCTATTCCACCATGTGTAGCAGGCATTTTTCTGTATTAATATTTACACTGTTGTTAGGTTTTATTTATTTTATCATATATATGGTGTATTTTATTGCTTTTTGTTGTTTAGTCGTTTAGTGTCCGACTCTTCGTGACCCCATGGACCAGAGAACGCCAGTTTTATTGCTCCCTACACTCTTTTTTGTGTGCTGGGTCTCTTTGGAGGAAAAAAAAAACTGCTGAGTACAGTAGTTCAGTGGTTTAGATATCTAGTTACCCACCCAGAGGTTGGGAGTTCAATTCCCCACTGTGCATCCCGGGAGATGAGCCAGCCTGTGTGGCCTTGGGCAAGCTGCACAGTCCCAGGGAGCCCCCAGAAGAAGGGAAGGGCAAACCACTTCTGAGTATTCTCTACCCGGAAAACCTTGAATAGGGTCGCCGTCAGTCAGAGCTGACTTGATGGCCCATGACGATTATTAAAGTTTCCAGATCGATTCTCCCTACCCTCTCGGGTGCCCTGATGCTTCCCTCTCCTGCCCGGGTGTGGGGTGGATGCCTTACACATCCTCGGAGTTATCCCCGAGCCGGAAAACCTTTGTCATGCGGGCGGGGAGTCTCCCGCGCTCCGCCAGGTATCACTTCCAGCCCATTCTCGGCGGGCTAAACCCGGCCGCCCGGAGTTTTGTTCGCTGCCTGGTCGGGAGGGAACCGCTGGCTGGCTTGGGAGCGCGCGAGAGGCAGAGGCAGAGGCGGCGGCGGCGACTCCCAAGGGCGCTCCTCAGAAACAGGTTCGCCTCTCCCGGGGCTCCCTTCCCCTCGGCTGGCGTCCCCACCTCCCCGAGTGAGGAGGAGGAGGAATGGCTTTGGGAAGCAAAACAACCCGAAAAACCACACGCGCACGTACGAAAGGAGGCCAAACAGGCTCGTCTCCTCCGCCTGCCGCCTTGCCGCCTTCCCCCCCCCCCACCGGTCCGTCCGTCCCTCCCCTCCCAACTCCCCACGCCTTCACCAGCCCACACCTGGCTTGCTGTCGTTTGCAAAGGCAGCCTGGAAAAACTGGTCCTGGCAGGGGCGAGGGCCTCCGTCTTGACGGGGCGCTGGAGGCGACAGGCGAAGGACTGGGGCAGGTATATAAGGGGGCGAGCCCGCCGAGGCACCGGAGAGCGCCGGCCGGGACCGTGAGGGAGACGCTGCTGCTGCTGCTGCTGCTGCCGCTGAGGCCGAGGCCGGGCGGGCGACCGGCTTCCCTGCCTGCCTGCCTGCCTGCTGAGGGGGGGGGGGGAGGAAAGCGGGCGCTCCCTCGGCACCCTCGCGCGCCGCTTGACCGGCTTGGCCGCGCCAGAGGTTGGAGGCTTGGGCGGGCGGCGGGCATCTGTGTTTGCGCGCGCGTGTATGTGTGTCGGGGGAGAGGGGGGGCAAGGACTCCGACTCGGCTTTACCGCCCGGTGCGGACGAGGCGGCTTCCAAAGACGCGAGAACCGGGGGGGGGGGAGGCTCGAGGGAGGCGCGCGCGCGCAGGCGCGCAAGCAGTGTGTGTGTGGGGGGGGTTAGAAAATAAGCGTGTCCCCTCCCTTTTCTCCAAGGTTTATTTTGGCGCCTCGCAGGTGGTCTCGGGGGCCCATGGAGCCTCACAAGTGGTGTGTGTGTGTGTGTGTGTGAGTGTGTGTGTGTGTGTGTGAGAGAGAGAGAGAGAGAGAGAGAGAGTCGGTTCTGAGTTCCATGCGAGAGGTATGCCCGAAGCGCGGGAGCGTGGCCCCTTTTCTTGGACTACAACTCCCACAACGCTGGCGGGCACGGGGGACGGTGGGATCTGTAGTCCCCCAAAAGGTCACATTTCCTTCCGATCCGTGAATTCCTCTCCTTCTCCATGTCCTTCCCGTGGTGTTCTTTCTTCTCTTACCTCTCTCTCTCTCTCTCTCTGACCTGATTTTTTGTTTTGTTTTCTGTTTTGTCCAGGTGGAAAATACACGACGAGGGGGACGCGCGCGGAGGATCCCTGCCGCCTCTCCCCTTCCCCACGGAAGCCCCCTTGGGTGCAGTGGTTCTTAACAGTTCAACAGTTCTGTACCATAATTGTGAAATGTTTAGGACCACTTCATCCGGAGGGCCCGATCCACCGCCGCCAGCGCAGGAGCATCTCGGGATGGGACAAAAGCGCACGTGAGGCGGCGAATGCCGACGAATTAAACGAAGAAGAGGAAGCTCAAGGTTCTCCTTGCTTTCTGTGGACTCTGGAATAGGATCCTGGATGGGGTAGGCGGTATGCTTAAGAAAAAGATAATTTTGGACTGAGTTCTGGGGCCGGCGAGCTGGCGACCTAAGATAGCCCAGGGGTGAATTAAAGAGGGCTCTTTCATTGCCGTTTTTTGAAAATCGAAAGAGCGAAAGAGCCAGCCAAGATGTAGCCACTTCAGGTTTACTCTGGATATGAAGTTGCCACCTCTTAAGTGGAGGGAGACTAAGAAGGCGCCGGATTTAAGCAAAGCGGCACACACGCTTTCCAGTCCTCATGAAGGTCTGCAAAGCGATTCGGTTTAGAAGGGACGGTCTGTATGCTAAAGGGAGCCCTCCCCCGCCCTGGGGAACAGGGACAGGGGATGGAGGTAGCCTGTCAAACAGGTCCTAAGCGGAGCAGTGCTCTGAACATTATTACCCTGTTGGTTAATACATTTAATAATTGGCTTCTCCTAATTGGCTGCTGAGGGAGAGTATAAGCAAGGAGATAGGCGAGGGCAATTGCTGTTCCATTTCAAGTCAAACTGAGCTTTTTGTTAATCTAAAATGAAAAAATAATCAGAAAGGAAAGTTCCTTATGCTTTGGAGACAGAAGTTCCCACCTAGGGTTAAGTTTGCCACTGCACTGGTTTCACTTCATGACATCTGTCAAAACGAAAGTAAATAAATGGGCTGAGTTTGCAGAAATGTCTACTATTATTTATCTTGTCTAATAATTGTATATTTGTATTGCTTTGTATTTTTGTCTGTAATCATGTCCCATCTCCTGGATGAGGGCCTCTTTGACTGAACAAATGTGAAGGCTTACAGGTTCTGACATCTTCCAGGTTACACTTCAAGAGTCCTGTTATCCTTCATTGGCTTCAGTGGAACTACTCGAGAGTAAGTGTCCAACCTAGACAACTCCCCAGGCATAAGCGCAGCACTGAGCACATGGTCTTCCTTTGGATTGGTGATCTAAAGTTGCAGGCTGTGAAGTCATTTAGACCATACCTTTCTGATGACAGAATCACTTACTCCAGAGTCACACCACGGAAACCAATACAAATGATTAGCAAGTAAAAGATCAAACCTAAGATTTACACATTCATTGGGGCTCTTTCGTAAGTAAGTATGTAAAGGATTGCACCCCTTATGTGATTTAATCATAACATTGTGTCTTGCAAAAAATCTAATTTAAGAGAACAGATGTTAAGGATTTCTAGCTGGTCACTTCTAAGACCATCACTAAATTGTATTTCCTAGGATGTTTTGGGTGGTGGCAGGGGGAAGCTATGGCCACCTGAATTATTTTTGTAGGTAAAGCTGGCATGAGTGATCTCACTGTAGACACTGCTGTCTGCATGATCTGAATTTCCAGAATTTTTGTATGATCTGGAAAGTATTGTAGTGAATTTGATAGATGGGTTTTGATGGAATTTAAAGTTCATTTAAGCATTGATAAAATGATTTCTGCCCCAGATTGGCACATATTATAATGATCTCAGCATTTTGTATTTTTACAATTTTTGCAGTTTTTGAGGATGGGCAGATCACTCAATTTCTTGTATGCATCAGTTCTGCATAAATTTATACATGATCTTTTCTGTCCCATTTCACAATTAATCCATTTTTTTTAAAAATCCACAGAAAAGTTCACATTTAAACATATGTTTTAAAATGTGCCCCCCCCCAAAAAGCTACAATTCTAGATTTGTCTTTTTCTTAAAATACAACTTTTTAACCTTCTTGGATCTTTTCTTTTGGGGAGACAACAGTGATGCAACCAAGATTCAAAGAAGCACATGATCTAGTGGATTACTAGAGTCTTATCTGTGCATTCATCAATGAGATGTGGAATGCAAGGGCTAAATGGTAAATTTAGAATTTCTAAAATTTAGGTGCTCCTAAAAGTCAGACTTTTGTAATGCTCAAGTTCCGTTCAATAAAGCAGATCTGACGAGAGCTATTGTTGACTCAGGAGACCTTGCTTCAAATCCATGTTTGCAAACTCACAGAAGGCAGCAATGGAAGAACCATTCTTTGAGCACTTTACATACCTTGAAAACCTGTTAGGATCGCCATAACTTGGAAGTGACTTAACAGCATATAACACAGAAGCTAATGGAAGCACTGCTCAGTAAACAGTTTGTTTGCACTGTAAATTGGGGAAGGGGAGAAACAAACAGAAAAATAATTTTAAAGGTGATGTATGAGAGAAGCTGTATTGACTAGAAAACCACCACTATTTTGTTTTGGCTACATGACTTTTGAAAAATATATATTATATTCTGTGTTAAGACAAGCAACTGACACATTCTCATTTTGGAAAATGTTCGTGTTCCACGTTAATAAACTTCAAGTGGCAAATATGTTTGCGAATGCTTTCACGTGATCCATCAGGAATTAATATCTAGGAGGGCTGGCATCCCTGTGATTTCAGCGAGGAAAGTTAAGTGGACACTTAAATGAAAGCAATGTGAATACTTAGCTGTGGCTATACTGTGTGAAAACACCCTTGAACTTTAAAACGTTACATCTTGAGACAAATGCCGTATTTTGTGAAACTATAAATGAAATGGGTGAGCAAAAAACAGACGAGCCTTTTTAAAATAAATCAAACAAATTAAAAAAAATCTCTGTTAGTGACTTGTGCCAGGATCTGTCTCTTGAACAAGCTACTTGGAACAGGTAATGTAACTATGCTGTCTCAAATCTAAACAGGTTAGGTGAGGTTAGTAATGGCATAATGAGTTTAATTTTGCTGGGAGTCACCATAGGGTGGCCTTCCAGCACTATTTCTCAAGATTAGTGGCAGGTCAAAACAAGCTCAGCAAAACTGGAAAAAAACACATGCATTTTCTTCTGGGGCTTGGCCAAGAGGGAAACTTGTATATTATCACTCCTGATAGCTTCTTAATTGTCTGTAATGAACAGGAAAATGATGTTGCATGGGAAAAAGGTGAACAACCTGCCCACTGTAAGCATCTCATCTGACTCAGTTCTTAATACATTGCCTGTCTTTGAGTGCCTTTTATACTGATTAACTAAGTAGTGACTAAACTTTTCTACACAAACTGCACAAAAGGTTTAAAAAATAAAATAGAAACATCTTCACTCAGAGATTTACAATCTGATCAACACGGTATGAAGGAAAGGGGGAAGAGATGATCAAACACATTCACATGGTTGTTAAAATTCCCTTGCGGAATGAATGGTCATGGAGGGAGGTGGAACAGGCCCCAGATGAGCTGATGGGTGGACCAAGACTTTCTTTCTGCAACACACTAACACACCTCTCTGCATCTCCTCCTGGAGCAGCCAGCAGAAATGGTTGCTGTTCATGGTATGCAAAATACTCAAATGGTGAACTTCGCTTGCATCGTTGCTATTGGTTGCATTTTGCTATTTTGCTGGCCTTTATTATTTAGGTATCAAAACATTTATATTCAGTCCTCTACCAAAAGGATTCAGGGATACGTGTGCTAACAGGTATTAAAACATTTTAAAATAGTAAAGAATTTAAAATGGTTCAGATTATTTACAGTGACCTAAAACAGAGAATCCTAGAAAAGTGAAGTTGGAAGGGGCCTACAAGGCCATCAAGTCCACCCCCCTGCTCAACACAGGAATACATGTCCAAACAAAATCTGAAAACCTCTTATTTTATGGCAAAATTGCAAAAGATCACCTGGCTATGATTCCTAGTCTCCACTGACTTTATCGAAGAGTGAAGTTCTCATGTAGTGCCGATCAAGCCTTCGGTGGGACAGCATTTCATAACCCAGCTGTCATAGCTGAGAAGGTCCTCTACTCCACTGGTTCTTAACCTTTGTTACTCAGATGTTTTTGGACTGCAACTCCCAGAAGCCTTCACCATCAGCTCTGCTGGCTGGGGTTTCTGGGAGTTGCAGTTCAAAAACACCTGAGTAACAAAGGTTAAGAACCACTGCTCTACTCCAAAGAGTGTTTTTCCCCCCTCTCTGTTTGGACAGAGGGGAGGACCTCCCTGGTAGATCCCAGTGACCATGTAGGTATCCCTATGGAGAAGTATGTCTTCAAATGTCTAGAGCTGTCAGTAGGCCTTGGTGGCCAGGGATATCCAGCACACTAGAATTTAGGGTACACAAAAATTTGTTGCTAGGAAGCTGCAGACCCCCCCCCCCCCCGTTGCCATTTGCTGGGGAAAGTTGTCTGTACCAAAGGCACCTATGAGCTCCAGCCACTCCTCCATAGGTAGGAGAAAGCAGGTAGGCTTGAGAGTGGAACTAAGATGGGCATGTTTTCAGATGGTGAGTTCCTCCATTCTCTCTCTCAATATTGCAGTAACACATGACCCAAGCTTAACTGATAGGTTAATGGAACCCTGGATGTTGGAATTGTTGGTTATGCCTCTTCTGTTGCTCCAAGCCATTTGGACGTAAGACCATCACAAAGGCTTTTTGGGGCCATGATTTTGGCTCTGTAATGTTCAGGCAGATGCTCCTGTTCATCTTCCCCAGCAAATGATACATAATGGCACGCGGATACTAGATTTAACAGGTATCTATGACTGAATAACAGTGGTTTAGGCGTCTGGTTCCAGAGCAAGAGGTTGGGATTCCGATTCCTACCCAAGCCTCCTGGAAGAAGAACCAGCCTGTGTGGCCTTGGGCAAGTTGCAGAGTCCCAGGGCAGATCCAGAAGAAGGGAATGAGTATACACTTCTGAGTATTCTCTACTCAGAGAATTCTGGAAAGGGTCGACGTAAGTCAGAATTGACTTAATGGCACATAATGATCAATATACATTGTGTAAATGAAAACTGGGCTCTGTTCTTCGAGGAACAGCCTCAAAACTGGAAGGCAGCCAAGAAGAAAAGGCACACAAACCAAATAAGTCTCAGTGTTCAGGGCTGAGGAAACATGACAATTATATTAGTCCCGCTTGTAAGATTATGATAGATTTTGGTAAGAGCTGTTAGTCATCACCTGTTAGTCATCATGATGATTAATATTGTTATGACTAGTATACATTGATCCATTAATCCTTCCTTCTGATTATGTTCCATGTCAGTATTTATTTACAAAGTGGTGCCTTGCACAGCGAGGTTAATCCGTTCCGGATTAACCCTCGCTGTGTGAAAGCATTGTTGAACGGGGCAGGAAAAGCCATTGGAACGCATTAAACATGGTTTAATACGTTCCAATTGGGCCGAATACTCACCGTTCAGCGATGCTCCCCTATGGCCAGCAGCCATTTTTGCGCCCTACCCTCACTTAACGAGGGCGTGAAAACGCTGCGCGTGGCCATTTTGGGGCTTCCGGCGGCCATTTTGTAGCTGCCAGACAGCTGATCGGCGGGTCGCAAAGCGAAGGTCGGTAAGCGAACCGCTTACCGACCTTCGCTCTGCGATTTTCGCCCATTGGGGCCGTCGCTCTGCGATCGCATTAACGATCGAAAAAAGTCCCTGTAGAGCGAATTCATCGCTCTACAGGGCGCTCGTTGTGCGAGGCACCACTGTATCTAGTTGCTCCAATAGTGGGGCAAAGGTAAAGGCCTCCCCACCAGATCTTGGTGCTTGACCAGAAGGTGATCTTTGAAATACTGATGCCCCAGGATTATTTAAATGTTAGAACTTTAAAGGTCAACACCCAGCACCACCTTTACATTGCAATGGTGTGAGAGCTACTTTGATGCATGAAACAAAACAGAAGGTACACTGTAATCCCAGGGTTGCTCCATGTGGCGGATGTTGGAGCATAAACTAATCCTCTTAGTCAAGAAATAAGACTCTAGCTGGTCAATCTGTGGCTCTCCAGATGTTGCTGGACTTCATTTCCCATAATCCCTCATGACTGACTATATTGACTAGAGAATATACTGTAAAAGCTACAATGCATCTTCTCTTGGGGAACTGCAAATTGCTCATCCCTGGTCTGGTTCGTAAAGAATGATTGCATAGAACAATGTTTCCCAACTTTGGTCTACAGATGTTCTTGGACAACAATTCCAAGAAATCCTGGCCAGAACAGCAAGTGGTGAAGGCTTCTGGGAGTTTTAGTGCAAGAACATCTGGGGGCCCAAGGTTGGGAAGCACTGGCGTAGAATAAGAGGGTAAAATGCTAAAGTCAACAGCAAAAACAAAAACAAACAAACAAAAACATTGGCATGTATAAGAGAGAGAGGGTCATTGTGCTAAGTTGTTCTTGATGAGTCCCTATCTTGTAATTATTCTCACCTAGCTTTGATTCAAATTGCCACTTCATCACCCATTATTGTTTCAACATATGGTGCTTCTCTAGCATTGGATTACATTGAATTATGATCCTACTATAAAGAAAGAAATCTGGTGATGTCGTGAAGCAATGTTCAGAATCCAAAAGGCACTAAAATTAAAAATAATCCGATGACATTTTTATGACAGCTCCATGCACAGAAATTTTCTTTCCTCTACCATAACCAGTTTAACCTTCGCGGTATCATAAAGTAGCTCTGGAGTCTTTGAGTTGGCAAGAGGAAATAAATCTAAAAATAACGTTTCGCTCCCACATTTCACATACTGGACAGGCTACAGAGAAAAGATGTGTGAAGGGAACTCCAGGTGTTATTCACATCGCTTGTAGTTCAGTGTCCTAGGGTTGCCTCCCCCACAGGTATTTTTCACAAATACAGTACCAATTTGTTGTAGTGGTTGTATTATTGTTATTATAACATTGTCATCATTGCCATCACCATTTTTAAAGAGCCGTGTGGCACTTTAAATCTTGTTCCTCTTTAAGGAGAGTCAGTGTGGTGTAGTATGTAGAGTGACAGGCTAGAACTCAGAAGTTATGGATTCGAATCCCTTCTTATCTATGCAGAATTACTGGGCTATGTGGGGAATTGGTAAAACCACTCCTTCAGTATCTCACATACCTGGAAAAAATAAACTGCTAGGACCATTGTAAATCAGATATAATTTGACTGCACATAACAAACAAAATAGGCTTTAAGATGTTACACAAATTGTTGTGTTTCCAGCAGTGGACTAACGTGGCGAGACCCTGATGATTATATCATTATTGCAATTATTATTATTGTGCACAATCCCAGACTAAATAAAAAGTAATGTGAGAAAAGGCCTGCTAGGTCCAGATAGGAAGAAATAAACCGTTAGCTACCCTGTTTCCCCTGAAAATAAGACCTAACCTGAAAATAAACCCTAGTACTGTATAATTTTTCAGGATGCTCGTAATATAAGCCCTACCCCCAAAATAAGCCCCAGTTAAGTGAAACTCTGCCCTCCACCATTGTGTAGCAACCAGAAGAAGATGACATGACTGTATTTGAATAAATGTAGATTGTTGTACATGGAAAAAAAAATAAAACACCCCCTGAAAATAAGCCGTACTGCATTTTTTGGAGCAAAAATATAAGACCCTGTCTTATTTTTGGGGAAACATGGTAATTGAATTAGTTTTTTAGATAAAGAGGGGCAATGGACTAAATTTTATTTAAAATGAGAGTATACATTCACTGTTAGAAATAGGTTGGAACTTAGGCTGATGCCCTATTTATATTATCCCATCCTGAGATGCAGCATTGATGGTTGCAGAGTTCCCACAATTGGCTCGCCATCCCACTTCTTCCCTCTTCTGGAGGTGGCAGAGTTTGAGAAGCAAAGTTTGCAGGCAGATTTCCCCTCCCCAATTCCTTAATTATTTCATCCTTGCGAAGCAGTGGGAGAAGGAGGCCGCATGCGATCCAGCCCTGAGCCTAGCTTTGCTATGTACAGGAAATGTTGGTGTGAGTGAGACATGTGACCAGGGATGAAACTTTCAGATGGTTTGGATTCTCACTCCCGGAATTCACCCAGAATCCTCCAGGGAGAATTCTGGGAGGTGGAGTTGTCTTATTGCCCTGTAAGCTGTGTAGAAGCCAAAACTGTACCTCTCATGAAGCATGACAGCAATCTCCTTTTCTCTATATTAGCCCTATCTTTGCTCTCCTTCCCCAAGCAGGCAAAGACATTTCTCGTCAGGAAAACTTTCCCTCAGGGACTGGTTACCTGAGTGTGATTTTTCATGTTTTCTTATGCATTACTACTTCTACTGTTTTTTTTAAAAAGTATTACTGTACTTCCCATTTCTCAGTGCAGTATTTATTTGTTTGTTTTTAATATTTGTATTCTCATTTCCTTAGCTTTAATACTGTCTTTTAATGATGTGAGCTGCCTTTTATACTCATTGTTCTTAGCTTTAAATAGGGTCTTTCAATAACGTAAACCATTGTTGTATAATCGCTTTCAGCTTTAAATATTGTGTTTTGATGATGTAGGACCCCTTGGTTTCTTTTTAAGGAGAAAGGATAAATGAATGAATGAATGAATGAATGAATGAATGAATGAATGAATGAATAAATAAATAAATAAATAAATAAATAAATAAATAAATAAATAAATAAATAAATAAATAAATAAATAAATAAATAAATATTATCCCTTCCTGGGTTCTCACTTGAGTTCTCACCACTTTGGTCCATGCGCTTGTAGTCTCAAGATTAGACTACTGTAACGCACTCTACATGGGGCTGCCTTTAAGAGTGTTGCGGAAACTTCAGATGGTACAGAATGCAGCGGCCAGACTTCTTACTCGAGTGAAAAGGTACCATCATATTTCCCCCACTCTGGCCGCCTTGCATTGGCTGCCCATTCATTTCTGTGTTGATATCAAAGTTCTTACGATTACATATAAAGCCCTAAACCAGGGGTGTCCAACCTTTCACCTTCCCTGGGCCACATTAGATGAAAATTTGGTTTGGGCTGCACATACATTTGGTTTGGGCCGCATGGGGGGGGCAGCCCTAGCCATCCTCCGCAGCCCCACTCCAAGCGCGCTTGCCGGCAGCTGCGATCTCAGACAGCAGAGGCTGCCAGCTTCGACTCTGGTGGCTTTATGGGGCCGGGAGGGGGTCCACCTATTGACGGGGATGGTGCAATGCAGTCACGCAGCCCCTCTGTCCCCTCCCCTCCCACTCCTTCCTTCCTTCCCTCTCTCCCCCTCTACTGTTTTGACATGTCCCAGCCACATTCCAGCCACAAGCTGTGTAACTTGAAACTTTGGAATTTCTTTAGAAATAAAAAATTGCTCTGGGCCACATTACAAGCTGACCTGGGCCGCATGCGGCCCTTGGGCCGCGGGTTGGACAAGCCTGCCCTAAACGGTTTAGGACCTTGAAATCTGGTGGAGCGCCTTCTCCCACCCAATTCTGTCAGAGTCACTTGTTCCAGCCAGGCCAGGCGGCTGAGGGGCCTAACGTCAAGGGAGGTCCATAAGGAAAGAACGAGGAACTGGGCCTTCTCAGCAGTGGCCCCTCGCCTTTGGAACAACTTGCCCGTGGAGATCCGCCTGGCTCCCTCTCTAGATATTTTCAGGAATAAACGTAAAACCTGGCTATTTGAGCAGGCTTTCCCTCCTGCCATATCTTAATTTCTTATACTTTCATCACCTTGGATCTATAATATATGTTTATTAGTTTTATTGTTTTTAAATTTGTAAACTGCTCAGAATAAACCTTTGGTCTAGATGGGAGGGATAAAAATCCAATCCAATCCAATCCAATCCAATCCAATCCAATCCAATCCAATCCATCCATCCATCCATCCATCTATCCATCAATATTAACAACAGGAAGCAAGGCCTGACACAGCCATGCTAGCTTAGAGATAGGCCCTGGTCCAGGTGAGCAAAATGTAGGCATTTGTAGTTGTCTGTAAGGCATGGGTTTGTGGACTAGAATGCCCAGAGTTCTGCCTGGGGAAATCACTGAAGAATTCTGGGAATTGGAGTAAAAAAAAATAAAAACCCACCCACGAAACATTCATCCCAAATAACATCTACAGGGCCACGAATTCTCCACCATGGGAGGTAAAATCAAGCTTCTTGGCTTTCAACTCAGATGTGATCATTTGGTGCTGATAGAACTTACCTCAAATAAGCAGCACAACCCCCTAAATTAATCTCAGTTACATATTAGACTGTGAACTGGAGAAGAAAGAAAGAAAGAAAGAAAGAAAAAGAAAGAAAGAAAGAAAGAAAGAAAGAAAGAAAGAAAGAAAGAAAGAAAGAAAGAAAGAAAGAAAGAAAGAAAGAAAGAAAAGGAAATGTGGGTGAAGGAGGCAGTTAAACACAATCTCTTGAAGTCTGTCCTGTGGCCTGTTTCTCAAAACTTTTCTCTATTTCTCAAACTAACTACCCAATTTCCCATACTTTTCCAATATTGTATCACACACAAGACATGAAAAGTGCATGTTCTTTGGGGGGCATAGTAGTGGAATACACTAGTTTCTATATTATCACCTGAAAGATATTCAGTAGCATCACAGATAAGAGTTTGTACTTGTTAATGAAACACACAGATGCTTAGGTATGGACAGATACCAAAGTGATGCTAACTTCTCCCCCCTAAACCCATAAGACAACTGAAGATTATTTTGGGGTGATGGGGGGGAAACTAAAAAAAATCCTATTGTAATTTTTAGCTGTGCAGCGCCACCTGCTGTAAAAAAGCACCAGGTATGCAATGAATTGAACAGAACTGCCAAAAGTATATAAATCCTCTTTTTTCTCCTTCTTGTTAAATTTCAGTATGGGCCAACTCTGAATTTTCCTTCGAGATGATAGATTTCCTGGCTACCTATAATAATCTGAAACTTTTTTGCACCAAGCCTTTACTGCAAAATTCACTGATTATATCAGATCTCAAATATTTTTCACATCAGAAACAGCCCATGGTTTGGTTGAATTTACACATGCACATACTGGCTGGATAGCTCAGTGGTTTAGGTATCTGGCTGCAGAGCCAGCAGATGGGAGTTCAATTCCCCACTGGTGCCTCCAGGGAAAAGAGCCAGCCTGGGTGGCCTTGGGCAAGCTGCACAGTCCCAAGGCATTCCCAGGAGAAGGGAATGGTAAACCACTTCTGTGTATTCTCTACCTAGAAAACCTTGAAAAGGATCGCCATAAGCCAGGATTGACTTGACAACACACACACGTGTACCAGAATGAGGTGGCAAAGTCTTAAAAGGCAGAATGGGACTCTACCACTCCAGCTTACAACAAGAAGAATTCCATTTTGTGTGTTTCCCTTGGGAACAAAGACCCTAAATATCTGCTACGGTCATACCAAACTAACTTGGAAGAAGGGATCTAGTTTCCTGTTTCCCCTTAGGTCTCCAACAGTTTACTGCTGCCACAGGTTATTTTGAAAGCTGGAGCAAGCTTTCAGAAATGGCATCCTCAACTTTCAGCTTGAAGGCATAGAGCTCTTTCTATTCGGTGGGGAACTGGCCAATTTCCCGGCTGTACAGAGCAACAATGTATGAATGCATGTGCTCCTGTCTGATTCCAATCCTATGTTTATACATAGTGCTGTCAAATTCTTTATTGCTGCAATTTGGATTAGAAAAAGGATCCTAAAAGTGGATGGGCCTCCGTAGTCAGAGCATGGTTTGCTAGACACTTTGGAATTGCTTCAGGGGATATGTATTGACACTGTTGTTGTTTACTTCAGAACTATTGCTTTGCATTCGATCCCGATATTTTTTGTATATTTCTGTATATTTATATATTTTGGATGTTTTATCTGTGGCTGGTCTTTTGACCGTAATAAAGTTTTATTTATCTACACACAAAAGACCAGCTAATGACACCCATCAACCACAGTGACAGACAATCTCTCCTTCTTATCACAACAATACACCCACAACAAGACACACTAATCACCCATCTACAGAAAAAGACAAAAGCCCATCTCACAGCCATAAATACTCCACTCCCAAGCCAACTACACCAGAGCACAGAGTGCTGTCCTTTGAAGATGCCGGCCACAGAGACTGGCGAAACTTTAGTGTGGCAACCCCAGACCTACTGGAGTATCCCACCCTATAGTTATGCTGCCACCAACCATTCCCTGTAAGGAGTCACACAGACCAGGAATGGATTTTAATAAATAAAAGAACAAGGTTTATTGAAACAACAAACAGGGTAAATAAAAGTATCAGGTAAATAGGATAATGTAACGTGGCATAGTCCCAATCATACACACACAACAGATTGGTTCCCACAGAACACTTTAAGGTAACGCACAGACCCTGAACCTATCAGTTCTGGCTACCTAGAAAGAAACCTGAACCTATCAGGTATGTACTATCTGACGAACAGATGTACCCAGTCTGACACACAGACTCCAACTCCAAACTCTCCACATCAGCTCCAAATATATATACAGTACAGCTCCTCCCCCCTGATGTCCCGCCTTCCACTCCCCATAGGATGGAACTTTCCCTCCAAACCCATGACAGACAGGTACCATCAGTGCTGTATGTGACACCTCCCCTCTTTATAAGTTGTTTTGCGGGGGAAAAGCTAAAGTGCTTTTCTCCAAAAAAACAACCAGGATCAAAACACAAAACCAGTTATACAATATCATACAATCCCATAACCCATACTTACTCACTCTAGGTCAAACATATCACTTATGCATTTAAACATTAATATTTGCAATACATTAAGTTACCTTTATTAATACAAACCAAGCCTGTTCAATAAACAGGTACATTTAACTTTTGGTCACCAAAATATACATAGTCCATGGTTTCTTCGCCTTCTTCACTCGTCGGGTCTTCTTGACAAGGCGTCAGCAACACAGTTCATTGACCCTCTGACCACCTTCACTTCAAAGTCAAAATCTTGCAGGTTTAAAGCCCACCTCATAAGTTTACTATTATGGGTTTTCATTGTCTTTAACCACTGCAGTGGTGAGTGGTCAGTGCACAGAACAAAATGTCTTCCCCAGATGTAAGGTTTGGCCTTCTGAATTGCGTATACTATGGCCAGGCACTCCTTTTCCACGGTTGCCAAATGTCTCTCACCTTTCTGGAGTTTCCTACTCAGGTAGGACACTGGATGCTGGTCACCATTTTCATCCTCCTGGCAAAGAACTGCTCCTACCCTGCTGTTAGACGCATCGGTGTAGATGATGAACTCCCGGTTGAAGTCGGGAGCACGCAGCACTGGATAATGGACGAGCGCCTCCTTCAACCTCTGGAACGCCTCCTCACAGTCGCTGGTCCACGGGATGCGGTCATCAGTCTTCTTCCGCGTCAGATCGGTTAGCGGAGTCGCCATCTCGCTAAACCTCGGGATGAACTTTCTGTAGTAGCCCACCAACCCAAGAAATGATTTGACTTTTTTCTTGGTGTTGGGTCTGGGCCAATCACGAACGGCTTCTATCTTGGCCTCTAGGGGTTTGATCACTCCTCCCCCTACTATGTGACCTAAGTATTTTATTTCTGGGCTACCCAGCTGACACTTGCTTGCCTTTACTGTTAGCTCTGCTGCACTTAACCTCTGCAGCACTATCTCCAGGTGTTTCAGGTGATCTTCCCAGGTATTGCTGAAGATCCCTATATCGTCAATGTAGGCCACAGTAAAGTCACTGAGCCCTGCTAAGGTCTGGTCCATCAGCCTTTGGAATGTGGCTGGTGCATTTCTGAGACCAAAACTAAGGACTCTAAACTCATATAGACCGAAAGGGCTGCAAAATGCGGTCTTTTCCTGATCCCTGGGATCAATCCTTAATTGCCAGTAACCCTTTACTAGGTCCAACGATGAAATGAACCACCAACCCCCTATGGTTTCAATCAGGTTGTCTAGCCTGGGCATTGGGTAGGCATCAGGAGTGGTTACGCGGTTTAATTTCCGGTAATCTACACAAAATCTAATGCTCCCATCAGGCTTGTCTACCAGGACTATCGGAGAGGACCAAGGACTAGAAGAGGGGACGATTATGTTCTCCCTAAGCATCTCGTCCAGCTCCTTCCGCACCTTGTCCCTATAGGGTCCCGTCACTCGGTATGGGGATACTGCTTGCGGGGGTGCATCCCCTGTGTGGATCCGATGCATCACTCCCTTCACTATCCCCGGCTTATTCGAAAAAACCTTATGATATTTAGTGAGCAGCACTTTTAGTTCTTGCTGCTGGTCTTGGGTGAGTGCAGGACTGATCTTCACCTCATCTGGGTTGTATTTCACTTCCCCTCTACCCTCCCAGAAAGGTAATTCAGCTTCCTCACTCTCAGCTGCTTTTATGGCAAATAAAACCCTCTGTTCCCCTCTGTAGTAGGGTTTCAGGGCATTCACATGTACCACCCTCCGTGCTTGGTGTTCCTCCTGTTCTATAAGGTAGTTCAGATCTGACATCTTGGAAATGACCCTGTATGGTCCTGCCCATTTGAGCTGCAGTTTGTTCTCTTTGCAGGGCCTAAGCCAAAGCACTTCCTCCCCTGGGTTAAAGTGCCTCTCCCTGGCTTTCTGGTCATACCAAGTTTTCTGTCTGACCTTCTGAGCTTGCAGGTTTTCTGCTGCTAGCTCTAGGTTTCCCTTCAGGTCATTCATTAAAGTGTCTATGTACGTCACAACATCTTGTGGGTCATCCTGGGTGATCTGCTCCCAATTTTGTTTGATTAAATCAAGTGGACCTCTTATTTTTCTCCCAAACAAAAGTTCAAACGGACTGAACCCGGTACTGGCTTGGGGCACTGATCGATAAGCAAACAAAAGGGATTGCAGCTTCTGGTCCCAATTGTTTGGATTCTCTGCCAAGTAAGCCCTAATCATGCGCATCAGAGTCCCATTGAACTTCTCCGTTAACCCATTACTTTCGGGGTGATAGGCAGTGGTTTCCTTGTGTTTAATTCCACAGATTTGCCATAACCGTTTCATGAGCTTTGATGTAAACGATGTGCCCAAATCTGTGATTATTTCTGAGGCAAATCCCATCCTGGACATATACCCCACCAAGGCATCTGCCACTGTGTTAGTTTCGATGTTAGTCAAGGGTATGGCTTCGGGGTACCTCGTGGCATGGTCCACAATGGTGAGAATGAACCGGTTCCCCCTCTTTGTGGCCTTGGGCAAAGGTCCCACAATATCCACTCCTATACATTTGAACGGGGTGTCAATCACAGACAAAGGGCACAACTTCGCTTTGGTCCTGTCACGGTTATTCCCCTGCCTCTGACACACATCACATTGTTTACAGAACTCCTTGATCTGCTTCCCTGTTTCAGGCCAGTAAAAATTTTGTGTGATTCTCTGCTGTGTTTTGTTCACCCCTAAGTGCGCAGCAAACATGTCAGAGTGCCCCCTTTGTAAGATCATGGGGCGATACTTTTCAGGTACCACTAGCTGACTTCTGATCCCATCTCCCCCTTTTGAAATATTCATCAGGGTCTCTCTATATAAAATTCCCTTTTTCTCGCGAAATCTCGCTGGGGTTTCAGGTGTTAGCTGGGTGTCTGTCACCTTTTCAAAACACTTTTGGAGAGTGGCGTCTGCCTTTTGCTCTTGGCCAAATTTGCTGTCCGTGGTTAAGGTTTCTGCCACAGCTTCGGGACTACCCTCACCTGCTTCAACCTCGGGCTCTTCAGTACCCCCCTGAACTGTCCCCGTGGTAGCTTGTGAGCGTGTAATCACTAGCACCCGTTTCACATGTTCAGCCAGGTCATTTCCCACGAGCACGGCTGCTGGCAGAGTCGATGAAATCGCTAGCCGCCAAACTCCCCTCCAGCCTTGAAAGCTCACAGGTACCTCAGCTACTGGCAGTGAGATCACCTGCCCCTCAATCCCTGCCACCTTCAAGCTCTCATTTGGGATTATATACTTCCTAGGAATAATGTCTGGATGGCACAGGGTCACCTGGGAACAAGTATCCCTTAGCCCCCTATACTGATGGTCAAGTATTCCTACGTCCACCCCTGCGGTCTCAAACAATTGCGAATTTGTCCTCACTAGTAAGCAGCGCTTGACCTCCACAAGAGGACCATTTTCCTCAGCCCGATCAGCAGATGTAACTGGTCCAGAGTGAGTAGCCATGGTAACAGGCTCCCTCAATGGCAAGGAGCTTTGCTCTGTCTGGACACAGAACACAGCTTTTGGCTTGGTTCCACTCAAATCATGAGGCAAATTTCCCTTTAGCTGCTTTAATTTCTCACACTCTGATATTAGATGGCCCTTTCCTTGACAGAAATAACATTTTCTGCTGTACTTGGGGTCTTTCTCATCTGGTTTTGGTTTTCCCTCCAAAATCTGAGGTCTTGGTGGTTTCCTGTCAGAGGGCTTCCCTTCAACATGGGCCCCTCCCCCTTGCTGGTTTTTCCCTGGTCCCTGAGAGTACCTGCTGTAGGTTTCTTTGGGCTTACCCACAGTTTTCCCCTCAGCACCTAAGGGCTTCCTTATTTGGTAAATAAAATCTGCGATCTCTGCCGCTTCTGCCACCGATTTAGGTTTCCTCTCCCTCACATGGAACTTTAGTTCCCCATGCAGGACTGAATCAAATTGTTCCAGCGCTATCAGGTCTTTGAGCTGCTGGAAGGTCTCTGTCCCCTCCTGAGACAGCCATTTCTCTAGCAACCTCACCAGTTGGGCCCCCACTTGGGTAAAAGTCTGCTCTGGTTTTTTCGTGAGTGACCTGAATCTTTGCCTCAGCTGTTCAGCATTTATCCCATGCCGGGCAAACACCAGTTTTTTAAACTCAGCGAAGTCTTTCAGCAGTTCCACTGGCATCTCTGCATAGACTTCTGCCAGGCTGCCACTGATTAAAGATCGCATAATGGTCATCTTCTCAGTTTCCCTTACTGAGAAGTCCACAAACGCTCTTTCCACAAGGGAAAAGAACACCTCAGGGCAATCTCCCTTGTGGTACACAGGGAATTTCTTCAAGTCAGTTTTAGACAATTGGCCCACCTCAGAATCTCTATTGTTATTATTGTTCTGGTTCATCATTTCCAATTTTCTTAACTCAAACGCCATCCTCTCTCTCTCTCCAATCTTTCTTCTCTTTCCATTCTCTCTCTCTCTCTTTCCATTTCAAATTGTCTTTGCTTCTCCCTTTCCTTTTCCTCCATTTCCCTCACCCTCAGTTCATGCTGTTGGGCTAGGAGCATTTTTCTGAGTTCTGAGGTCAGTTCTCCCGTGCTCTCATCCTGCACTGAGCCATATTCCTCCTCAGAACCTTGGTCTCCCTGTGGTTCTCTCACTTCCCCCATTTCTGCCATTTGGCTTCTAGTCAAGGGCATAATCCCCCCAGAACAGGCTGCCTTCAAAAGTCACGCCTCAAAATAAAACGACGACTTTTTTCCTTTTGCCTCAGCAACAGCCTTCTATAGACTGCTGCTGTCCCTCCAGCACCAACTTGCAACTGTTGCCAGGCAGAATCCACCCCCTCTGCTAGGCCTCTCAGCAGTCAGGCTAGATCACTGTTACTTCACGCAGCTTTGCCTCAGCCCTTTCCCGCCAAAACGGGTTGCCTCAGAGCTCCCTAATCTAGTCCCCCAACCTGAGTTTGCACGTTCTTCCACTAGCCTACCTCCCCGTGAGGTAAGCCTAGAAGATTACCTACGCACCCTCAGATTTTCCCTGACTAGACCCCCCTTGCTCTGGGCACACTTGCCAAGGCTTTGCTGGACCACTGGACAACTGGACTAGTCGTATCCCACACGCTGGACACCAACAAATTTGGCAACCCCAGACCTACTGGAGTATCCCACCCTATAGTTATGCTGCCACCAACCATTCCCTGTAAGGAGTCACACAGACCAGGAATGGATTTTAATAAATAAAAGAACAAGGTTTATTGAAACAACAAACAGGGTAAATAAAAGTATCAGGTAAATAGGATAATGTAACGTGGCATAGTCCCAATCATACACACACAACAGATTGGTTCCCACAGAACACTTTAAGGTAACGCACAGACCCTGAACCTATCAGTTCTGGCTACCTAGAAAGAAACCTGAACCTATCAGGTATGTACTATCTGATGAACAGATGTACCCAGTCTGACACACAGACTCCAACTCCAAACTCTCCACATCAGCTCCAAATATATATACAGTACAGCTCCTCCCCCCTGATGTCCCGCCTTCCACTCCCCATAGGATGGAACTTTCCCTCCAAACCCATGACAGACAGGTACCATCAGTGCTGTATGTGACAGTTAGGAAGAATGACCTTCAGAACACGGCCAAAGAGCACGAAAAACCCACAACAACCTTTTTATTTATCTGTCTTTCTATGTCTTTGGACTCCACCTTCTCCTTTGGGTAGATTTGTAGCTCTTGCCTTAAACTAGTAATATTACTATTAAACTAGTAATATCTGCAATAAAATGTTGCAGTGTGCAGCATTTGTCTTCAGTGTTTTAGTCAGTAGGCCATCTCTTCCTTCAGGATACTCCATTCTACCCACTCCCTTTTGATTCAGTTTTCTGCATCAGCATCCCACCAGCATCCTCTGACCACTGAGTACACCCATTCTTTACTGTGCTGTCTCCCCCTCCCCCTTTAGGTTTAGATGGACAAAGTCTGCCCATATTTCTTAATGTTCACATTAGGTTGCTGATTCCCCCCATTATATTTACACAATGTTCTTTCTTCAGTCCAGCAAGTGATACTTGAGGCTGAACGTTGGAAGAAGGCATGGAAGAGAAAGAAAATTGATTTCTTTTCCATTCATGACTTGCTATATTTCCTTCTATTTTTCTTCATTTTTAGTAGACATTAGGTTGGGTCAGATCCAGGTTTACCTGTAGAATGGACCAATCAGCACAATCAATTCCTTATTTTGGAGGAATCATCAGAACTGCGTGGGACATTGAGGCTTGGTGGAAATTATTCTGCTACATGGAACATTCACCAGATAAACTCAAATGTTCTTTCTTAAAAGAAAAGGACCATTCCATTCAAAATTGGACTCTGGCTAAAAATGGGGAAAGAGTGAGTTTAGGGTCTGGGAAGGAGAAATGGGTGAGGAGCAAATACTTAATCAACTAATCCCAGATTGAAATCTGTTTTAGAACCAAAAAACCTTTAGGCCAAATTTACTTGCTAAATCCTTTTTTAACAAGAGCCTTTTGCTTTCTTCATTTGCAGATCATGGCGCTGTTAGAGCTAAATACAACATTTTAACATCAATCATTACAGTGCCTTTTATAAAACTAATTCACGGTGTGAATTGTTGCCAGGACATTATTAACACTTTACTTTTAAAAAGAGCTAAAAATAGATATTAAAAAACCTTATTTCTAGTAAGGAACTACAGGTAATGAATTAATTTGTAATGACATAGTCAAAACTCTCTTCATTTGGGAGTCATTTGGTATGGACGAGAGGGTTTTTCCATGTGCAACCATCAGAGAGCAGATCAATGGACCAGAATTAGCTAAAGCTCAGTCTGCTGATTAAAGCGGTTTGTAACTGCATAAATGTGATTAAAAGAGGTGACTCCCTTGTTGCTTGCTGTATGTATTTTCAGAAGCCATCAAATGCACAAAAATGGGGCAGAATGGAAGCAAGAAAGGACTATCAGGCAGCTACTTCCACTGTTAAAAAGCTGCACGGTGAAACACTGTGGTAGGAATGTACTGTATGGGAGGGACACATGCAGCCTTCCAGTGGGAAAGCTACCTGTTTCCTGAACACTGAAGCCCACTTTTTTTTTCATGTATACCTTTCAGTTTAGTTACATTCTTCATGGCTACATTGGATAATGTTATTTGGTTTGCTTGATGCCTAAAGAAGGGAGTCAATATAGGGAACCTAAAGAGTTTTCTAGTGCATTAAAAAAAACCAAAACCAACCAATGACCAGGAAACTTTACTGTGGGCAGAGGTTTTTTGATCTGAGCTGCCACTTTGTGGCTTTGGAGATTATCTGTCCAGTCAGATAACCTGAAGCCTTAACCTCCCTCCAATAGACCTTTATAGACCTCCAGATTTTTTTTTTTTGGGGGGGGAGAATCAGAAGCCTGTGTTCTTCCCAGGCCCAACAGAGATGGACATGAACTACCAAACTAGATATTTGTCCCCGTTTGGTTTTTGGCTGAACAGGTAGGTATTTAGCGCTTCCCAGCTCCGCCTCCTCTGGTGGAGGCGGAGCAAGGAAGCAAGGCCACTCCCTCCAAGTGGCCACCTGCTGGAGAAGGCGGGGCAGCCAAAAAAATGAACCAGCACAAACAGCTGGTTCAGCGGTTCTTGCCCATCTCTAACTGGCACATATTTCAAAAGGCTTTAAATCCAGTATGACCCAGAAGAATATTCAGTCCCCTCTATAATCCTCCCCTTTTCCCAAATAGCTTTTAATTTCTTTGCTTCATATAAAACAGATAAACTGAATGTCCCAAAAAGTCGCTACTTTTCTTCCTTTCATTGACTAGGCAGAAGCAAGCAATTGTGACTATACGGTTGCATTATTCAAAAACCAAACTGTAAAAACCTAACGCAAAGTTATAGAAATAAAAATATAAAAACTTAATGAACAAAATTTTAGAGAATTATAAAGGACTAAACAAAAATGTAAGTAACTATTCTAACCCAACTTAAAAAGCTCCAACAAAAAGTAATAGGGTAGTTCAAAATGAAATAACAAACTTTTAGCTAAAGCATTACAAATTACTTGAGAATAAAGGTATTACAAAGGCATATTTTATAATGTTATGAATGTTTAACTCTTAAGTCATATCTATGAAAAATATCTTAAGAAACGTATATAGGTAAAAACCATGCTAGAGCATAAGCAATTATAAAAGTACACCAGCCTATAGGAAAAATCTTACCCCTGCCCCAGCAGAGTTCCTTCCTTCGAATGGCATTCTCTTGACATTCTTTGATCAACTATGTTTTCAGGCATTTTATTTTTTTACCTGTGGTATCTCTTTATCGGTTAAAACAATCTTATCAGTAAGGCTTGTAAATCAAAAACCTTAGAAGTCCAGAAAAAAAAAACATTTTAAATCGGAATCTCAATTGTTCCAGCAGGGTTTATAACTTCACAGGTTTGTAACTCAGTATCTGGCAAGGGGGCATTTTACTGATGAGGTTATTGTTTTGACTAGTAGTATAATGTATTTTGTTTCCCTAGTAGTATAATGTATACTACTAGGGAAACAAAATGCAAGGGAGATAGGGAAAGTTACAGAAAACTGAATGCAGAGGTCCAAAGAATAGCAAGGAGAGACAAGAGGGCCTTCTTAAATCAACAGTACAATGATATAGAGGAAAATAATAGAAAGGGAAAAACCAGAGATCTGTTCAAGAAAATTGGAGATATTAAAGGAACATTTTGTGCAAAGATGGACATGATAAAGGACAAAAATGGTAGGGATCTCCCAGAAGCAGAAGACATCAAGAACAGGTGGCAAGAATACACAGACATCCTGGAGAGTGAAGTCGAGTGGGCCTTAGACAGCATGGCTAACAACAAGGCCAGTGGAGGTGATGGCATTCCAGTGGAGCTATTTAAAATCCTAAAAGATGACACTGTTAAGGTGCTACACTCAATATGCCAGCAAGTTTGGAAAACTCAGCAGTGGCCAGAGGAGTGGAAAGATCAGTCTACATACCAATCCCAAATAAAAGCAGTGCCAAAGAATGCTCCAACTAGTGTACAATTGCACTCATTTCACAGGCTAGCAAGGTTATGCTCAAAATCCTCCAAGGTAGGCTTCAGCAGTATGTGGATTGAGAACTCCCAGAAGTACAAGCTGGATTTTGAAGGGGCAGAGAAACTAGAGACCAAATTGCTAACATGTGCTGGATTATGGAAAAAGCCAAAGAGTTAAAAAAAATCTACTTCTGCTTCATTGACTATGCAAAAGCCTTTGACTGGGTCGAACACAACAAACTATGGCAAGCTCTTAAAGAAATGGGAGTGCCTGACCACATTATCTATCTCTTGAGAAATCTCTATGTGGGACAAAAAGCAACAGTTAGAACTGGATATGGAACAACTGATTGGTTCAAAATTGGGAAAGGAGTACGACAAGGCTGTATATTGTCTCCCTGCTTATTTAACTTATGTGCAGAATACATCATGAGAACAGCTGGACTGGATGGATCCCAAGCTGGAATTAAGATTGCCAGAAGAAATATCAACAACCTCTGATATGCAGATGATACCACTCTGATGGCAGAATGTGAGGAGAGCACCAAAAATGGTCTGAAGCTCGACATTAAAAAAACAAAAAACAAAAACTAAGATCATGGCCACTGGTCCCATCCCCTCCTGGCAAATATAAGGGGAAGATATGGAGGCAGTGACAGATTTTATTTTCTTGGGCTCTGTGATCACTGCAGATGGTGACAGCAGCCATGAAATTAAAAGACACCTGCTTCTTGGTAGGAAAGTGATGACAAACCTTGACAGCATCTTTAAAAGCAGAGACATCACCTTGCTGACAAAGGACTGCATAGTCAAAGCTATGGCTTTTCCAGTAGCAATGTATGGAAGTGAGAGCTGGAACATAAAGAAGGCTGACCGCCAAAGAATTGATGCTTTTGTATTGTGGTGCTGGAGGAGAGTCTGGCCATCTCATGAGAAGAGAAGACTCCCCGGAAAAGACTCTGATGTTGGGAAAGTGTGAAGGCAAGAGGAGAAGGGGACGACAGAGGACAAGATGGTTGAACAGCGTCACCAAAGCTACTGACATGAATTTGACCCAACTCTGGGAGGCAGTGGAAGACAGGAGGGCCTGGCGTGCTCTGTTCCATGGGGCCATGAAGAGTCAGACACAACTTAAAGACTAAACAATAACAACAACAACATAATGTATTGCTTTGTTAGAATGCTTTTAACTTAGTACATGTTTTTAAATTGTGTTTTACTGTTTTTGTACATTTAGTTGTATGTTTGGATATTGGTCTATGACCCTATTAAACTTGATCTGGTCTGATTGTTTTGAATAGACCTTTTGCAGAGCCTGGAGTAACAGGGATCCACATCATCAAACATTTGTAATCCAAAATTCTTAGAAGATCGAAATCTTGTAACACTAAGGCATTGCAAGTACGAGGAGTGCAAACTATCAGACCTACATACGTACATCACCTCTACATTGTAACAAAAACATTATTCAGCTGTCAGAATGGTAGAATGGCTTTGCTCAATTTGAAAGCTAGGTGATTGTTTTGATTGCCCTTAGTAAACTATTTTCAAGCTGCACTTTTAAATGGACTTTCATTTTCAGGGCTGCTTTTTCTATATCCTTCTTAATTATTTTAATACTCAGTTTTAAATCATCACACTGGAATCAATTGTATCCCATTCAATCCTGTTTTTGCCTTGGGCTTCAAATGATTTTAACCTCCCACCCCAATGATTTGCTCTGTAAAACCAAAGTGGTGGTAACTTTTTGGATCTCTCCTGATATATGTGACATTTGGATCTCTCCTGATATATGTGACATGACACACCTGAAAGGCTGGAATAGACTTGCGTGCATTCAGATCGATAGCTTCCGAGTTTTGTGTTCTACACCATTTAAAACTGGCTTTGAAAAAAGTGGGGAGGTGGGGGAGAAAAAGGCTGAAGCAGTTTCTTTTCCCATCCATGCCAACTGTGCCCTGGACATAAATTGTTTTGAAATTTTGCTTTGATTGACAGAACTGAGCCTATTTCACTTTGATCTGGGCTTCTTAAAAAACTAGGCTCAATCAGTCAATAACATCAGATTTTTCTGAATCAAATGCACAGTCCTCGAAAAACCCATTCTGTTTCCCTGATTTTTTGCTTGTTGTACCTTCGTGCTTTCACTCATAAGAGTGTTCTACCATTCTAAATGCGGACAAAGCATTTCAACAAGTTCATATATTGTCTGCCTCATCGCTCTAATGCCGTAGTGTGTCATCCCAGGTTGCCAAAACGGGATCTGCCCACATCTCCCTCTCGTGGAAATCACCCAGCAGCTGCCATCTACACCTGACCTGCCCCACACTACGGTAAGCAGAGCAGAAACGTAAAGTTGGAGAGAGAGAGAGACACTTCAACAAGTAACGTGGTCCCAAACCATGAAGGGCTTTGTATGTAAGCATCAAAACCATGAATCTATGCCAGCTTTCTCCCCATCCCATTAAAAAAACACAATAACATAAAGTCCAATGAAAGTCGAATTTAAAAACAGAGAAACAGCACAGTCAAAGATACATCAGGAAATGCTACTTTGGAAGAAAGGCAGGATGAAAATTAATTAATTAATTAATTAGATAGGCAGGCAGGCAGATAGAAGCAACATTCTCCAACCCCATGAAAGCACATCTTAATTTAGGGGCCAAACTTCTGCCTGAATAAAAAACTCTTTGCATCTTTCAGAAGGGTTGGGCTGGGCAACCTAGCCTCCTTTGGAGGGGAGTTCTTGATGTGCTTCAGTTATTGATTATCTGTGTGTGTCTGGAAGGTGCAGATTTGGACTTGATGAACTAGAGAGCCCTACTAATTCTTATAGGTCTAATAAAACTGGCCAAATTGCTTTACTGATTACTGTGATGATTTTGATTTGCTCAGGTTATAATGATTGCAATGGTTTTACTGTTTAATCAATCCTCAATTTGTGTTAAATCTGTTTTAATGGTGTTTGCCACCCATTTTGAGTGCTATGTTTTTAAAATGGACCATTATGTGGAAAGTTGTCTGTTGGCTAGTTCAATAGTTCAGTGAGAAGTTGTTCTCACTGTGGAGCCAGAGACTGGGAGTTTGAATCCTAGGAGAAGAACCAGCTTTATTTATTTAAAATACTTTTACCTTGTCTTTCTCTTTAAAAAGGACCCAAGGCAGCTTACATTATTGGAAGACAATATTTAAAGCTGAAAATAATGAGTATGCAATGGTGTTTTACAAGAACAATGAGTATAAAGAGGCAGCTTAAATAATTGGAAGACAATATTAAAGCGGAAGCAACAAGTGCACAAATATTAAAAAGGAACAAACAAGTCTCACTTGAATGTCTCAAGCATTCCTCCACACTGAGGTTCATACACAGGTGCAGGGATGTGAAGAATATTTTAAAACATTTATTTATATATTTAAAATATTTGTTACCCTGCCTTTCTCCTTAAAAAGGACCCAAGGTGGCTGACATCATTGACAGACAATATTTAAATAGGAAAATAACGAGCGTACCATGGTGGTTTAAACAATTTAAAGACAATATTTAAAGCTAAGAATAATGAGTATAAAGAGACAGCTGACATCATTAAAAGACAATATTAAAGCTAAAACAATAAGTATGCAAATGGTAAAATGGAACAAACAAATACCATTCTGAGAGATGGCAAACACAAGTAGTACTAAAGACCCAGTCAGAGCAGTAATGCAGAACGATCAATCTAAAAATGACACTCATGTAGCCAGTCACTGAGGGAACACTTGCCTGAAGAGGAAGGTCTTTGCTTGCTTGCGGAAGGACATCAAAGATGGGGCCAGCCTGGCCTCTGGTGGGAGGGAGTTCCAAAGTCTTGGAGCAGCAACAGAGAAAGTCCTCTCCTGTGTCCCCATCAGATGCACTTGCGAAGGTGGTGGGACTAAGAGAAAAGCCTCTCCTCACGATCTTAACACCCAAGCCAGTTCATAATGGGAGACATGGTCTTTCAGATAACCAGGCTTCATAGGTTAGGACCATCACTTTGAATTCTGCCTGGCAATGGATTGGCAGCCAGGGAGCTGCTCTAACGGGGCCGGGGTGTTATTTGATCCTTTTAACCAGCCCCCGTCAGCAATCTGGCTACTGCATTTCGGGCCCGCTGAAATTTTCTGACATTTCCCATCTCCAGCCCCGCACTACTTCTGAGTAGTGTTTCTCTAGACAATGCGGGAAATGGTTGCCATAAATTGGAATTTTAATTAGTTTTGTCTTACAGATCGCCTAGAGTGGTCCTGAGCTGGCTAGATAGGCGGGATATTAAATAAATAAATAAATAAATAAATAAATAAATAAATAAATAAATAAATAAATAAATAAATAAATAAATAAATAAATAAATAAATAAAAATCCAGAGTGAAGCAACATCTTCGCATTTTGGTTGGCACTTACAAGCGAAAGTACTACGCAGCACTGAATTCGATCGTTCTGAGTTGCTTCCAAACTGGGAAACCACTGAGGTGTTTTTTTCTGCCTCAAGATTAAGTGCAGGATCAAAATGCAACTTCAGCCTGAACTCAGCTACTTCACACTCTACCTGCTCCACCAGCTTTGAAAACAACCCTCCTTGTGCAGGATGGGGAGATGTAATTGATTGTCCGTAATAATCCCGCCCTGCTCTGATGTCTTTGGGTTATGGGTCAAATGACTGCCGTGTCATTAAATTGCTGGCGATGGGGAGAGCAGGGGGAGATTTTCCCATCGTCAGATCGATTACCACAAGGTAGCAGCTGCGTGGAGCAACCGGGAAACCTGTGGAGCTGTTCAAGATGCTGATGATTCTTCAGCGGCTAAACTGGAGGACCAAGTGCTAAGAAGTACCAGCCGAGACCAGCCAGTAGGGGGCACCACTTCAACACTTTCTGTTCTTATCACTTCACGTCTCTGCTACAGTGTCTTTTATAAGGATTTATTTTATTTTATTTTATTTATTCTAATTACATCCCGCCTATCTGGCGTTGCGACCAATCTAGGCGGCTTACAAACACATAAGACAAACCAATAAATATATTAAGAAGAATTATTACATTAAATAGCTAGCACTTCAAGATGAAAAAAAATAAATAAATCACAAAATAAGAAGAGAAAAGAAAAGAATCAGATATTAACTGGAGGGGAAGGCCTGCCTAAACATCCATGTTTTAATTGGTTAAAAAAAAGGATGAGCACAAATTACATGTGAATCTTTAGGGTTTTGCGCCAGTTCTGGACAAATATGACTAACTGAATCAGTCTGATTTGGGTTCATTTGTGAGACGTCCAGCTGAAAATGTTATGACCACATTCAGTTCTGAAGTGAAGCAAAGTGAATTTACATACCAAATTATGACCTGACTAAGACAGGAGGGCCTGGCATGCTCTGGTCCATGGGGTCATGAAGAGTCGGACATGATTACACAACTAAACAACAACAATAAATAGAATAGAATGGAGCATGACTTCAGTTCTTCCTTAAAAAAAAAGCAAATGTGAAATTTTTAGAATCCCTTGATTCTTGGGTGATTCTTGCAGTTGTAATCCACAAAAACAAAATTGCTCTATCTAAATATAGGTAGTATATGAAGCAGAGTAGAGAGAGAGAGAGACTTTTCCCTGTGACAGGGGAGTGAACAAGTTCTAACTATCCAGGTCTAATTTTCTGCTGCCAAGACTCTTGCAGAGTGTGGGTGGCATACAAGTCGAATAAATAAATAAAGACTCAGTTGGAAAATTCAAATGAATACGGGGGGGGGGGGGAGAGAATCAAAATGAGAAGCAGCCTAATATTCACTTCTCATTTTGGGGTTTTTTTTTGAGGGGGTGAGTTGAAGTGGGGTGGGCTGCATGCAAGCCACTATGTCTGGAAGAACAGAAGACATATTTTCAAGCCAAAATATATTTTTGGCAGTAGGGTGGAGAGGCTGAGCCCCTCAAAAAACCCCAACACGCTGCATGTAGCCAGCAGACTGCAGTTTGCTCAACTTCATCACACCAAGAGAACAGAAAGTTATCAGAGACAATCTCCTTCTAGCTTTGCATCTCTTTTGAACAGCAGTTCAGATCTACCCAATCAATAGCTTCTTGACTGATACATATAGCTTCTGAGCTTTGCAAATCTTTAATAGGTTTTATGTTCTATAACTTGCTCTATGGAGTTTCTGAAACTTTCCCGCTATCTTAAATGGACATGTTGGGTGTACATAAATTGACACACAAAACAAATAAGTACAATCTTCGCAAATGAATTCACACACTTCCCAGGAAGCTCAGATTCTTGTAACGTTGGTCTAGGAAAATCTCCTTCAAAGCTTTCAATGTTTTTGCTGTGCTTCCCCTTGGTAAGGAGTTTGTCCAAGAATGTCCACTGCCTACACTTTAAATCTATTGCAGAAGAGGGAGAACAGCCTTTTCTCTCCATTTGAGGAGGTGTGGCATTCAATGAAAAAAAAAAAGATACGGAGCACCCAAGCGAGGGAGGCATTCAGGCAAACAAGTGAGGGTTAAACTGGCATGATTAGGGTGACATGAAATTAAATAGGAACTCATGGATCACAAATGGCCTCTATCTTTATGGCTTGCAAATTAGAATGGAAATTAGAAAAGCTTCTACGCAGAGATCCCCACGCCTCCCAGCTAATGGACAACTGAGCAAAAGATTGCCAGCGACTGTCTTTCATTAGCAAAGTGCCGAGACCTGCTTTCCTCTGACCTTCATCAACTGCCTGCAGCAAGCGTTTCTCAGCTAGTTGCCCCTGACATCAAAACCTAGTGAGTCCAGTCAATCACTGCGTTTGGATGCGCCTCGAAGGAGATCAGAACAATTGCTAATTCTCAGGGCCAGTGCTGGTATCTCTTTACCATCCTGGATGTACCCAAATCACCTTATTTTAAAGATTTACATCCCTCATGTACTACAAGAGATATGAAGGGCCTATCTGGAATCTGAAATGCCCCTACAGTCTAAGCCCTTTTGTACTTTAGATAGTGTTTTGAGTGAATTAATACACCACCCTAAACACTCTGTGGGATATATAGTTTCTTCTATGGCCATCTACATTAAGTTTGTTTACAAGCAGTTTTGGGTGCCTGGGTTGTAGATGGTCCTCGGCAGAGTGCTGTGGTGATTGGTGATTGTGTAGCTGAATTAGTTGATTAGTTAGCATTAGAGATGGGCATGAACTGTGGTTCAGCAGTTCGGCATGGTCCGGTTCTCTTTTGAAGAAAGAGGCATACACACTGGAGCAAGTTCAGAGGAAGGCAACGAGGATGATTAGGGGACTAGAAACCAAGCCCTATGAGGAAAAACTCAAAGAACTGGGCAGGTTTAGCCTTGAGAAAAGAAACTGAAGGGAGATATGATAGTATTTTTTAAATCCTTGAAAGGCTGTCACACAGAGAGGACACAGAATCGGTTCTCCATCACCCCAGAGTGCAAGACATGTAATAATGGGCTCAAGTTACAGGAAATCAGATTTCAGCTAAATATCAGGAAAACTGTTAGAGCAGTACAACAATGGAACCAATTATGTCAGAAGGAGTTGAGCACTCCAAAGCTAGAGGCATTCAAGAGACAATTGGACAGCCATCTGTCAAAACTGCTTTGATTTGTATTTTTACATTGAGCGGTGAGTTGGACTCGATGGTTTTATAAGTCACTTCCAACTCAATGATTCTCTGATTCAATGATTTTATTCACTATAACACATTGGCTCTCAAGTAAATACAAACTCCCATCCAAAATAATGGGAGGAGTCCGTGCTATCGGAAGCATTGTGTGTCAGTGATTCTGTTATGCAGCATGTCAGTTCAGGTGAGACATAGGTAAAACTGTAGCCCCCAAACCCTGAGATTCCCATTGTGCATAATTTTGGAGAACATCTCTTTCAAGCAGCCGACTGCCCAAATGGGTATAAGATGGCCGGGGACACTCTATCAAGATGTACAAAAAACTAGAGGTTGAGGTCACAGCCATGAATTCCATAATCCATACTGGGGTAGCACCTTTATTTATTAAACTTTTTAAAAAAATTTACATGCCTCCTTTCTCCTAAAATAGATCCAAGGCGGCTTACAGTATTAAAAAGAAACAATGTTAAAAACTAAAACAATACATTATTGCAATATTTTAAAAAGAATTAAACAAGCATAATATGAACAGTAGTAAAAACACAGTTGAGACAACAAAAACAATAAAAACACGTGTCCCATTAAAAAGCTAGGCCAAATAAAATAAAATAAAATTTGTATTAAAATGCAGAAGAGTAAAAATATTACAAGAATGAATACGGGAAGGAAGAACCTAATTTTAAGGCTACATATTTTTCACATGTCTGGAGATGTAATAGATGGGGAAGGCTTCGCAGACATTCAAATAGGTGATTCAGTGGTGTTTAGATGTCATCTGGAGTAGCCCGTAGACTGATTGAGAACAGGAAAAATAGAAATTTTTGGTCTTAGAAAATATTGCTTCCACATTAAACACAGACTTATTTCCATCCTAAATGGGAATTTTAAACATGTTCACTTGGAAGGAAGCTGTATTTGTCATCAATTCTTTCACTGCTCTAGTATTTTGTGTATATGTGGTGTTAAGTTGCCTCCAACCTGCGATGACACTTGCAAAGTTTTCGAGTTATCTGCTGAGATATTTAAGGAGTGGTTCTACCAGGGCCACTTGCCAGTTAATTTCCAAGGTCAAACAAGGACCTTGAACCCAGATCTCGTGGGTCTTAGTCTGACACTACCCACTACGTCTCCTGGCTCCCATATTGCCTTGTGTGTAGGTCATCTGAATTGTACAATTTCACTTAGCAGAAAGCTTGGCATTAGCTGTCAATTAAAAACCAAACGCCCTAGCCATTTAGGAAGCCAGCATGATATGTGGAACAAGCATCCTTTCTCCTTCCTTTGATGATTTTGCCAAGAGAACAGATGAAAGAACCCATTCTCTCCTTTGTACAAAACAGAGACAAGCAAAGGTGTCTGTCTCCTCCTTAACACTCAGCAGCAAAATCAAACAAGCGACAGCCGTGCATTGATTAGAAGACACCTGAGACTTTCCGTCTCAGATGCTCACCTCTTGTTGTGATGTGTGGTACTGTCATATTTGTGTTAATAGGAGAAACACCATATAAACAGAATTTGGGTGTGTAAAAAGTCAAATTTCTTTTTTTGCTATAAATATCTCAGATATGAATTACTGGTTTGTCACTGGGTCCCTTGCTCTTTAAATAAAGATATTCTGTACTTTATAGTTGTATTAAGTGGCTAGCTGGCTCAGTGGTTTAGGTTTTTGTGATGTAAAGAATGTTCAAGCTTCTATGAAAGAAGGTATCAAAGACGCTATCATCACAATGTTTACCACCCACTGACATTTTTCCCAACCAACCACAATCTCTGTATTTTGATATACTTCGATGCCATGTATAAATATTTGTCATGTTATACCTCTTTCTCTTATGACTGATGAAGTAGACATGTTCACAAAAGCTCAATTATATATTTATATACACACAGTGATGCCTCGCAAGACGAAAATAATTCATTCCACAAGTCGTTTCGTATTGCAAAAATTTCATCTTACGAAGCACGGTTTCCCATAGGAATGCATTGAAATTTTATTAATGCATTCCTATTCATCTTGCTTTTGTCTTGCGAGTTTTTTGTTGCGTGAGGCATTTGTCTTGCGAGGCATCACTCTCTCTCTCTCTCTCTCTCTCTCTCTCTCTGTGTATGTATGTGTGTATATACACACACACACACACACACACACACAAACAAATATATAGTTTATATAATTTATATAGTTTAGTCTTTAAGTTGCCACCACATTTTTGTATTTTTTTTACTTTTTTACTTTTTATTTCACCTATAATGCTTGCACAGACTAACATGGCTATCCCTTCTACAAATGCAGGGTTTTCGCAACAACCAGATTGGCATGGAAGCATGAAAAATCATCCCTATATCTGAACAGGTATTCTCAAAGTATCCTCTGAATTAGTTTATTATTCTGTCCAATGTGGCTTATCCTATTTTTTTTTCAAAAATAATTTTCAATTCCCTTCTATTGTAAAGGGATGTTAACAGCTTATCTACTCTGTAGGGTCACTTTTGACCATGGCACTAAACCAGTGTCCATTGGTAAGTAATCTGATATAGGTTTACACTGGAGCTTGCCCCATCCAACTGAACAACATGTGGTCTTCCAGGTATTGTTAAGACTACAGCTCTCATTGGTTTTCACCATTGATTGTTCTGGCTAAGGTTGGGAGAAGTCACAATTCAATAACCTTTAGAGGGTCACCAATTTTCCTTCCATGGTATTGGACAGGGAGATGATGCCTGCTCTTCCAAGATTTCATGCAATCCTCAAGTTTTACATGTTTAATACTTTTTTGTTTCCAAGACTGGTCCATCAACAACTGTCCATATTAAGTTAGAGAATTGATTCCTCCTAGCAAAACTTAAGGCATCCGGCTGTGGAGCTAAAGGTTGGGAGTTCAATTCCCCACTTTGCTTCCTGTGAGTAGATCCAGCCTGTGTAACCTTGGACAAGCTGCACAGCTCCAGGATGCCCCCAGAAGAAGAAAATGGTAAACTTCTTCTGAGTATTCTCAGCTTAGAAAACTCTGAAAAGGGTTGCCATCAATTCTTTTTCTGGTTGGTATTAATGAGAAGCCTGCCTGGGGTGATTCCCCCCCCCCGATCTCGAAAGGGCAGCAGATGCAAAAGAAAACCTTGGGGAAGGGATCTCAGAAATTTCATCAGCGTTCATGGGTGACCTAGCCTTTTCAAGCACAATGATCGACATGATAAATCATCTTTACAATGAATTCTAATTATCGTTTATGTGGCCTGGGCACCTCTTGGAAAAGCAAAGAGTCTAACATCCAGGTTTCCATGTGGGTGTCCAAAGTTGCCTGTCCTTGTCTTTCTTCCCTTGGTGGACTGCATTGTGCAGCATTAACCCCGCGGTCCGGAGGATGCAGGAGTCAAGCTACTCTATTAAGTTACACGACTGAGCTAGATTTAATTCTTTCCCCTCTCCCACCCCCTTCTCCCCTCTCTTTCTCCCCAATGAAATTACATGCTGCAGTGTATAAGATAGGATTAGAACTATACCATTATAGCAATTAATACTATAATGCCTCCATGATTAGTGTGGTACATTGAATTTCATGGATTTTGCTCAATGTTGCCCAGATTTCCCTCGGGTCCTCTCCAGACGAAACCCTTAGATTCTTTGCAAATTAAATGGTAAAGGGGAAAAAAAGCATTGTGGCCATATATTCAATAAATTCAATGTAAGCTGTGAGACACAGCAATAAATATATCCATTACTGCAACTATTATGCATAATAGAGCTGGGTTAAAAGTACTGCCTCCTTTTCAGGTACTTCAGTGGCAGTCTCAAAACCCGATCCCCACTCCTCCCGTTGATTATTTCATTTTGACAATGCTTGTGAAGACATTTACCTACTAATTTACCTTGCCTGGCCCTGCTAATTCATTCCCTTTATCCTCTGTGATGTCACGATGAGACAAATCTGTGTAGCATTGGGCTGTAATCTTCAATCACTGGGTGATGACATGGATTGCCTAAATTGATTGATATAGGAAGTATGGGCATCACTTGCCTTCACTATCATTATGTACCCCAAACTGGATATATACCCCCTCCTGAAACAGCTTACTTTTGAACAACGTTTGCCAGCTCACAACCCCCTTTAATAATAGCCAATTAACCTGTGGACCCCTGCCATATTTACGTGAAAAGACAAGACTCACACTGTTGAATGCGGGATGGAATCAAGGTAAAAATTTCCCCTACTGGACACTGGGCAGTACTGCAGTGCTTCCTTGGCTAATGTCAACGCCAGCCATAAGCCCAGGGAATGTGGTGAAAGTTTCTATCTTCCATGAAAAGAAAAAGTGGGAGAGGGAGAAGTTAGGGTAATGGCTCACATGCTGATGCCTTTATCCCCTGGCTGGCAATAAATGGCATCATGTTGCGAATCACCCGGAGTAGCCTTGGGTAGCCAGATGGGCGGTATGGAAATTGAATAAATAAAATAATAAAGTCAAATATAATAAAAATATTCAATGAAAAGCAACCGTGGTGTTCCCCCACAAAACACTTTGTGATCCCCTGGGGGAGGTAACGTCCCACAGATAGGAACCAGTGCTCTAGAACCTCCCTGAAACTGGATCCAGCTCTTGGCCTGAAAAGGGTTCTTAGAATCATAGAAACCTGATATTGGAAGGGGCCCGTGAGGCCATCAAGTCCAACCCCTTGCTTAATGCAGGAATACAATCAAAGTATTATTTGCCAGGTGATTATCTAAGTTTTTCTTGAATGCCTCCAGTGTTGGAGCACTCATCAACTCCTGAGGTAACTGGTTCCACTGTCTTCACAGATTGGTGCCCATTTTGCCTTGAGCTCTTTTGGCGACACCCTAACCTAATCTTTATCTGGATCTATGCTGGTATTTGTGTGTTTCCAAATCCTGATGGTGGTTGTGGTGGAATTCCGGCTTCTGTCAATGGGGAAAAGCAAGTATATGTGGTTGGGGGAGTGGCTACAAAGCATAATCAGAATTATTTGCCCACCTGCAGTCCAGAGATTAGAAGAAAAAAACTAATCAAGATAGTTGTTACAAACTTTGGCAGTGACACCACTACATGGATATGAAAAGGGGAACCAGAACTGGAGTGGGGGAAGACAGATGACAGCATCCTAAAGCGAACCACTCAAAAGCCATACAGAAGTGCAGACATTCATCTGCTATTGCGCACATGTGCACTCATACCCACATTTCGTCCTTTTAAGGCATTGATTCTTTGAGTTCTTCCGCCCCTGCTTTTAATGTCGTAGCATCTTTTCAGCGTTTTAAATCCAGTGAATGCCAGCTTTTAACAGGGAGCATCTGTGCGGGTGCAACTCTTCCTTTGAATGCTCCTGGGCTCTTTGCTGTGCCACTCAGAAATGTGAAAATGGACTTGATTCAGTCTGGATCTACACATTTATCCAAAGACACTGCAAATCCCTGTTTAAAAACTTCTGAAGTTTCTGATAGAAAGCTGGAAGAGAAGCTTTTCCATTTGTAGTGCAGATTTTTCTTCCACCATACAAAGCTGTAACAAGGAAGCGGCAGGCTGGTAACTGAAGGTTCTCTTTCTTCTGAGTTCCTACTGTGGAGAGTAGGGGGCATATTTCCAAGTTCAAAAGAAGAATCCTAGAAGAAGCACTGGGGGATGCTATAGAATACTGTTCTGAGTACTGCACTATTTCTGAAATGCCTTATTTTTATCCTTTCCCCTGCAATATCAGGGTGTTGGGACTGGTGTTGGTACAATGGTTAGAAAGCTGGACTGGGATGTGGGAGATCCAGATTCTAGTCCACACTGAATCCTGAAAAACATGGAGCAAGATTGCCTGGTCTCAGAGCATCAGCTGAAATCTCAAAGAAATGGCTGTGTCTCCCTGACTCTCCCTGTAGAGAAATGAAATTCAGGGGAAGCACCAGTGGTAGAGGATGAGGTTTGATTTTTATGTGCAAGGTTATTGTTAAAGCGTGGGTGTGCCCATCTCTGCCTATTTTCAGATGACACCAAGACTCCCTGGCTCAATTGTGTTGTGGTTGCTCCCTTCCCGGGCCTTGCCTGCCTGCCTCTGTGACATCACAAGGACCCGCCCACCTCTGAGTCTCGAATGCTGCTAACCTGGCAACCCTACCATGGGGCCTCTCTCTCTCTCTCTCTCTCAGCTTGACCTACTCCACAAGGGTTGTCATGAGACTAAAGTGAGGAAGAGGTGCTGTATACATCGTGTTGAACTAGACAAGATCAAGAAGTAATAAAAACAGTGCAGAAAATGATCTGTTCTTAAATTACAGAGAAACTGCATAACCCACTAAATATTTTGCTTGCAGTGTTTTGAGGCCCTTAGTAGAAAAAGGTGATCAGTGAAAGATCCAGAAAAGAAAAATAGATCCTGTTCTTAAAATACACAGGGATCCACCAATCCCAGCAGTTCCCCAGACCTGTCATGATAATCATCGTACGTGGACCTCTTGGGAATAAAAATGCTGCTAACTTTGTGTCCTCTGAGGCTGTGTGTCAACTGAGGTCACTGGGGAAACACGCTGGTACAGTTTGCCTCTTCACCTCAGATAGCTTTCTGATCTTTTCCAGCAAAAACAGTGGCCACTGTGAACACACTGCAGTTTGTGGATGGCACTGGAAGGAGAAGGAGCGAGTGTGAATTCAGCAGCCCCCAGAGATTTGTCTGCTGGACATGTGGGAGTGGTCTTATTCTGTCTTTCTTCCCCCCCCCATTCCTAAGATTCAGGCACTTTCCCTCAAAGAGGGAAAAGTGTGTGTGAGTGTGTTGAGGGAAGCTTTTTGAAAGGGGCTCTGATGGAAATTCGGGTTATTATTAAAGATACAGTAATGGCTGTCTGGTTATCTGCCTCCAGGGCTCTGCAGGGAGGAGATAAGATATTTATTAAGAGACCTGCTCTAATGCCCAAGGATTGCTTTCAGAGGGCCCAAGAAAAATGGACTTTATCTAGTCCATTATTATGTACAATCGCCTCTGTGGATGTTTTACTCCAGTTTGGATGCCCTGAATGAAAGCTAATAACTTCTGTGTTATCAGCTGGACACCTGGGGGATCTTTCACTTTATCAGAGCCATTTCAGAGAGACTTGGGTGTGTGTGTGTGTGGGGGGGGAACACCGAGTACTGCTTAAGCAAAATTTGGGGATCCCCTTTCTCTAGGATATCCCTAAGTCCTCTCTTAGTTATCAAGTCCATAGGGACCTTTAAAAAAAACCCGGAATTACTCAAAATCATACATTTGCACAGTAAATGGAAATCTTACAAGTCCTTAGATTTTTGTCTTAGTGTAGCAGAATCCTATGTGCTGCCTGTAGAATATGGAAATGTTAATTTTTTGATCTATGACACCCAGAATCTCCCATCTGTCACTGCTGGAGGATCCAAAAAACAACATTTATATACTTATCCCAGTCCCCCATTTGTTTACACCCCTGTCTCTTTAAGGCATGACATCTGTTTGCCAACAGAAACAAAGTGGATATAATTGGGTGAAAGAGTTAGTGCAGTGATGGGATTTTTGGAGTTTTTGGATGATAGATCTCATCATTCTCTGTTCTGGAAGTTCTACCTGATAGAGAGACATATAGGAGACAGGGATCTAGTGGTCTTATGGGCTCCCAGAGGCCCAATCAATCAATCAATCAATCAATCAATCAATCAACCAACCAACCAACCAACCAACCAACCAACCAACCAACCAACCAACCAACCAACCAACCAACCAACCAACCAACCAACCAACCAACCAACCAACCAACCAACCAACCAACCAACCAACCAACCAACCAACCAACCAACCAACCAACCAACCAACCAACCAACCAATCCCATCTCTAAGTTAGTATGCTTCTAGAGTAACCTTGTCTACTATGGTTCTTCATGAGTTTGTCTCCTGCCCTCATGCTGAACCTGCAATAGTTTTTAGGACTGGTCTACTGAACTGTAGCCATTTTGCATCTGGGGAAGTGGCACCATCTTCCACTTATTCTGACCTGAGGTGGGTGCCCTAGCTCTGCATGAAAAAGGAAAGCGGGAACCACCCTAAGTGAAAGGAAAAAAGTGTATCTTTTTTTAAAAAAGGAAACTGATTGGGGCTAGGAGTATTTTCCAAATGTTCACCAGTAGACTCCCCTCTAAATTTCAGCATATTCTGGGGCAAAGCCTGAGCTGCTTCACCCTATGTACAGTCCCACTGGTTTAAGACTTTGCTTGAGCTTGAGGAGAAGATATCAGACTCCTCTCCCCCAATTCCAGATGCAGAAGTTGATTGGACTACCAGTTAGTTACTAGTATAGGACAGCATGCATCACCAAACTGTGGTTTGTGTCCATCTCTATTCATTGCTCCGTCCTCCAAAAGAGGGAAACAGGCTGGAAACACAGGAAGAAGGCAGATACATACAGGATGAGATCATTCTTCCTGTAAGCAAGATCAAGCCATCCTCCTCGCCATTCCTCTTTTCCTCACCAAGGATGGTCCTACTAGTAGGTAGACAGAGGCGGTTACTTCAGGCAGCATATTTGCAGTGTCATGAAAAGGCAGAAAATAATTCAATATTGAGGTCAGAACTGGAATTTAAGGGGGTTACATATCTCTTGCAATTCTCTTCCAAAAGCATGCAAAAATGTGTACTGTATCTCAAGAACCAAACTTGCAGACTAAACCCGTGTTTACTTTCCAAGGATTAACTGCAAAATTATGCATACTAAATGCAAGATGCATTGGAAAATCACATTGTGACATAATGACATTTTTCACCATTTTGGTGGAGCACCCCTGCAAAATATACTAATTTGTCACCTCTATTCTGGCCCTCCGTTTATTATTATCTATATTAGAGATGGGTTTGTTGCTCAGAAGATTGTCTGCCTCCTGAGTCAAAGCAACTTGGCTGGCATTGGTTCTCTGTATGTAGATTTGGGTGGGTTGGGATTGCCATTTGCTACTCTATCTCAGGCAGCTAAATGCCCTGAGGTGGGCTTTGCTCCTGACTAGGCTGCCTGTGGATGTTTTAAATTGAAAAACACATCTGAGTCTACCAGGAGCTGAGCATAGAAAAGTTGCTCTTTGGGACTACATATCGCAGAAGCCTTCACCTAATATGGTCAGAGTCCATGCTAGCTGCAGGATTCTGGGAATTGTAATTCCAAAAATGGGTAGTTTTTTTCAAGCTCTGAGCAGCAGGTTGGTACATTCATTTGCAGGGAGACATATAGCTTGTTCTTCAGTGTTCCTGTACTCATTCCAGACAGACACCGTGAGCCTCAACTTGGGTGGCCATCCTTATTCTTTGATTGCCAATGCAAACTGCCAGTGCCTAAACCCTGCCAGCCCAAAGAAGCCTTTTCTACTGATAAAACGAGGGCAATGGATTATGTCTCTTTGTGAACTTCCTGCTTGCTTTATGGCCTTATCGGCCAATGCTCTGAATAATGGGAAGTCATTGTCCCGGGGAATGATCAGGAGGTGCCAGGGCAAACCGGCACAGAGACCAGATGGGAGGAAGAAGATTTGAGGAATGCCAAAAGGTCTCCATCCATTAGTAGACGACAATGCCCATCATCCCCCAGGCAATGCAACAATTAATCAATTTCATAATGGATAATACTATAGGCAGGCAAAATCCAGCCATGGGCTACATGTGAGCGCCAAGATGATTTTTACAGGCACTTCCAATGAAAACATAAAGCCTTTTTAGGGGAAGACAACATCCTCCATCCCATAAAAATCCAAAATCAAAATTGGAACTCACTATTCACATACTTATAAACTGATTTGCTTGCTTGCTTGCCTGCCTGCTTGCTTGCTTGCTTGCTTTCCCCCCCTGCCATATTTAGTTATGTCTGGTGCAGAGTGATGGATGATGGCAGTGAATATTTGGTCCTCAGACCTGTGTTAGAAACTCACTCATAGGGGGCCCGTTCTATAAGTGTGCACAGATGCTATCAGCCATGCAGAAAAGGATGGATTAAACCCTAGATTCACAGAAGCACAAACAATCAGGGAGCTAATGAAGGGACCCAAGAACAACCTAATGAGAACTAAGCATGTGCAGTAATCATGGAACTACTAGATGGTGTAGAAATGGAATATGTGAGCATGAGAATGAACAGAACTTCCTAGTGCTGGCCATGGTTGACTGCCTGGCTGGGATCCTCCACACTCCAACATTTTGCTGCAGCATGTCCCATGTGTCCATGAAGAAAGCCAAGTTCCTGATGTTTCCTTCCACTTTCCGAACACTTTGTCAAATTCCAGAGGGATTGCTGTGTGCCCTGTAAACCAGCTTTCTACATTTAAGAGATGTAAAGCAGTGGTCCTCAACCTTGGCCCTCCAGATGTTCTTGGACTACAATTCCCAGAAGCCTTCACCACCACTTCTGCTGGCCAGGATTTTTGGGAGTTGAAGTGGAAGAACATCTGGAGGCCCAAGGTTGGGGACCACTAATGTAAAGGATGCTGTTCAGCAGCCAGCATTGGAACAAGATTTAGCTAAAACTGCAAAGAGCTTCCCCAGGCATGCTGTGGGGTTCTGGTAGTCCCCAAAGTGCCATTCTCAGCCTCTGGATATGAGTTGTGCTGTTTTTCATACTTGGAATGGAGAACAGCTTGATTTTCTCTTTTACCTCAGGTAGCAACATATTTTGGGCAGCAGTATGTCATTAACTTCTTAACTGTTAGAGCAGTATGACAATGGAACCAATTACCTTGGTGAGCAACGTTGGATGCATTCAGGAGAAAACAAGACAGTCATCTGTAAGATCTGCACTGAGCAGGGGTTGGAATCAATGGCCTTACAGGCCCTTCCCAACATCATTATTTTATTATTCTATTATCATATGGGAAGAGGAGAAAGAAGAGTCACATGCAAAGAATAGAACGCAGGCTTGCTGTTGGTTCTTTGCTGGGCTAGAGTAATGGCCACAGTGGTAGACAAAGTAGTGAAACAGAGTGGAAGAAATGAGTGAGGTCATTTCTTTGAGCTCCATTTCTTCACTGGCGCATGCAGAGAAAGAGGGGGAACCAATGTTCCTTCCCCACTTGGAGAGCAGGAAATGAGATCTGGTTATGGAGAAATAACAGGTTGAGGCACAGAAAGTGAAAAAAAAATCTTCATAGAATAATGAAGTTGGAAGGGGCCTATAAGGCCATCAAGTCCAACCCCCCTGCTCAATGCAGAAATACAGATCAAAGGATATCTGCCAAGGAAGTTGTCTACGTTTCTCTTGAAAGCCTCCAGTGTTTCACCACTCAGCACCTCTGAAGATAATTGGTTTCACTGTCACACTCTTCTAACACTTAGGAAATTTTTCCTGATATTCAATCAAAATTTGGTTTGCTATAACTTGAGCCTATTGTTGCATGTCCTGCACTGTGGAATGATCGAGAACAGATCCTGGCCCTCTATGACAGCCTTTCAAGTATTTGCCCCTCGGTCTTCTTTTCTCAAGGCTAAACATGCCCAGTTCTTTCAGCCTTTACTCATAAGGCTTGGTTTCCAGCCCCCTGATCCTCCTTGCTGGCCTCCTCTGAACTTTTTCTAATTTGTTAGTATCCTAAGAAAGAAACAGAGGTTCTTTCCCAGAGCTAGTATGAAATGAACTGAAGTGAGGTGGCTGGTAGAAAGAGAGCCTTTTTGGGGGTGGCGTCCAGTCATACAGTGCCATTCCCAGAGTTATTCTCCTAGTGCCCTTTGTTTTAATGCCAGGGAGTCTTCTCTTCTCATGAGATGGCCAAAGTATTGGAGCCTCAGCTTCAGGATCTGTCCTTCCAGTGAGCACTCAGGGTTGATTTCCTTTAGAATGGATAGGTTTGTTTTCCTTGCAGTTCAGGGGACTCTCAAGAGTCTACTCCAGCACCACCATTCAAAAGCTGTGGGAAAATCAGCATGGCTTCTGTAAGGGCAAATCTTGCCTCACAAACTTTTTAGGAGTCTTTGAAAAGTTCAACAGGCATGTGGATGCGGGCAAACCAGTGGCTGTTGTCTATCTGGATTTTCAGAAAGCATTTGTCACGGTCCCTCACCAAAGGCTGCTGAGAAAACTCCACAGTCAGGGATAAGAGGGCAGGTCTTCTTATGGACTGAGAACTGGTTGAGAACAGGGAAACACAGAGTAGGTGTCAATGGGCAATTTTCACAATGGAGAGAGGTGGTAAGCACTGAGCCCCAGGGATTTGTCCTGGGACGGTGCTTTTCAACCTCTTCATAAATGACCTGTAGACAGGGATAAGCAGTGAGGTGGCCAAGTTTGCAGATGACACAAAACTTTTCCGGGTGGTGAAGGCCAGAAAGGATTGTGAAGAGCTCCAGAAGGATCTCTCCAAACTGGGAGAATGAGCGTCAAAATGGCAAATGCATTTCAATATAGGAAAATGTAAAGTAATGGACATTGAGGCAAAAATTTAGAACTTTATTCATCAGCTGATGGGTTCTGAGCTGTCTGTGATGGATCAGGAAAGAGATCCTGGTGTGCTGGTGGACAGCTTGATGAAAGTGTCAACTCAGTGTGTGGCGGCAGTGAAGAAGACCAATTCCATGCCAGGTATCATGAAACAGGGGATTGAAAGTAAAAGAGCCAACATTAGAATGCAATTGTACAAAACGCTGGTAAGGTCATACCTGGAGTACTGCATACAGTTCTGGTCACTGCACTTCAAAAAAGATGTAGTAAAACTGCAGAAGAGAATGACTAAAATGATGACTGGGCTGGGGCACCTCACTTATGATGAAAGGCTACAGCATTTGGGGCTCTTTAATCTAGAGAAAAGGCGTCTGAAGGGGGACATGATTGAGACATATAAAAGTATGCAGGGGGTGGATAAAGTGGATAGAGGGAAGCTCTTCTCCCTCTCACACAATACCAGAACCAGGGGACAGCCACTCCAATTGAGTGTTGGGAGAGTGAGAACAGACAAAAGAAAATATTTCTTTACCCAGTATGTTGTTAATCTCTGGAACTCCTTGGCACAGGATGTGGTGATGGCATCTTTCCTAGATGGCTTTAAAAGGGGAATGGACAGATTCCTGGAGGAAAAGGCCCATCGCAGGTTACAAGCCATGATGGGGAAGTATAATTTCCAGACTTAAAAAGGAAGGTACCTCAAAATGCCAGATGCAGGGGAATGGTATCAAGAGACAGGGATCTAGTTGCCTTGTATGCTCCCCGAGGCATCTGGTGGGGCCGCTGTGAGACACAGAAAGCAGGACTAGATGGGCCCTTGGCCTGATCCAGCAGGGCTTATATGTTTTTATGTTCTTATTGTATTCTTATTGTTTTGAGATTCGGATGGGCTTTGACTATGATTATTATTGTGCTGGCCTGTAACAGGGACACACTATATCTTGGAGTTTGGGGGGTCCCTCTGGCCTCCACAAAACCCTTTGGGGGCACTGCATATGTGGTTTCACAATGCTTGGTGGATGATGTCACAACACTCAATGCTTGCATTCATACTCCTCACCCCACATATGATCCATTCACACACACACACACACACACACACACACACACACACACGCACACACAGAGAAGGGGAAGGAGGGAGGGAGAGGGAGAGAAGGATTCCTTCCCCTATATTCGCGAAGGCTTTCACGGCCAGGATCTAATGGCTGTTCTGGGTTTTTCGGGCTCTTTGGCCGTGTTCTGAAGGTTGTTCTTCCTGACGTTTCGCCAGTGTCTGTGGCCGGCATCTTCAGAGGACAGCAACAGATGCCGGCCACAGATCTGAAGATGCCGGCCACAGAGACTAGCGAAACGTCAGGAAGAACAACCTTCAGAACACGGCCAAAGAGCCCGAAAAACCCAGAACAACCATTCCTTCCCCTCTTTGTTGTTTTGAACAGCAACTCTGGAATCCTTCAGCCAGCATAGTCATTGGCTGGGAGTTGTGTTTCCACACATTTTCCACTTCTGAATCTGGCACCCCCACAATGCCAATGCAGGGAGCTGCCAGAAAAGAGATTTCCTTTCAAAATCTTTCTTCTCCTCCTTTTGGTGAGAGAACACACTTCTCAGGGCTTGGAATTCTGGTGTTGTCAAGTCACTTCTGACTTATGTTTTCCAGGTAGAGAGTACTCAGAAGAAGTTTACCATCCCCTTCTTCTAGGGTTTCCTGGGATTGTGCAGCTTGCCCAAGGCCACACAGGCTGGTTCTATTCACAAGAGGTACAGTGGGGGAATCAAACTCCCAACCTCTGGCTCTGCAGTCAGATACCTAAACCACTGAGCTATCTAGTCAGCTGCAGCTGATGTGCAGGCAAGACCAAAGGTTAGCTTTACATTGGCATGTACCTCACTTGATCCCTCTATATGGGCAGCTGCATATGTGTGAACTGGCTCTGTTGAAAAGTTCTCCGTGTGAGACACCATGGAGGGGAAAAAAATTAGGGAAGATCAGACGGAGGAGTTTAATCTGGTGGTAACTGGTTCACACATTCAGGTCTTCCCTGAACCTTTAGCAATCAAAAAGCATGCCCATATGAATGAAACCAAAGATGTGGTAGTGACTGACTCCTTCCACTAAATTATCCCTACCCAGGTGCAAGGATGGGGAGTTGATTTTACATCCAAGAGATAAACTCTGAAAGGGAAAACAGCTTTACTGAAGTGCTGGCGACGAATTGCCCAACTTAGATTTACAAACTTTGCGAATTCTTGCTGAGCTCTCTGCCCCCCTCCTTTGCTCCTCCCCAGCCAAACGAGACTAAATCTCTCATTCCGCTCACTTTTCCCCATCCCTCTTGCGATCATGCTTTGGGCAAGAAGGATCTTTTAAGGCTGGAGTGGCGGGGGCGGGCGAGGATCAATGCCCAACGCCCCTCCATCCCAGTCTCTCTCTCTCCAGCTTCCAAAGTCTATCGATTCTGCTCTCCTCCTTCAGTGCACCGTGGCGCTGTCAGTCCGTCCGTCACCGCGAGCTGATGTCACCGGAGGCAGCTGCGCTCCGAGGTTGAACGTTGAGGGGGCGGGTTGACTTGGGGAAGGCTGGGGAACAGCCACGAGGCGCTCGCGGGGAAGACAGCCATCTAGTCCCTCTCGGTCTCTCAATTTCTTCTTGCGTGCTCCACAGGAACGTCTCAGAGTCAGGTTGGCTCTGGCAGGGACCGGGTCCCTCCTCCTTCCCGGCCGCATCGACAGCGAGGGCGCGCCAGAGAAAGAAGCGCGTCCGCCGCCGCCGCCGCGAACAGCCCATCCTGGCCAGGCAAGCAGGCAGGCAACTTTGCTGGGCGGCGCGGAAGGGAGAATGGGTTGGGCAGCTTTCATTGCCGCCGCCGCCGCCGCCGCCTCCCTGCGCCAGCCTCAAGGGTGCGCTCGGCGCGGCTGATCAGCTGCTGGACAGCGACGACTCCGAAGGAAAGAAGCAGCGACGGGGCGGCGGTGGGTGGGAAAAAGGAGGACCCGCGGTGGCGGCGGCGGCGGCCAGAGGCAGCCTGGATGGACGGAGGGGCGGCACGCATCGGGCTCCGGCCGAGAAGCAGCGCCCGCCTAGAGCAGCCCCCTTTCCCCCAAGCTTGGCTCTCTCCAGATTTGGAAAGTGCTTTCTTTGTTTCCTGCCGCTCCTCAACTCCGTTCTTACCTTGAACCTCTCACCATCAGCATCTTCGGTCACCGATCCCGATTTCTTGGATATCTTCCCCTTCACTTCCTTAGCCTCGCAGCCTACAACTGCGCGGGGGAGAGGAGGAAAGCAACCTGATTCTCCAGCCGGGCGCCTCCAGAGCGCTCCTGGTCTCAGCCTTCAGGCGAGCTTGATGGCAGAGGGGGTCCTCTTTGGCTTGGTGGATCGGAGCCGGGAGACGCTGCCGCCTGGATGGGACGCTAAGAGGAGTCCCCGGGAGGTGTGCACTCCAGGTGAGGCAGAGCCCGAGAGACCGGTGGATTGACTTAAGACAGATCCGAGGCGAGGGTCTCATCCCAAGGACCATGAAGGAGTGACATCCTCCCGTCCCCTTGCCATCTCCAGGATATTATCATTGCTCGGGGAGAGGGCGGAGAGAAGTCAGCTCCCTTCCTCCCGTTTCTCCCTTCCCAGGACAGAACCTCCACCTCGAAAGGACTAACTCACCATGGCTTTCCAAAAACCAACGGAACCTTCCAATACGACAAGGAAAAACCCCAGTTTGCTGGAGATCGGCGCTCTCTGCTTAGATTCCGAGATCATCTTTGGATTTACCAGCCACCTCCTCCGGAGGAAAGGCAAGGTAAGCCAAGGGGTGGGGAAGGTGGGTAGGCGAGGGTGCCTGGGAGGCTGCTTAGGGAGGAGTCCTGAGAGCTCCGAAAGGCGAAGGTTAGCAGCCGCCACGCTGCTTGGGACTTTCCCTTGCTGGCTTTTCTTTTAAGGCTGCGCACATGGGGCAAAAAAAAAAAAAAACTTAAGGGAGCCGCGGCGTGGGTGATAAAGAAGCGGGAGGGAAGGAACGCTGGGGAGGAAAAGTTGTGGCGTGCGGCGGGAAACGCGGCTCTGGACCCGGGGCGCGCGGTTTCAGCACCACGGACAGCGCTCGGTCCTGGTCAAAGGCTCAGGTTGGGCGGGAGGCGCGGGTGGGTTGCGGAGGTCGCTCGCTCGCAGCTCGGAGGAGGAGCGCACGGGCAGATTGCAACCGCTCCATCGCGGAGGAGAAGCGCGCTTCTGCAGCTTTCTCCCAGGCCGAGGGAGGCTTCGCTCTCCTGAAGACGCAGAAAATATTCAGGTGACCGGGGGACCTGCCGAGACCTCCCGACGTGGCCGAGAGATGTGGGCGGATGGGGGAGGGAGGGGGATGAAAGAAGGATTCGGACACCTCATTATCATGCAAGGCGGCGGTTCTTTTCCATCTCTCAGGTTAATTGCGAAGCGGGAAAGAGCGGGGGGGGGAGGGATGGGAGAGAAGTCATGCTAATGAAGCATTTTCCCGGTCCAGCTGCGCACCGGGCGGGAGGCTGACCACAGGTCGCCTCCCTGGGCTCTTCCTGGGCCTCTTCCGTTCTCGGCTCCATCAGCTGTGCACAGAAAGTTTTCTGAAGCACCTGGAGGGATTCTTTCAGGTCTCTCAAGCTGGACAAAAGGCCCAGCTTTGGACAGAAATACGCCCCGTTGACACGGACATAACAGCTCCGATCTACTTCGTGGTTCTTATTTCCCATAGCTTTTCCTTTAATCCTAGAGGTGTAGTAACCCTAGCTGGGTAGTCAGCTGCGGAAAAAGAAAAGAGGCATGCACTTTGTACATGCTCAGAGGCACTTTTGATCACTACTTTCGGCTTTCAGCTCGGAACTGAGATTTCCCCACTATAAAACCCTCACCTTTAAACCCTCTGCTTTCTCCCCACTGTTTTCTCCCCAACAAGCCTGATTAGGCGGCTCTCACTCCCCCCCCCCCCCGCGCCTGCTGCTTTTGCAAATTGGATCCGGAGCGTCACATTTGCAGGCGCCGCTGGGCTCAAGGCGGGTGGGTTGGACGTCAGGGGCTGGGCCGGTGTGAGGTGGGAATGGAAGAAAGAGCTGGGGAAGGAGCTTTTTGGGGGGGGGGCATCGAGAGACTGAGGCGGGGAAGAGGGAGGGACGGCGAGTCCTGAGTGGTCCTTCCCACTGGGGACACTGGGGGTGGGGTGGGGTGGGAGGCGAGCCTGGCGCAAGCACGCCCGGGTGTTGCAACGCCGGAGGAAGTGGAGCAGAGAAAGGAAACGACAGATCGCGCTTGACAGAATTGGGAGTCTCTCAAAGCGGGATGTGGGGAGAAGGGAGGGCAAGCGGGTACCTGAATGGGCTCTCCGGGCGCTCTCTGGCCCCCACCCACAGGCTGTGCCGCCATGACGTAGTCTATCCCTTCCTCCACCCACGTGGCATCCTCTGGGAGCCCATCCACACCTTTACTCTGGCCTTTCCCCCTCAGCAAGTAAATGTGCCGCCCTGCCCATGGAGCACCACATGGCGGGGGGGCAAACCTCGGGGGATTAAATGGAGACTCGGTCATCTTTCCGTTGAAGTTCCCAAACCAATGATGGGTCTCCTCTCAGGCGTGGCTGAGGCTGGACTGGGTCGATGGGTCCCCGGCCAGAAGGAGGCTGAGCGTCAGGGAGGCCCGCGTCGGTGCATGCCTGGCCAGATCTTTCGTTTGCAGAGCGCGCCTTCCACCCCCCCCCCCGGAAATCCCAATTACAGAAGCGCGGGCAATAAATGACAGGAAGCCTTACTCTCCAGAACAAGTGGATTGAAACGGAGAACGCGATTCCTGGCTATAATCAGCTCGTCCGTGTGTCCATCCATCCACGCACATGCATATAAATACACAAATCGGTTTTCTGGACCGTAAGAACAACTGGGGATCCAGATGATCCTCAGGGCAAAGACCAAGCCCCCCCCCCCACCAGCGGAGCCGATGACTCTCATGGGGATCGTCCGTTGTTCCAGGAGAGGCTGTTCCAGGAGTTTTAAAAAGTGGGAATAAAACTAAGGGGAAGAAAGACACCGCTCGCGCCTTTCCCGAGGCGGATGACTTAATTTCCTCCCGGCTGCCGGTTGCAGAGCAACAGGAGACCGGCAGATGGCGATCTAGTAACGGGCACCGGAGAGTCCCGGCTCGCAGGTTTCCCGACTTCTGTCCGCAGTTGGAAATGTTCGCCTCCGCTCTGCGGGTGTAGCAATTTCCCAACAGGACACCTTCCTCCCCCCCCCCCCGACCCGCAAGTGCAGTTGCAGCAGGTTACAAATTCTAGCACTTTGCAAGCTCCCATTTCCCAGGAAAATGAAGAAAGAGAGAGGCTTGTTCTCCAGAAAGCACGGATCACTCTTGGATGGTTAAGAACTGTTGAGAACCACGTGGGTGCCTCTTGGCGTGCAGGCGAGGTTCACACGTGCCCTTTAAGCGCTCGAGGATTGCTGCGCCCGAGGGGTGAGGGGCGCCGCAGACGAAACACCGCGCAGAGAAATTTTCCGGTCCTTCTGTCTCAGGTTCAGTTCCGGGGGTGTGTGTGTCGATGGGACCGGTTCACACGTTTGCCACGTGGGTCATCCGGGGGACGAGAATTCAAGCACGGCCCCCGTAAACAGGCAGTGGGCAACTTCGTGGAGAGACAAAGGCCTGGTTCCCCCGTAAAAGTAAAAGTAATCGAGGAGGTGGAATATAATTCCCATCACGCCGACTCCACACTGTGCTTTCGAGGATGATGAGGTTTGTAATCCAGACGTGCCTGGAGGGTGCTGGATTGGGGCAGGGATGGTCTGATCCGCGGTGTGGATCCTGATCACGTGGCGAAACTTCGAGGTAAAGCTCCCTAAGTGGAAAACCTGGCCGGCCGTTTCCCTACCTCTCCCACTCCCCCAAAGGGTGGGGGTTTTAAAACAACCTCGCAATTGTCTTCCATAGGAAACAGCAGCTGACTAGGCAATTAGTCCACTATGCTAATTTCTCCAGCTGCCAGGTCAGGCTTCCTCGTATGCAGAAATCATCTCCATCACCGCATTGCTGAAGTGGGGTGTGTGTGTGTGTGTTGTTGTTGTTGTTCCCGGAGGGAATTGGGCAGATCTCACAGAATCAGTGTGACAATGGAAAGGCGGGCTGTACGGAAGTTTCCCTTATCCCAAGACCCCTTTACTTCCGAGCAGGCCAGTGCTTAAAGAGAAGGGAGGCCAAATCTGGTGTGTATAAAGATGGGAGGGGGAGGCGAAACCACTCCACAGAATACATTTGCAAGGCAATATTGCTGTTAAGAAAGGGTCTGCTTTAAAACCAAATATCCATGTTGGTTTTCCACATTTGGGGAAATCTGTCTCCGTTGGTGGAACACTGCACACCCATAAAGAAATGATGGATTTTGTGTGTGTGCGTGTGTGCGTGCGCTATGGGAAGCACAGCCACTGTTCCACTCTAAGTATATCTCTTCTCATTTAGATTTGGCTGCTAAATTGGGACAGACCCAGTTCCAAACTGGATGGGAGATGCCTGGGAACTTGGTGCAGTATCAGAAGGGATGGTAGCTCAGGTAAAGCACACACTTGACAGATAGAAGAGATTCCCAGCATTTCCAGGTAGAGCTAGGAAAGAATCCTGCCTGAAGCCCTTCAGAACCAAGACTAGTTGGAGCTGATGGTATTGGGCTGGGTGGATCAATGGGCAGAATCGGAGAATAGTGGAGTTGGAAGGGGCCTATGAGGCCATGGAGCCGAACCCCCTGCTCAGTGCAGGAATCCAAATCAAATTATCTCTGACAAATGGCTGTCTAATTTTCCCTTGAGTATCTCCAGCATTGAAGTACTCATCACGCTCAGCATTAGGCAGGGGCTTATGTTCCAAAGCTGGCTAAATAGCTCAGTGAGTTAGATATCTATCTGTGGAACCAGAAGCTGGGAGTTCAGATTGTGGTCATCGTTCTCTGTCCAGAAATGAACTGGACTGTCTGGGCTTGTTCAGGGAATGTAGGGCAGTCAATGGCACACCCAACTCTGCTTCTCCAGCAGAGGGAGAATGGCTCTGAGACTAGGGAGGAGTGGGTAGATTGCTGCCAGTGTTGTAAATTGGTGGCAAAGCACTAGCAAAAGTTCTAGGCTTAACTTTTTCCTAGTTAATGATGTGCTGAAACTGTTTGCCAGTCACAAGAAACACCACTGTGGAGCGATGCTACCAGCCAGTGTGGGCAATATTGGTATACAGTATATAGAGAAATAATATGGCCTGATATATATCAGGTTTCTACATTTCTTCTCAAGTGTTCCGTATGGCAGAGGGTGAGCAGTGGATATTCAGTTGTGAGGACGCAAAAAAGGTGGTGGTTTCTGGTGAGTTAAAAGTGTCCCCCCCCCCAAGTTCTGGGGTGGTGGTGCATGTGCAGACAGCAGGCTTCGAAGAGATGCCAGGCTGACACATGCACATGTGCAGAGACTGCAGGCTGACTTCCCTTCTCAGAGCCCGACCCTGCCTCTGCGCAGGGGCCAGCCGGATCAGCTGGACAACAGGTGTGTGGGCAGAGATGGCAGCCAGCTCTTGGAGGGGAAGCCAGGCCTGCTGCCACTGAGAGTAGTGGCACTGGCGGCAGGAGCAGATAGGAATGTCCATCCCTAATAGGGGCTCTGAAAAAATGAGTCAGGATTCATGAATCCCCATCCCTGTTTACAATCCCCTTCCAACTCCATTATTCTTTTACTCTATGATAAAGAAAGAATAACCTTGAGGTCAATCCAGGGCTCAGATACGACATCTGATTTGATTGTTAGTGTTCTGATTTTCAGTCCACGGTATGTTAATAAGTACCATGGACTAATACTGTGTCTGATGAAGTGGACTTTGCAAAAGCTTACATTAAAAATATATAAGTTAGTCTTTAAGGTGCCACTGTCTGTCTTTTTTTTTCACTTTTACTTTTTTATCTTGTTTTCACCTTTAATAAAACAAGGTACTTCTGGGCATTTGGCAACATGTGTTTCTTGCACTGAATAACTTCATTGCAACTACTTGCAGTGTATCTGGAATCAGGACCATTCCGCCATTGGCCTAAATACTATTGCTGGTATGCTAACCAGAAGAGTTGCAAAGAATCTTTTGCTGAAGGGCAAGTCAATATTTACATAAATCCCTTTGATTCAGTAGGTCTCCTCTAACTGGGACAAGCAACGGGATTCAAGCTGTGATAGGCCCAGTCTTAGGTTTCTTTTTACCAAAAATAGTAGTGAAAGCGAAGGCATCTGTTATTCTGTTATTGAGCTTCTGTGATGGACAAATTACAACCATATATCTGGAACTAAGGACATTCTACTCATTACAAAACTAAGTACTGTGTTTTTCCATGTATAAGACTATGCTTTTGTCTACAGTCTTTAGACTAAAAATTGAGGGTCGTCTTATACATGGAAGTAAGCTGAGGAGAGAACAAAAAACAAGTGGAGAGGAAAGCAGGGATCAAAGTGATCCTGCAGAGCTTTTATCCCTGCTTTCCCCTCCACTTGCTAAGCCCCGCTTAGATTTCTTAATTTTGGGTTAGAAAAATGGGGGCCATCTTATACATTGGGGTGTCTTATACACGGAAAAATACGGTATACTATCTACGAGTGAGTACATTCAAGAGTGGGTGTACCCATGGACACCCATGCCTCTGAGGGGGTGCCTGCTGGAGGAGGTGGGACTAGGAACCATTGAACACTTGTTGGACCAACAGACAAACTGGCACAGACCATCAAAGTGGCAGTTTGTGCCCATCTCTAGCTGAAGATGCCATGGGTAAGAGTATCAGACCAGGAGTCAGAGGTCTGGATTCATATCCCTGCTCGGCCACAGAGAGTTATTGGAGGGTTCCTTGAAAATTTCACTTGTCTCAAAGTGACCCGATGGCATGTCACAACAGTTGCAGCTGCTTTTCAGGACCAAGCGGAATGCATAAGAATGCATGACAGGGTAGACACTTCAGTCAATACCACTTGGGGTCAGAAGCATTTCAAAGCCACTCAAGAATGGAGGAATGGGTTGGAAGGAATGGGTTTTCAAGGCCCGTTTGAAGGCCGAAGGGGCTGAGTGTATCAGACAGTTTGATGACTTTACTGGAGGCCACAAGGAGGACAACTCTTAATATGTGGATTGAATCCTACTTTGGGAGCCAGTGTAATGTGATAAATAGAATATTGAACTAGGATGAAGGAGACCTGGATTCAAATCCCTGCTTGACCACAGAAACCCAGTGGGGGTTGGTCATAGTGAACCATTTCATGAACACCTCACATGACTTAGGGTCTCTGTAAACTGGAAGCAGCTCAATGGCCCAAAACAACAGGACCCTAAATGATTAAGACGGTAGATCTAGTGCTAGATCGCAGTGTGCTTTGCACTTTACGATAGATCCACCAAGGCCTCTCACTCCTGGTTGTTGAACACCTATGATCTCCTCCAGTTTTGGAAGGTAAGCAGAGTCAAGTCTGCTTTAGCACTTGGGCTAAATCATCCACCGGGAAATGCCAGTGAAAGGCTTAGAGAAAGATTCCTGACTGAAAGACTCTGGGCAGCTGCTGCCAGTCAGAGCTGGCAACACTGGGTATAAGACAACTTCCTGAGAAGTCCCTCTGAAGCAGCCATTACAGTTCAGTTCTATGGGCATTTGCTCCAAAGCACCATTCAGTTCAAGGGGACTGACTCCTGAGAAAGCATGCAATTTAATAGAGATGGAGCAGACATCAGGACCTTGGCTTAAATCTGGCCTGCAACCCCCCCCTCCCCTTAACAAACGCCAAAGGATGAATTTGGCTGACTAAATGGAGGAAGAGCAAAGTCCACCTGAAAAAAACAACTTAAAGTCTACTAGTGAGCATAGTCATTGTCCAGGCTGACACAGGTATTCTTAGACTGGATAGCTCAGTGGTTTAGGTGTCTGGCTGTGGTACCTGTGCCTGGGAGTTCGATTCCCCCCTCCCATACCTCTTGCAAGTAGAGCCAGCCTGTGTGGCCTTGGGCAAGCAGCACCATCCAGGACAAACACACACCCCCAGAAGAAATTAATGGGAAACCACTTCTGAGTGTATTCTCTGTCCGGTAAACCTTGGCCAGATTTGACTTGGCGGCATCCGATGAGTTAAAAACAAAAGAAAGGCACCGTTCCCCACTCCTGCGCCCTTCCCATAGAAATCTGAGGCAAGAGCCACAAGCGATCCCCCATCCCACAAACCAGAATCATATCGGTTCATGAGCCAACCCAGCCGAAAGAGCCATCTCCGGTCCCTGCTCCTCGCGGTTCCTTCCCCATCTCTCTTCTCTCTCCCCCCCACCTCGGTCGTCGGAACCCAATTTCCGCGTCCCGCTGTCTTGAGATCCCCGTCTGGTTTCTTTCTCCGTCGGCTCGGTTCGTGTGGGGGGGGGAAAGGGGGGGTTGGCCAGGCGGGCGGGCAGGCGAGTGAGTGGTGGTGGTTGGGGGGGGGGGGAAGAGAAGAGGGCTGAAGTCCCTCCTCCCCGGCGCCCTCCCTCCCTCCCCTTCGCCGCCTCCTCCCCCGCCCGCGACTCCGCCGCCTTTTAACTTTGCAAACCCTCCACTTCTTTGCTGCTTGTTCGCACCATGGGGGAAACAGCGGCGAGCAGGAGGCGCCGCCGGAGCCCAGAAGACCCCTTTGCAGCGGCTTATGGGGCGAAGTTTCCTTTCCGCTCGGCTTTTTGAATTGCTTTCTTTTTAAAGTGCCGAGTGGTGTTTCGTTTTTGTTTGTTTTTGCAAAGGGTGAAGGCAGCCGCCGGGAGGAGGGGGAAAAGCGAGACCAAGAGGGGCTGCAAGATTGCGTGGTTCCTTCTGCCTCGGCTCTCCCGGGACCTTTGGCTCCGCGATGGGCCAAGGGGACGCGGATCGGGGCGCGAGAGGCGTTTCTGCAGCGGCGCTGCCCGTCGCCTCCTTCTAGCCGCTGCAAAGCTTCGGATCCGGCTGGTGGGGAAGCGGGCAGGAACTCCTCCGGACCTCGGAGCCTGGGGTCGGTCCCCGCCATGCCCCCGGGACCCGGAGTAAGTAGGGTCAGGCGGCCGATCCTTTTCCCCGGGAAGGGTTTCTTTGCAAGGGCGAGCCGGCCGGGCACTTTTCCCCGGCGCCTACCGAGGGGGGGGGGCGCGCGCGCTTGGATCCGAATCATTAAGGGCGCGTTCACACGAAACCTGATCGGCTCTCCCGCTTCTGCTTTCCTTCCAGGTGGCCGAAGGCGGCCCGCGGCGCGAACCAGCTGCCCCGCCGCCTCCCTCTTCTTCCTCCTCCTCCTCTTCCTCGCCGCCGCCGCCGCTCTCCCTGGAGCTCCCTCCGCGCAAGAGGCTCCTCCAGCCGCCGCCGGCCGGAGGGGAAGACCGCTGCGGGAGCCGCCCCCCTCCGGAGGGAGCCGGCGCCGCCTCCGGGGCCGAGCCGGGCCACCTCGAGCGAGCCGCCCAAGGAGGAGGATGGTGCCGCGGTTGCCAAGCGAAGCTGGCCGAGCTCAAGAGGCAAGCGGTGAAGCTGGCGGCCGGCTGCCCCCCCCTGGCCCTGCCGGTAGGTCTGCGCCCAGGCTGGGAGGAGGACTGGGGTGGGGTGGGGTGGGGTGAGCGTCGGGAGGGGGGTCAGGCTGGGGGCCCCCCGAGAAGATCGGCGGGCCCCCCGACTCTCCCGGTGTGCTCTTTGCCGACCTGACTTTTCGCATGTGGCAAAAGATCCCTCTTCCTCACATGCACAGGATGTGTGTGTCTGTTTGTGTGTACACGTGTATATAAATGCCGGTACCCAAATGCAGCTTACAGTAGCATTGCCAAAATCCTATTGATGCTTGTGTAAAGTTTGCGTAACTTGCCCTGGCTGTTTCCAGCCCACTGAGGAAGTGCATCTCCAGCTTTCATTGCCCAGCCTGGAAGTTCTCCTGCACCCCATCAGTTATCTGTCCTTAGCCTTGTCCAGTTGGGCCGCTGAGCCGGGACCATTGGAAGTGATTTCAACTCACAGATTGCTTCTAATGCCTTCCTTGAAATGCACCATCAGGACCGAGAAATCTGTGGGTGCCCCTTGAAAATTGCTGGCTCTCCCTGTATCCCCTCCTGCACTTTGGGTGGGTGTGTCTGCTCCTGTCCTTCAAGTCCCTGGTATACCTTGTAACTGGTATCTCTCCAAGGAGAGTAAGATTGCCTTTTCCCCATGGGAATGTTGCTGTCTGTAGTCTTGGGAACCCTTCGGCAGTCGTACACATGCCTGCACGGAGTGTGGTTTCTTTCCCGGCTGCATTGATGATTACAAGGTTAGCTATGCTAGCTAATGTGCATTCTGGAGCCCACTTCCTCTTGGTACGATGGTTCATGACTGGAACAGGGCCGGCACTCCTTCTGTCTAGTTTGTTTTCTTGAATGAGTTGGGTGCCTCCTGCCTCAATCCGTATCAAACCCAAACAATACAGAACTTGACATCTTTTGCTCTCTGTAAAATGCAGCTGTGGACGTCTTTGGCGACACCGTGCCTTCTGTTGCATGCTGTGTCTGCTTGCAGAACGCAGCACTCAAATGTGCCTTGGGATGTGCTCCGTGTGGCATTGTTATCTGTGTGCATTGGCTTTACGCTTGTTTTTTTGCATTGCCCTGGATCACTCACCTTTGTGGATTGCTATGTGAGACTCAGGCCTTTTACCTTTGAAGGATTGCTGCATATACCCCTGGGACCTGCTCATTATCTCTGCACATTAAGATAATCGACGTAATGCCCTGGTATGTTAAGAACACTGCGTGGTGCCAGTAGGAAACACACTGCTTTAGCTGCGCGTATCTCTGAACAGGGTCGTAATTTCATTTTATTCTTTCAGTGCAGCAGGGGATCTGTATATTATTGCAGAAGCTGCCTGATTCTCTGAGTGGGGTATCATTAGCTGCATATATCTTTATGCTGCATACTGGCCTACCGTTAGGATGAATGACTGGGTTTTGGGAGAGCTGAGTTCTAATCCCCAAAGGTCCATGAAACTCACTGGGTGACCACAGGGCACTATTTTTCTTTCTCTTTGTCTCTGGCCAACCTACCTTGCCTGGTGTTTGTGAGAATAAAAATGGGAAGGTGGAGACAACCTTGAGCTCTTTTTTAAGAAGGGCAGGGTAGACATACAATTCATAATAGGTCAATAATTGCAGAGGCTGTCTCTAGAACTCTGCATGTGTTCAAAGTATTTCTCATACACCAGAGGAGGTTTGAGCTGTAACTATACATTTTGGCACCCAGGGCTGATGGCACCATCTCTTACTCAAAAAGTTGTGAGACCTAGGCATGAGACACATACCCCACACTGTGAAAAGGGGAGCAGAATGGGACGCCCCCTGCCCCAAGGAAAAAGTTTTAGCTTAAAAAAACAAGGGATGTGAAGGGTGGGTGGGGGCCATACCTACTTATTTATTAACTACGAGATTCACCCCTGGGTTTTGGAACTCTTTGAATTTTTGTGTTAGTTAAAACTGAAGGCAACAGGAGAGTGAGACAGATTGACTCCATAAAAGAAGGCAGAACCTTGAATGTACAAGAGCTGAGCAGGGCTGTTAAGGATAGGATATTTTGGAGGTCACTCATTCATAGTGTTGCCATGAGGCAGAGGTGACAGGATGGCACAGAGCAACAACAGTAGCAACATTTTGGTGCCCTGGGGTTAAGCCGTGGTCACCCTCCCCTACTTTTTGACTCCACAATATACTGTAGACCTCTATGCATGAGACACAAAATTAGGACACATTTCTCTGTGTTATGGATGTTATGGGGTGGGTTGGTGGATTATTTCTCTTAAAGAGGAAAAAGTCTGACACTTACGATAGGTATGTGATGAGATGGCTTGTGTGTTACTTGTAGACACACACTTTGCACAGATACAGGTTGCATCTACTGTGGGGATCCCTGCTTGTGAAGTCTGAGATGGCTGCAGGGTCAAAGATGTTTTGCGGGACTAAACTCCAGGTTCAGTGTTCTGTTTTGCACCTTTGGTCTAGATGGGCGGGATAGAGATCCAATAAACAAAACAAAACAAAACAAATAATCTAAGGATTAATATCAGTTCTTGAGAAGCAACTGAAGGGAAAGGCAGGAATAAATAAATAAAAGAATGATTTTTAAAAAATGTTGATTTCCCCAAGTTAAGGGGTGCTTCCGGCATCAAGAGGCAGTGTAGTGTAGTGGTTAGACTGCTTGATTCTGCCTGGAAAATTCAAATCACTAGAGTCATATCCCCATTTAATATGAAGTTTGCCAATTGATAATCCTGGTGTTTGTTTTAACCAACTTTATAGAGGTTTTATGAGATACAGTGTGTGCGGGAGAGAAGCATGCATGCTACCTTTGATGAAAAGGTGGGAATATAAACATATAAAATAAATATCTGCTGCTGAGGGGATGTCGATAACTGGGGAGTCACCAGGAAGGTGAGGATTTGCCAGCTGGGCAGAGGTAGTGAGAATGGAAAGTAGCCTGCTGGCATTCACATGCCTACTGCCAAGGTGGGGACCTGTGAATGTTGTTGGACTAGAGCTCCCATCATCCTTGATTGTTGGCTGTGCCATTGCAGTTGATGGTAGCTGCAATCCAAGAATAGCTCTAGGGCCAAAGACCCCTCAGCTCTGGGGTACAGACTTCCAGTCTTACGCATGTGATCTGGGAAGGATGTCTCTTGCTACGGCTCTTTCCAAAATGACCTAACGATGCCAAGCCTGGTCTCCTTTGGCAGAAGAACGAGGGCTGCTCCACTTTGGATTGGATGGAAAATGCTCTGCTGTGTTGAATTTCCCTGCCACTAGAAAACTAGCTCATTGGTAGAAAAGGATTCCAAATTAGCATGCGACAGGATTGCATGACAGAATCCCAAACTGTGATTCTTTATGTACAGTAGGATATAATCCATTTCAAAACGTCTGCCAGCTCACCCTTGCGGGGATTGACCTCGCCTCCTGAAAGGCTTGTCCATCTGGACAAGAAAGGCTGAGGGCAGTTATCTCTCTGAGCCCACACCAGCTCACATTCCTTAAACATGAAAAGGGCTCAGGGGACATCCTTAGAGTCATGAAATTGGGGGAGAAAATGACTTTTTGGATGACCACTCCCAGAACAGCCATGCTGGATGGGGAATTCTGGGCATTGTAGTCAAAAATGCCTTAGTGAGAGGACTGTTCCCAAAAGGGCTCCACGTCTTGTGGAGCCCAACCAGGTCCACCTCAGTTATTACCAGAGAAGGGATTATTGTATTTTTTTTTCCTGAACCAGGGGTATGCTGGAATTGGCCTAGCTAGGCCCTTCAACCCTATCCTTTGATATAATTTACAGCTGATGCATAAATGGGAGGAGGGGGAAATCTCTCCATTTCTGAGTCAGAGGAACTGGCATGGCGAGGCTAAGCTTGGTGGCATTTCAAAGTCTTAGCTTTGGTGGTGTAGTTTCGAGGGAGGCTAACTGTGCACAGAGCATAATGGGCAGGGAGAGTACAATACCCCTAATGCTGTGCAGTGTCAGAGAGCTAGGCCTCCATCCAGCCAGTGTGTAGGCCGTGGAACTCAGAAATGGAGGGATTTTTCCTCATTTATGCTCCAGCCAATGAGGGCCTTCCCATTCTTCCTTGGTACCTACAGGAAAGCCTCATTAGCCCATCAGGGAGCTTTTAATGGCATCGGGAACTCCTGTAGATAACAAGGACACAGATCTGTTGGATTTTATTTTGTAAAGGCCGATGTCTGGGGTATACAGATGTTTATCTAGTCATAACTTTTCACAGTGTGCTGTAGTCACTTGGTAAGCTGGTTGTCCATTTATTTATTTATTTATTTATTTATTTATTTATTTATTTATTTATTTATTTATTTATTTATTTATTTATTTATACCCCACCTATCTAGTCATTTCGACCACTCTAGGCGGCTCCATAGCCGTGTTCACACATTACTCATATGCAGAAGACTATCCTATTTCCGATAACCATGTATCAGTGTGAAAGCTAGAGAGTAAAGAAAGCTAACAGGAAAAAATTGTTGTTGTTTAGTTGTTACGTGGTGTCTGACTCTTCCTGCCCCCATGGACCAGAGGCCCTCCTGTCTTCCACTGCCTTCCAGAGTTGGGTCAAATTCATGTTGGTTGTTTCGATGACACTGTCCATCCATCTCGTCCTCTGTCATCCCCTTCTCCTCTTGCCTTCACTCTTTCCCAACATCAGGATCTTTTCCAGAGAGTCTTCTCTTTTCATAAGATAAAAAAAAATATGTGTTGGAGGAGAGCTTAGTGGACTGCCAGAAACGAAAACAGGTGAGTCATAGAGCAAATCAAGCCTGGACTATCTTTGGAAGCAAACATGTTGAAACTGAGCACCTCATGAGAAGGCAGGATTCTCTGGAAAAGATGATAATGCTAGGCTACTTGGAAGGCAGCAGGAAAAGAGGAAGACCCAATATGAGATGGGCTGATTCTCTAAGGAAGCCACAGGCTTGAGTATGCAAAATCTGAGTGGGACATTTTGGAGATCACTCATTCATACAGTCACTATAAGTTGAGCGCAACATGATGGCATGATAACAACAATAACAGAGAACACTCACAGTGAAGCTAGAAGAGGACAACAATTAGTGCCACCCTTTTGACATTGTAGTACGATGCTAGGTCTGCCATCTGATGCATATATAGTGAGGCCAATGCCTGCAGAGGAGTCCATGCACGTCAACAGATACTACTATGCAAGTGTTTAAAATCCTTGCCTAACTGCTAGATAGCTCATAGGTTTAATTATCAGAGGTTAGGAGTTCGATTCCCCACTGGGCCTCTTTGACAGGGGCTGGACTTGATGATCTATAGGATCCCTTCTAGCTCTGGAGTTCTAATATGATTACTGTATCATTGAAAGGACTTACATAAGTAAGTTTTAAGGGATAGGGTGACAAACCAGATTTGAAGATCTTAGTCTTTTATTTTGAAGAAGCCTGTAGTGTTTTTTTTTAAATTATTGTTTCAGTCATAATAGGGGAAAAAAGAGAGTACACATTGCAAGTAACACATTGTTTTCCAAACAATACTGATCCGCTTATTTGTGAGAATGTGAAGGCAGAGAAAGGAGGGGAAGCCAGCCAGCTCCTCCTTGACCTTCATTTTCATTCAAAGAGTTTTGAGTATGATGGAGTGAAATTCCCACACAAGCTAAATATAGTTGTCTTTAGGGGTGGCACTGTAATCCAGTGTCAGAGGGTAGGGATTGAATTTTCATGTTTCAAGAGCTTGATGGGGCGCCTGTTGAGGATGGGTTGGGGGGGCAAGGGGGCGGGAAGTCTTTTCATGTTGGCTCAAGTGAGTGTTTGGATCCCTCCCTTTTTGTTCCTTTCATGTGAAAGGGGGGGGGGAGGAAGAAAAGAAAAGTCAAAGGCAGGATGGCTAGACTTCCCTTTGTCCGGTTATTGAATAGAAAGTTAATTTCCCATTGTTCCCCCCCTTAAGTTACAAGAGCTTTGGAAGGAGAGATGCAAATGTTTAAATGATCCTTGCTCTGAATGGGGGTGGGCTGGGAAGTTGCTCTTATAGCAGGTAATAGCAGTCCTTTCTATAAACAGGTCTTTGTCCGGAGGAATAAAAAGAACAGTACTTATGTTGGAAGTCAATGGCTTTTACTTAGGTGTCCAGGTAAAGGGACCTCCCGGTTCTCTAAAAGACCAGTTTGTGTGGTCTCATTTGTGCTCTCTTAGAGGAACACCCTCAGATAATGACTTGATGAGAGAGAAGTAAATCATCCTCTTTTCTCAGGTTTCACCTGAAGATAAAGGTGCACTCTGCTTACTTTTGAGGACTCGCCACCAGGAGCCCTGAAATCTTCCCAGAGCATTCAGTAGGGTCAGGATGTGGGAAGATTGCTAGGATATTGCTGGATTGAACCAGGTCCTGATGGAAGTGCTCGGACCAATCAGAGGCCTTCAAAAAGCATGCAAGGAGGGCGTGAAAGCAGTCGCTTTCTTCCAGAGGGATACTGGGACTGTATTGTAGCTGGAAATTCCATGCTGCCATTGATTAAATCATTTCTTTATATCGTAAAGAAAAGCCATTGAGAAAATCCTTCTCTCCCATGAAGTGGCCAGAAAAATCCCTCACTTTAAAAGGTCATTAAGGCAATTGCTTGTCCGAATTGGAGTAGACCCACAGAATCAGTAGAATATAGGTAAGTGATGGGTCAATATCCAACAATTGGTTCAACAAATCTACTCTAGCGTTCATTAGTAGCTGGATTTAGGCTAATGAAGCATTGGAACATCTTGTGGCAGTGAGTTCCGTACATATAGACGAAGGTCCCTTAAGCCAGCAGTCTCCAACCTTTTTGGGGCCACGGACCAGCTCGGGGGAGCGAGCTCCATGCGTGGGGGGCACCCCCACACTTGCGCAGTGGCTGTGTCATGCTTGTGGGGTGTGTGACACACCCCGGCGCAAGCGCGACATGCCCCCCCATGTGGGCGCGACATGCCCACAATGCGTGCGAGGGGGGATGGAGGTCCATATCTGCAGCCCAGTTCCAGCAAGTCCATGGACTGACCCCAGACCGGAGGTTGACGACCCCTGCCTTAAGCAATGTGAGGGTAAGGGTCAATGCAATTTCAAGGATCAATTAAAGGTAGTGAGTATTGGGACAGGATCTGAATAACGTTTGGAAATGATACTTTTTGGGCCATTGTGTGGTTGGGGGATTATGGGGGTTGTAGTACAAAAGATAACTCTTGTAAGCGCTGGGTCTGAGAGTAGGTAGTTGAGGGACTAGTTTGCCCTTTGCTTGGGTTCAGACGTTTGTCATGATCCCATCGTCCCCTGACCATCTGGGTGGGGATGATGGGAACTGTAGTTCAGCACATGTTAAGGTAGCATCTGATTGGGGAAAGCTAGAATCTAGATCTGATTTTAGCAGAGCGTTTCTCATGTTTTCTCTCCTTTTGTCCCCCTTTTGCTTGTTCGATCATATTGTATAATCTCTCGACATATTTCAAGGGAGAGATTTATCTGCAATCATGTATGAAAAAAATTTCAAGGTTTTGTTGCTGATGGGATAGCTGTTAAGCTGTTATTGCACTTGGCATGCTTCCTTTTCACTTCTTACCTTTAGCATCATTAGGCCAATATTATGCTAGTGAATGCTGTCAGGCAGAAATTGAATCAGACAAATGAAAAACTTCGGCAGCCCTAGACTGCCGTGCATTGTTTCAACATAGTTAATGCAGGAGAGAAAAAAGCAACTCATGGTTAAATGAAATGCTACCATTTCACATATAAATTAATCTTCAAGCCAGGTCACATTTATCTCCATTTTATACCTTTGGAATTGATATTAAGAGGTACTGGATGTGGTCACTTAGAATCTGGGTGGCGCTTCAAGGTTAGTATTGCTTCTTCCATACCAGAAATTGGGGTAGTATTCAGGAAAGTGGGATGTATTCTTGTGATTTCCCCCGCTTTCTTAACTGTGAGAATAAAGTATGCAGAGATATATACCCCTAGTGAAAATCTAAGTAAGCTTGTTCAGAAGCAATTCTCATGGGGTTCAACAGGACCTGATCCTCCGGTAAATCTTTTTGCAGCCTTATAGTACAGTGGTGCCTCGCTAGACAGTTACCTCGCATGACAGTTTTTTTGCTAGACATTGACTTTTTGTGATTGCTATAGCCGATTCGCAAAACAGTGATTCCTATGGGGGAATTTTGCTGGACAATGTTTGGACCCTGCTTCGCAAACCAATTTTTGCTAGACGATGATTTTGATAGCTCCCTCCGCGCTCCCAAATGGGTGTTTTCGGGACCTAAGCTTCGCAAGACAGCTATTTAAATAGCTGATCAGCGGTTCGCAAAGCGGCTTTCCTATGGCCGATCTTCTCTAGACAACAACGATTCTTCCCCATTGGAATACATTAAACAGGATTCAATGCATTCCAGTGGGGAAATGCTTTTCGCTAGACGATGATTTCGCTAAACAGCGATTTCAGTGGAACAGATTATCATCGTCTAGTGAGGCACCACTGTATAATCCTCTGAATGTTTTCCTTGGAAGGAATGAGTACAGTATGTTTGCAGATGTTAACTGCAGCTTTATTCTTATTTTCCTGTTTAGCTGCTTTAACAACATTTGAGGAAAGACAGGGAAGTAAAAAAGACCCCTTTCCCTTATAAAGTGTAAAGAAATAGCAAGCATAGAAAAGTCAAGATGGTCCTGTGGCTTCTTTTGCCTTTCTGGTGCAGACAGAGTCAACTCAGGGAGGCTGTTGCTTTGAAACTCGTCTGTGTACTTCAAAGACATATGCCCTTTTGCCATGATAATTAAGGGCTCTTTCATTATATGTTCAGAAAGGTCTCTTCACCTGGTCTTGATGGTGGATGAATGCTTTGGGAGTTGAAAGATGGGTGAGTTTCTGCTGCTGATTAGCTTTATTGATGAAAGGAAGAAACTGTTTAATTCATTCATTTCTGACATTTATTTATTTATTTATTGCATTTATATGCCGCCCATCTAGACATGGTCTACTCCCGACATAATGGAAACCACTACACTGGGCAGTCATTACAATAACACGTGAACCTTGACCCAACCCCTCCATTCCACCCAAGGCATAATAAATAAAAATAATACCAAACCAATAAAACCAGTATGCAAACAGGATAACACAATACAGTATTAGTAATTAGAGTCAGATTTAGAAAAGTGACATTTTTGGAGAGCAGTGTCCAGAGAGCAGTGTCCAGTGTTTTTCAGCTACTGGCCATGCTGGCTTGGGGGGATTCTGAGACTTGTAGTCCAAAAGAGTAACTTTTGCAAGTTTTGATATGTTGTAGCAGATCCTACAAGTCACAAGCCATATCCAGCTGCTAACCATGCATTCAGGTGGAGAATACCAGCCATTTGTTTTGGGTCTGGTTAAGTGCTGGGGATAGTGCTGTCTGGTCTCTTCTTATCTCAAGGAAACCGATAAATGATGTTACCATGCATAATGTGTGTAAGACTAAATTCCATATCTTCTAGCTGGTTCTGGGATAAATTTATGATAGAAAGGAGGTGGGGCTTAGTGGGATTTCACTGTCAAAAGGAGATGGAGATGTAACAATCCATATATTGCTTTCTCTCCCAACTCACATCAAAGTACAGTTGTGCCCCGCTGGACGATTACCCCGTTTAACAATGAATCCGCTTAACGTCTCTTTTACGATCACAAAACGATGGTTTAAATGGGTTTTTTTCGCTGTGCGATGATCGGTTCCCTGCTTTGGGAACCAATTTTTGCTTTATGCATTTCAAAATGGTTGCTGGCTGAAGAAAATGCCCCCCCGCTGCTTTTAGGACTGATTTTTCGCACTACAGGCACCAAAAATGGCCGCCCCATGGAGGATCTTCACTGGACAAGCAGGTATTCAGCCCATTGGAACGCATTGAACAGTTTTCAGTGCGTTTCAATTGGTTTTTTTAATTTCGTTTGACGTTTTCGCTCTACATTGATTTCGCTGTAATGAATTAACGTCGTCAAGCGAGGCACCACTGTATACAGTATAGGCAACTGTTTGCTGGTGCGTGCTGAATCCACTGATTTTCCATAAGCCGAGCATGAAAGTGGGAGAGTTTGAGGTTTTGGTGGGGACTGGATAGGAGTGATTTTGGTACCTGGCTGCAGAGGCTCGGCGTTTAGTTCCCCACTGTGGCTCATGGGAAAATAGCTATCCTGTGTAACCTTGGGAAAGCTGCACAGTCCCAGGATTTTGGCAGGGACTATAATAGACTGGATAGCTCAGTGATTTTGGTATCTGGCTGCATAGGCAGAGGTTGGGAATTCAGTTCCATGCTGTGGCTCATGGGAGAGCAGCCAGTTTATGTAGCTTTGGGAAAGATGCACAGTCCCAGGGCACCCCCGGAAGAAGGAATGGTCATCTTCTTCTGAATAGTCTGTCTAGAACACTGGTTCTTAACCTTGGGTTACTCAGGAGTTTTGGACTGCAACTCCCAGAAGCCTTCACCACCAGCTGTCCTGACTGGGGTTTCTGGGAGTTGCAGTTCAAAAACATCCGAGTAACAAAGGTTAAGAACCACTGGTCTAGAAGACTCTGAAAAAAGTTGGCATAAACCAGAATCGATGGCAGGTAATTATTATTATTACTAACTTCTGCAACAACTCAGACAATGGGAATTCTTGGCATTGTTGTTCAAAAAGGTAACTTTTCTTAAGTCCTGCATTAAATACCAATGGACTTGTTTGGGTGTCTTAGATCTCAGATCTTCTCCTAGGTTGTCTAGCTCTTCTGGCTTTATTGTATGATCAGAAGCAACATTAAACCAACCTGTTGAAAATCGTTATAATAGCTGGAGTGCTGTTCCTCTTCATGTAACAGAAAGTTATGCCTGTATCAATTTGCTGGGCCGTAATTACACATAGGCAACAAGGATTATGCTATTCATTGGACAATCAGTCTCGTGGTTCTGACTGCGATTGTTGCACAACGATTACAGGGAAATGCTTTTTGATTTGAACTTCCACTGTGGTATGATTAGAGCTATCACTTGTATAACATAGAGTTGCATAGCTGCACAACAGGACTTAAGACTACAAGTAACTGGATCAGCAAATAGGGTGGATCTTCAGGCCTAGCTCAAAGATGAACAAATTTGACTTTATTTAGGATTCCAGCCTGCAGAGTTGTCTCAGAATTAGGAATTTTTCTAACCCCTGGCCAGTTGCTAATAATTCTGGGAGCTCGAGTCCAAAGAATGAATTTACTACATATTTGGCCTAAAAAGCCTGGATTCCACAGGGTTTCATAATCATTTGTGGTGTGAGTAGCTGCTCTCAGGAGCAAAAGATTTCCCCACTACAAAGAACACTAGACAGTGAGGCGAGACTGAAGAAGGAATGAGCGTGTCGCTCCTGAAGAGGGATGTACATGGTCTATTGCACTGGTTCTTAACCTTGAGTTACTCAGGAGTTTTGGACTGCAACTCCCAGAAGCCTTCACCACCAGCTGTGCTGACTGGGGTTTCTGGGAGTTGCAGTTCAAAAGCATCCGAGTAACAAAGGTTAAGAACCACTGGTCTATTAAACGTTTTCCCCTCAGAACATCACCCTCTTTCTCACAAGCCTTGCTTCTCTGAGTTGCTGCACCCAAGAGGAGCAAGGAATGTTGTCACCAGAAATTGAGCCTTCTCGGTCATGGCCCCATCATAATGGAGTGGTCTCCCAGAAGAAGTATGCCAGGCCTCCTCTCTCTCATGCTTTAAGAAGATACTAAAAACTGCCTTGTTTCAACAGGTGTTGAAAGGCATCTTTGCTTAAGTTAATCCTTGTATGTTACCGTATTTTTCCGTGTATAAGACACCCCCATGTATAAGACGCCCCCAACTTTTCTAATCCAAAATTAAGAAATCTGAGTCGGGTTTAGCAAGTGCAGGGGAAAGGGATCAAAGCGCTGCAGGATCGCTTTGATCCCTGCTTTCCCCTCTACTTGTTTTTGTTCTCTCCTCAGCTTACTTCAGTGTACAGTTTAAGAAGACCCTCAATTTTTAGTCTAAAGATTTTAGACAAAAGTATAATCTTATACACGGAAAAATACAGTATCTGCTTTGCTATCATTTGTGGGGTTTTTTGTTTTGTTTAATCCATTGCCTTGTTATTTAGGGGTGTTCAATGCCGGCTTGGATGAATAGGTTATTGTTTTATTGTCTCGTAAACTGCTCAGAGCAGCCAGCGGTGTATAAACAAGCAAGAAAACAAACAATTTGCTCTCCACAAAAGTCAGACAAGGACCAGTCCCTTTTCTGAGGGAACCACGGTTGGAATGAATGGGAACGGCATTGCACATATTTGCCACGGAGCGCAAGGAATGGGTGCTTCGTAAAGGCAGGTGAACGGGTCTCATTATGCAGCATTGACCCCAGAGGTCAGCATGGGTTCTCCCCGGCAGGCGATCCAGACAGGAGGTAGCCGAAAGACTTCAATTAATACGGGCCTTCCAGGCTGGCAGTGGGAGGAGGGTAATTACCGTTGTTCTTTTTCTTTCCCTGGCTAATTTCTCCAGCACCCTGGCTTATTAGAGGGAAGGGTAGGAAACACGAACCAGTTCAAAAGTCCTGAGGGATGCAAGGGGTGGGGGGTGGGGGAGAGAGTATGAAGAGCATCTGCTCCTGACATCTGAGGTTACTTTGAACCTGTTGAAATATGTGGTAGGCTGCTTTATTGTTCCTGCCAAATGTTCGGCTATTGCGATTCAGAACTTCTCAGACATGTTTATAGCACAGCTGCAGGAGAGAAAGCTTCACCCAGTGTGACTGCAGAGGATTCTCACACCGGTTCAGCTCTTTCTTTTCCAGTGGAAACACGGGAGGTTTGAAAACGCTTCTCCTATCAAAGCTGGGGGCTTTTAAATCTTAATCTTACGACTGCAGAGCTGGGATGGGGGACCCTGTGGATCTTCCAGTCCAGCCCCCATCAAGAAGGCAAGGGAGACACAGTGGCGAACCAAACTTCCAACCTCCGGCTCCAGAACCAGAGACCGAAACCACTGAGTTACCACCCTTCCTCCCGCCTTTCCTCCACACTTCTTTTCTCAAAGATTGTTTGAGATGTGCTTGCTGTTGGGCCTTGTGTCTGAATTAAAGAAATTGATGGAGGGGAGGGGGATTCTTAGTGGCTAGTCCTCATGACAGATTGGCAAGGTGGGACCTTCATAATGAAGCATCAAAGAACATTTCCTGGGGAATTACAGTGGGAGAGGCTGGTTGTCTTCTTGCCCAGAGCAAAAGTTACTTTTCAGGGTAACAATCCCCAGAATTCCCATGCCAGGATTGCCAAATTTTGCCCTGCACCTTTTGGTGTGGTTTGTGGACATGTCTAACATCTTTATATGCCACGTTTGCTCATCTGGGAGTGCTCTTCTAGTCCTGCTGATAACGAAAAAAACAAAACAGTTAACCCTAGTTCCTTCAGTGTACCCAGCTCCATTATCCCTCTCAGTTCTGGGCCAAGCCCCCAGCCTGGTCTGCCTTGGTGCTGACCTGTTTCATGTCCAATGGAGGTTGCTTTTTTTAAAAAATAAAAATTCTGCAGTTACGGCTGACAGATTGCACTTGCCGCCCTGGAGGAAGCGAGACTGGCTGCAGGTGGACCAGCAAATGCTCCAGGAACTATAGACAAAGGCAGGAACCTGAGGAAACAATCGATTGGACCAGTTAAATTGATTTTAGCCTAAATATAACTCTGGCATTTAGCTGCTGCACATGTTGTTGGAGTGTGTGTGTGTGTGTGTGTGTGTGTGTGTGTGTGTGTAGATTAGCAAGTTAGAATGAAACAGGTTGGCGGCTGTAGAAGCAAACTTGTAGAAGCCACACTCATTGTTGATATATTAACATCAATAGATGATAGGTTAATCAGGAACCAGCCCCCCAAATAACTACTTTTTGGAACCAGAGCTTCCAGAATGTTCCTAAGCATGGCCAGTGACCATCTTGGTTGGGGATCATGGGTGTTGTGGTCCAGCAAAAGTACTGTATTTTTTTTCCTAGCCTCTGATGGTCACTAGCTGAAATCCCACCAATATCAGTTGTTCTACTCTAAGTATGTCTGTGTGTCAGTCTTGTTTCTAATATAAGTAGGCAGTACAGTGGTGCCTCGACTTACGACCATAATCCATTCCAGAAGATGGAACGTTAAGTTGAAATGGTCATAAGTCGAAGCGTGCATTCCCATAGGAATGCATGGGAACGCAATTAATCCGTTCCGCCCCCCCAACCCCCCCCCTCAAAAAATTAATATAAAAATACAAACAGAGCAAGTCCCGTGCTGGGACTGCAAAAATAAATAAATAAAATAAACTACACACACCAAAAAACAAACAACACATCACAGAAACATGACCTGCCCCCCCAGCCCTGCAAAACCAACCCAGAACAGTTTTAAAAAACCCGCACCTTACCTTACCAGGCAGTCCCAAGCTGATGGTGCCGCCACTGCTGGTGTCCGATGCTGTCTCCAGCTCCGGAACCGGCACCGCCAGCACCAGCGGAAATTCATATGGTGGAGGGCGGCAAGGAGTACCCTGGCCAGGCTCAGCCTCCCGGTGCTCGGATACCGCTGTTACATACAGCACTGATGTTACCTGTCTGTCATGGGTTTGGAGGGAAAGTTCCATCCTATGGGGAGTGGAAGGCGGGACATCAGGAGGAGGGGCTGTACTGTATAAATATGTGATGCGTGTGTGGAGAAGCTAAGCAGACGAAGCAGCAGCTGGGAAGAAGGAGTTGTTGTGGTAGTCTGTGTGTCAGACAGGGTACTACTGTGTGTCAGAGTACCAACCTGATAGGTTCAGGTGTCTGTTGGTTAGCCAGAACTGATAGGTTCAGGGTCTGGGCTTTAAGTTAAGGTTCTGGGTGAACCAAACTGTATGCTTGTATGAGTGAGAATAAGCCACGTTACTTTATGTTATTCACCTAATTGTTTTATTTACCCTGTTTGTATTTAAAATAAACCTTATTCTTTTATTGTTTGAAAATCCATCCCTGGTCTGTGTGACTTATTATAGGGAATGGTTGGTGGCAGCTTAGTGTAACTGTGTGACAGGTCCCAGTAGGTCTGGGTTTGTCACATTGATTGGTGGCAGCGGTGGGATACGACTGGTCCAGTTGTCCAGCGGTCCAGCAAAGCCTTGGCAAGTGTGCCCAGAGCAAGGGGGGTCTAGTCAGGGACAGTCTGAGGCGCGTAGGTAATCTTCTAGGTGTACCTCACGGGGAGGTGCGCTAGTAGAAGAACGTGCCAACTGGGGAGACTTAGATTAAGGTGCTCTGAGGCAGCCTAGTTTTGGCGGGAAAAAGCTGAGGCAAAACTGCGTAGTAACAGTGAGCTAGCTTGCCAGCTGAGAGGCCCAGCAGAGGGGGGTAGGCTCTGACTCGATACTGTTGCAAGTTTAGTGCTGAAGAACAGCAGCAATCTCTAGGGAGAGCTGGTTCTGAGGCAAGGAGGAAAAAAGTGGTCGTTTTATTTTGAGGCTTGACTTTTAAAGCAGCCTGTTCTGAGGGGGGATTATGCCCTTGACTCGAAGCCAGATGGCCGAAATGAGTGAAGTGAAAGACCCCCAGATTGACCAAGGTTCTGAGGATGAATTTGGCTCAGTGCAGGGTAACAGCACAGGAGAGCAGAACCCAGAACTCAGAAAATTGATCCTAGCCCAACAGAATGAACTGAGGGTAAGGGAAATGGAAATCAGAAGAAAAGAAAGAGCTGAAATCAGTCAGGCAGAGGCAGATGCCAAGACAAGGGGAATGGACATGAGGATCAAACAGATGGAACTGAAACTCCAAATTAGAATGGTACAATTAGAATTGAAGTTCCTAAATAAGTTTATTAACAATTTATCAGTGGAAGAAATGTCAAAGAAAGAAAAGTATGAGGCTCAGGCCAGACAAAGTGAGCAAGATCTTGAAAAATATAATCAGCAAAAAGACATTAAATTAAAAGAAATCAGAGATAAGACGGAAGAAAAAGTAAAAGAGATAAAAGCTAGGGCTGAGGAAGAAATTTTACAGATCAGGGCTGAGTTTGAGGCCAAGCAAAAGGAGCTGGATTTGAGAATAAAAGGGAAAAGCCAGCAAGGGGGAGGGGCCCATGGTGAAGGGAAGCCCTCAGACATGAAACTAAGACCTCAGATTTTGGAGGGAAAACCAAAACAAGATGAGAGAGAATCAAAATACACCAGAAAATGTTATTTCTGTCAGGGAAAGGGTCATCTAATCTCAGAGTGTGAGAAATTAAAGCAGCTAAAAGGAATGGTGCCTCAGAATTCTAGTGGGACCAAGCCAAAAGCTGTGTTCTGTGTCCAGAAGGAGCAAAGCTCATTGTCACAGAGGGAGCCTGTTGCCATGACTACTCAGTCTGGAACAGCTACCTCTGCTGATCAGGCTGAGGAAAATGGTCCTCTTGTGGAGGTAAAGCGCTGCTTGCTGATAAAAACAGATTCTCAGTTGTTTGAGACAGCAGGGGTGGACGTAGGAATACTTGACCGTCAGTATAGGGGGCTGCGGGACACTTGTTCCCAGGTAACCCTGTGCCATCCAGATATTATTCCCAGGGAGTTTATAATCCCAAATGAGAGCATGAAGGTGGCAGGGATTGAGGGGCAGGTAATCTCTCTGCCAGTAGCAGAGGTACCTGTCAACTTTCAAGGCTGGAGGGGAGCTTGGCGGCTAGCGATTTCATCGACTCTGCCAGCAGCCGTGCTCGTGGGGAATGACCTGGCTGAACATGTGAAACGGGTGCTAGTGATTACACGCTCACAAGCCACCACAGGGACAGTTCAGGGGGGTAATGATGAGCCAGAGACGGAAGCAGAGGGGAGTTCAGAAGCTGTGGTGGAAACCTTAACCACAGACAGCAGATTTGGACAGGAGCAAAAGGCAGACGCCACTCTCCAAAAGTGTTTTGAACAGGTGACTGACGCCCAGCTAACACCTGAAACCCCAGTGAGATTTCTGGAGAAAAAGGGGATTTTATATAGAGAGACCCTGAGGAATATCTCAAAAGGGGGGGATGGGATCAGAAGTCAGCTGGTGGTACCTGAAAAGTATCGCCCCATGATCTTACAAAGGGGTCACTCTGACATGTCTGCTGCACACTTAGGGGTGAAAGGGCCCCTTGATTTGATCAAACAAAATTGGGAGCAGATCACCCAGGATGACCCACAAGACGTTGTGACATACATAGACACCTTGATGAATGACCTAAGGAGAAATCTAGAGCTGGCAGCAGAAAACCTGCAAGCTCAGAAGGTCAGACAGAAAACATGGTATGACCACAAAGCTAGAGAGAGGCACTTTGACCCAGGGGAGGAAGTGCTTTGGCTTAGGCCCTGCAGAGAGAATAAACTGCAGCTCAAATGGGCAGGACCATATAGGGTCATTTCCAAGATGTCAGACCTGAACTACCTAATAGAGCAGGAGGAGAACCAAGCAAGGAGGGTGGTTCATGTGAATGCCCTAAAACCCTACTACAGAGGGGAACAGAGGGTTTTATTCGCGATAAAAGCAGCTGAGAGTGAGGAAGCTGAATTACCCTTCTGGGAGGGTAGAGGGGAAGTAAAATACAACCCAGAGGAGGTAAAGATCAGTCCTGCACTCACCCAAGACCAGCAGCAAGAACTAAAAATGCTGCTTAGTAAATATCAACAGGTGTTTTCCAACAAGCCGGGGATAGTGAAGGGAGTGATGCATCGGATCCACACAGGGGATGCACCCCCGCAGGCAGTATCCCCATACCGAGTAACGGGACCCTATAGGGACAAGGTGCGGAAGGAGCTGGACGAGATGCTGAGGGAGAACATAATCGTCCCCTCTTCTAGTCCTTGGTCCTCTCCAATAGTCCTTGTGGACAAGCCTGATGGGAGCATTAGGTTTTGTGTCGATTACAGGAAACTAAACCGTGTAACCACTCCTGATGCCTACCCAATGCCCAGGCTAGACAACCTGATTGAAACCATAGGGGGTTGTCGGTTCATCTCATCATTGGACCTGGTAAAGGGATATTGGCAATTAAGAATTGATCCCAGGGATCAAGAAAAGACTGCCTTTTGCAGCCCTTTTGGTCTCTATGAGTTTCGAGTCCTGAGCTTTGGTCTCAGAAATGCACCAGCCACATTCCAAAGGCTGATGGACCAGACCTTGGCAGGGCTCAGTGACTTTACAGTGGCCTACATTGACGACATAGGGATCTTCAGTAATACCTGGGAAGATCACCTGATACACCTGGAGTTAGTGCTGCAGAGGTTAAGTGCAGCAGGGCTAACAGTAAAGGCCAGCAAGTGTCAGCTGGGTAGCCCAGAAATAAAATACTTGGGTCACATGGTAGGGGGAGGAGTGATAAAACCCCTGGAGGCCAAAATAGAAGCAGTTCGTGATTGGCCTAGACCCAACACCAAGAAAAAGGTCAAATCATTTCTTGGGTTGGTGGGCTACTACAGAAAGTTCATCCCGAGGTTTAGCGAGATGGCGGCTCCGCTGACCGATCTGACGAGGAAGAAGGCTGATGACAGCATCCCGTGGACCAGCGACTGTGAGGCGGCGTTCCAGAGGTTGAAGGAGGCGTTAATCAACTATCCAGTCCTGCGGGCTCCAGACTTCGACCGGGAGTTCATAATCTACACCGATGCGTCTAACAGCGGGGTAGGAGCAGTTCTGTGCCAGGAGGATGAGAATGGTGACCAGCATCCAGTGTCCTACCTGAGTAGGAAACTTCAAAAAGGTGAGAGACATTTGGCAACCGTGGAGAAGGAGTGTTTGGCCATAGTCTACGCGATCCAGAAGGCCAAGCCTTACATCTGGGGAAGACGTTTTATTCTGTGTACTGACCATTCACCATTGCAATGGTTAAAGACAATGAAAACCCACAATAGCAAACTTATGAGGTGGGCTTTAAACCTACAGGACTATGACTTTGAAGTGAAGGTGGTCAGAGGGTCAGTGAACTGTGTTGCTGACGCCTTATCAAGAAGACCTGAAGAATGAAGACGGCGAAAGAACATGGACTATGTGTATATAAGGATGACAAAAAGTAAAATGTACCTGTTTTTGAATTGGTTTGTATGAATAAAGGTAAATTGATGTAATGTAGATGGTAAATGTTTAAATGCCTATTTGCTATGGTTTAACTTAGAGTGTAAGTATGAGTAAGTATAATATGGTATGTATAACTGTTGTTGTGTATTTTATACAGGTTGTTTTTTGGTGAAAAGCACTTTTAGCTTTCCCCCTACAAAACAACTTTTAAAGAGGGGAGGTGTTACATACAGCACTGATGTTACCTGTCTGTCATGGGTTTGGAGGGAAAGTTCCATCCTATGGGGAGTGGAAGGCGGGACATCAGGAGGAGGGGCTGTACTGTATAAATATGTGATGCGTGTGTGGAGAAGCTAAGCAGACGAAGCAGCAGCTGGGAAGAAGGAGTTGTTGTGGTAGTCTGTGTGTCAGACAGGGTACTACTGTGTGTCAGAGTACCAACCTGATAGGTTCAGGTGTCTGTTGGTTAGCCAGAACTGATAGGTTCAGGGTCTGGGCTTTAAGTTAAGGTTCTGGGTGAACCAAACTGTATGCTTGTATGAGTGAGAATAAGCCACGTTACTTTATGTTATTCACCTAATTGTTTTATTTACCCTGTTTGTATTTAAAATAAACCTTATTCTTTTATTGTTTGAAAATCCATCCCTGGTCTGTGTGACTTATTATAGGGAATGGTTGGTGGCAGCTTAGTGTAACTGTGTGACAGGTCCCAGTAGGTCTGGGTTTGTCACATTACTGTGATCTGTCACAACCGCCGCCACCACCGCATCCCTTTCCCTAACCGTTGGGGCGAAAGAGCTACAAAGAAGCAGCCTGTTCGCCACCAACAGTTTGAATTTCCCGTCTTTTCCCCCTGCCTTTTTTCTGTTCAGAAGTCGAAGCTCCGGCCGCAAGTCGAAGCAAAATTTTGTGGCCGGAGCTGGTCGTAACTCGAAATGGTCGTAAGTAGGGGTGTTCGTAAGTCGAGGCACCACTGTACTATTGTGGAAATGTTACATTTTATGTAATTTATTAAAAATATTTTTACCCCTCCTTTCTCCTTAAAAGGACCCAAGGCAGCTAAATGTAAATGTCACTAAAACAGACTCAACAGTTTGACTTTCAGAAATGGTTTGAGGTCAGGCCAGCTCCAAAATAACCATGCATCATCTCAAAGATAAGCCTTCACCTTCAGTTCAGTTGTTTTTATATGCACTATTTATTTGTTCAAAGTAGCTTGGCCTCTTTTGGGGGTCGCACTCTCACAAAACCATCTGCAGTGACAGCAAGGCACAAAGGTTCAAAAGACAAGTTAGCGAGCATTTTGAGCATGCTGAGAAGCCGGTGAGAAAGTCACAAACCCATTGTGATCTTGGTTGAAGGCAGCACTGAAGAGAAAAAATTCCGTACAGAAAGAGTGAGGTTCAGGTGAATTAGAATTCCTAAGCAGAGAAGGTGCCCAGTTTGTCACTGTAACATGACTCTGATTTCACTGGCATTGATGTAAACATCTGGCAATCCCAAATTGCTTGGGAGTACATCTCCCATCATTCCTAACTATTGGCTTTGCTGGTTAAGTATTGATGGGATTTGTCATCTGAAACATCTGGCCACGCACCGGGTTGTAGAAGAAAAGCCTTGGAATAGAGAATCCCAAAAGATGATAGGGTAACCATCGTCAGACCATCACCACCACTATCATCTTAGAACTGCAGAACTGGGAGGGATCTTATGGATCATTGAATCCAGCCCCTGTCAAGGAGGCACAGTGGGGGAATCGAACTGCCCATCTCTGGCTCCACAGCTAGAGACCTCAACCATTGAGCTATCCAGCTGTTCAAAGATGTGGAGCTTTCCTGTGGAAGATGGAACAAGCTTGGTTTTTGTAACACCAGAGAGTACAACCTGAAGAGCAATGGATTCAAATTATGAGAAAAATGCCAGCTGAACATTAGAAAGAATGTCTTGACAGTTAAGAGCTGTTCGTCAGGGGAATGTACTGCCTTTGGTGGGCGTTGAACTATCTTTACTGGAAGTTTTTACACAAAGGTTTGATGGCCAATTTTCAGGGATGGTTTAATGTGGATTTCCTGCTTCATTGGGTTGGGCTCAATGAGTCTTGAGCTCCCTTTGAGTGCTACAGTTCTACAGTATGATTTTATAATTCCATAACCAAAGGCAAAAATCTCTTATATGACTGTGGTTTACTTCTATAGACCTCCATAAGTCCTCCATACAGAGCACGTTACCATAGTCTCTCGAAACTGAAGGATGCCTAAGAAGGACTTCTATATATATGTATAAACTCTTTTTCGATGTACGCGGATTTGTAAGTTTCTCTCTCTTGATTTTTGTCCAGTTTCAGAATACACTGTACTTTAAAACCAGGGCCTTTTATTCATGTTCATGGAATTTAATAACTATACACTAACATTACCATATGCTAGTTTCTGTACAGAACTGATGAAACAGAAGAGCAGACAGCAGGAGGGGAAATGATCAATTTTCATTTAGCTCTTAGCACAAACTTCATTTAGCTCTTTGGCCTAATAGCCTTTGGAAGGATTTCAGACTGCTCTGTGGATAACACATACAAACCACTTTGAACAAAAAGGGAACATGATCTCTCTGTTGAGGTTCACCACTGACGGCTGGGAAGTGTGCCTAAGCTATGAAAGCAAAAACCTTCATTGGAGAGTTCAAAGAATTATGTGGAACTGAGTTTGCTGCTTTAGTGCAACACTCCGATTGTTACGATGCAGCATTTCCATTGCTGCCATGACTCTGGTGGAAGGTGTGTATTGATTGCTGCGAGTCATGTGGATAACATAGCTTAAATTTTTGCCTACACTAGTAGAGATATAATCTTCAGTCCATTTTGCTTTCTCTTTTGGCTATGGCACTGGAATTTTAGTTCTCACAGTTTAAATTGTTAGTATTTTTTACTTCTTAGCTCCAGCAACACCAAGAACCTTATATGTGAAGGTCCAAAGACTGCACAAACAGATTACAAAATCAGACATGATAGAATGGCAAAATTGGTGCAAAGAATATAACTTGCCAGCTTTCAAAAACCCTTGGGAATATCAGGTAGAGAACGTGTCAGAAAATGACAAAGTCAAGATCTTGTGAGATTTCCAGATCCAAACTGATAGATACCTTGAACATAACACACCAGACATAGTAGTAATATAATGAATAAATATCTAGATCATTGACATTACAATTCCAGGGGATGCCAGAGTTGAAAATAAAGAATTGGAAAAACTAACAAAATACAGTGGTGCCTTGCTTAATGAGCGCACCGTTTAACGACGAATCTGCATAGCAACGCGTTTTTTGTGATCGCTAATGCGATTGCATTGCAATGTTTTCGATAGGGAAAACATCGCATTGTGATGATCGGTAAGCGTTTCGCTTACCAATCTTCGCATTGCGATGTTTTACAAACAGCTGATCGGCGGTTCCAAAATGGCCACTGGGTCAACAAAATGGCCGCCCGCAACATTTTCGCGCCCTGCCCTCGCTTACTGGGTGGCGAAAATGGCGGCCGGATGGAGGATTCCCCGCATAGCGGTGATTTTTTTCCCCAATAGGAACGGATTAAACTGAGTTTAATGTGTTCCTATGGGTTCCCCCCCCCCCCCCGCGTAGCGACCACTGTGCAGAGATCTGGTGATCGAAACATCTTGCTTGTGGGTGAAACACACTTCATTGGTCTCCATAGTCATTGGGGCTTTGGGAACTATATCAAGAAATTTCCCACAGTACTATAATCAGTTGCAGATCTCAGAAGTAAGACTATCAGAGCTACAAAAACTGCCAATATTAGGAAGAGCTCACATACTGTGCCGATATTTAACAGATACTTAGGTTTTTGGTTAAAACTTGTATCTGTTATGTCATAACAATCAGTGTTTTTATAATTTTGATTGACAGTGTCTGGTATTTTTGAATAATAATAGTCATAATTATAATACAGTGGTGCCTCGCAAGACGGGCACCCCGTTTAACGACGAAACTGCATTACGACGATCTTTTTGCGATCGCAATTGCGATCGCAAAACGATGGTCTGAATGGGGTTTTTTCGCTTTGCGATGATCGGTTCCCTGCTTCGGGAACCAATTCTCGCAAAACGATGTTTTTAAAACAGCTGATTGGCGGTTTCAAAATGACCGCCGGGTAAACAAAATGGCCCCCCGCTGTTTTCTGGGATGGATTCCTCGCTGCACGGGCTGCCTAGGCCGCCCTATGGAGGATCTTCCCTGGACGGTAAGTTTCAAGCCCATAGGAACGCATTAATCGGGTTTTAATGCATTTCTATGGGCTTTTTAATTTTGCTTTACGATGTTTTCATTCTACAGCGATTTCGCTGGAACGAATTAACATCGTAATGCGAGGCACCACTGTATACTGTCAGATCAATTCTGACTTTTGGCATTGTTTTTTAGTATTTTCCAGGTAGAGAATACTCAGAAGTGGTGTGCCCGCATCTTTCTGGGGTCATCCTGGGACTGTGCAGCTTGCCCAAGGCTGTACAGGCTGGCTATTCCCCTAGGAAGCACAGAGAGGAATAGAACTCCCAACCTCTTGTTCCACAGCCAGATACCTAAACCCTGAGCTATCCAGCAAACTTTTACCTTCCTTAGCTGTAGGAAATTTCAGGGTCATTTTACAAGGTCATTTTCCTTGCTTGTTTGTAGATCAATAGATTGAACACAGAAACGCACCTGCTTCTTATTAGCCAGAACCCCTGCTTCTTATTAGCCAGATTGTGCAAATTACAGCCTGCTTTGTTGATACAGAAATTCAAACTCCACCCTTTTGTTCTTCTTACTTCTATTCTCATTTCCCTTATTCTTGTGGTACTGGTGGTGGGGAGGCAATATTGGAAGGGGTCACATGAGGAAGGCTACTCCTCTATACAAGTCCCATTTGCCAGCGCAACCTGTGGGTGGTGCTTCAGATGTTGGAGTACAACTGTCCTCAACTCTCACCCTTTTCTCTTGTGACTAGGACTAATGGGAATTATAATCCAACAACATCTGGAGGGCCACACATTCCCGACTCCTGACCTAGGCAGAAGAGTGGCTTTTTTCCTCTTGGAATCAGCCCCAGTGTCTCTTAAAATTGGCCACCTCAAGTTAATGGAGAGACCTACCTGCATTACATTGCATAGTGCCATTTTAAAGAGACATTCCAGGGTTTTGACACTCCAAGCTCCACCAGTCTTGGGCAAACAAAGTTGTGCTTTTCTGCAGTATGTGCAAAAATCTACATAAAATTGGTGTCCTTTTCCTTTGAGAAGCAAAGAATACCCAGACAAACAACAAAAATAGATGGGACTGTGTAACTATTCAAGAAGACATAAGAAATCCACCTAATGCTTCTAATTCTTGAAAGTCCCTGAAATGCTGCTACTGTTTGAGTTAAGAAACTAAGGAGGATCAGGTTGGGTTAGTACCTGGATCGGAGACCACCAGGGACTTCTGGAGTTTTTCCAAGTAGGGTTAGGAAAGAAACCTTCCTGAAATCCAGAAGCTGCTAGCAGCCAGAGTTGTCAACAGGGATCTATATCAGTGCTTCCCAACCTTGGGTCCCTAGATGTTTTTCAACTAAAACTCCCAGAAATCCTGGCCAGCATAGCTAGTGGTGAAGGTAGGAGTTTTAGTCCAAGAACATCTGGGGACCCAAAATTGGGAACCATTGGTCTAGATCAGTGGTTCTCAAACATGGGTCTCCAGATGTTCTTGGACTTCAGTTTCCAGAAGCCTTCACCACTTGCTGTGCTGGCCAGGATTTTTGGGAGTTGCACTCCAAGAACATCTAGAGAACCAAGGTTGGGAAGCACTGGTCTAGATCAGTGCTTCCCAGTTTTTGGTCCTTAGATGTTCTTGGATGAAAACTACGAGAAACCTCAACTGCTAGCTATGCTGGCCAGGATTTCTGGGAGTTGTAGTCCAAGAACATCTGGGGACCCAAGGTTGGAAAACTGTGATCTAAACCCATATTGACCTTTTTGCAGTGATATCAACTTCCAGGATTTTAGGAAGGTTTCTTTAGATGGACCCATAGCTTGGTTCTATATAAGACACATTCCTGTGTTTCCTGTGCTCTTATTCTTCCTCCAGCAAGTTGTGTGAAGTGGGCCTGGGATACTGGGTGGGCACCAGATCATGTGTTGTTGAAACCACTGAGTACGACCTGTCCTAGAATGTTTTCCAAGGTTCAAGTGACACATAGTGACCCGCCAAGGTTTACTCCTGTTAGAAGTCTCTTTTTTAGTGGTTTAGCTGGGTTTTTTCCCTCATCTTCCCTGCTCCAGAAGGTTCCCACTGATGGTGCACAGTCTACATGGCTGGATTAGAGTAATGTCCTATAGGAGGTTAAGGACCCAATGTGGGCTTTGTGTCCTGATACAAAAGGAATAATGGGGCACCTAGCATTTTCCTAAGCAAGCTTGGAGTCAGGCCTTTTGCCCGTATGACTGAATGTCAATGAAATTCAGCCTGCCGCTGTTCTTTTGTGGATTTTTCTAAGGAGAAGCAATTTATAATACATCCAGAATCTCAGCAATCTGTTGGGAGAACCGTTTCCTCCAGCAATTTACCTACGAGATAAAGTAAAAAGCATGCATTATTGATACCCGTGTTCTGCATATTGCAGATATTTCTCCCAGTGTTGTTAATTTTTTATCTGCAGCTTTGAAGGAATGTAGGGGGAAAAAGATAAATGGAAGGCAGGGGAGAACAGAGAAGGTGGGATATATATGTATATATATGTATATGTACGATTTAATGTATGAATTCTGCATAATTATAGGATGATGGATATATGGCTTTTAATTATATTTTAATGGTTAGTTTTTTGCATTGGGGGAAAAAATCACCCTGATGCTCTTTAAAAAAAAAAAAACCCAGACAGGTTTTTCATGCTTTAGGACTGGAACCGGTTGACTATATCTTTTATTCTGAAATAGTTTAGCCTACAACAGTGCATTAAAGTGATATAGCAGAAGTAGAAAAAAGTCTTCTGCAGGGTTAAATCCGGTGTTAGTCCCGACGACAGTAGACCTACTGAAATCAATAGGACTTACCTAAATGATTACTAGTAGTCTCTTTCATTTAAACATGCTCCTGTTGGGACCAACTTTGGACTTATCGTTTGTACTACACATTCCAGAAACCTGACAGCAGCCATCCATGCATTATGTTCTGCCCAAAATTTAATAATCACCTGGCTTTGGTTCCTGCTTATGAATGCAAAGAGTTGGGAACCCACAATATATGGTAGAGTGGCTCCATTTGAGATAACAAATTGTGGAAACCTGCTCTTGCTTAGAACTTCTGATTTTATCATCTACTACTACTACTACTACTACTACTACTACCACCACCACCACCACCACCACCACCACCACCACCACCACCACCACTACTACTACTACTACTACTACTACTACTACTACTACTACTACTACTACTACTACTCTTTAGAATCATTGGCCCACTCAGCTAAATAATTCTGGAAGCTGTGGTCGAGAAAATGAATTTTCCCAAGTACTGCTCTGACTCAACAATTTAACTAACAATTCACATCTTCCTCTTGTTCTGTGTAGTCTGCGGTAGTATAGTTCATAGGTGTGATTCTCACTATGAAATAGGTGGAACTGGGAGACTACTCTTTCACTACTTCCCAGTCATGTTCCCCATCCCATCTCTCCCTCTCTTTCCATGAAGCTCACTTTGAAGGGGACGCAAGGCTCATATTTTAAGTCTCTGGGGTCGCCCTCTGACCCTTTGTCCTTGACTGGGAATTCTTGACTGGGAATTCTTCATCCTTGTTGATGGACCTTTAGTTGGCCATATTATACTCACTCTGATTAGCTAATGCTACCTTTTGCACCTTGCTGAATGCAGCTAGAAGCCTCTGGTGGCTGTACTGTATTGGTATGAACAAGTAACATCAGGGATTAATATATCCTGTTAAGGGGGTACAGGAAGTCCATGGTAACAAAAAATCCCAACTTTGGGGCCTCTAGTCATAGTTATGACAATGGCCATTACTGGTAGTGTAGTGAATGGTTAGGCTGTGCAGTATAGTGGTTAGAGTATTAGACTGGAACTGGGGAAGGCCCTGATCTTCATTCAGGCATGAGAATTCACTGCTTGATTGTCTGTTGGTTACTAGCTGAAATCCTGTTATGCTATTATAGTTAGAACTACTGAGCTGGAAGGGACCCTATGGATCATCAAGTCCAGCCCTGGTCAAGGAAGCACAGTGGGGAATTGATCTCTCAACCTCTGGCTCCACAGCCAGAGACCTGATTCAATGAGCTATCAAAAGTGTAACTTAGAGAGGTAAAATGACTCAAGTTAAGAAATCTTCGTAGACATTGTCTGTTGCATTTAGAGTTGCATGACTTGGTCCATTGCAGGTTACAAGCCATGATGGGGATGTATAATCTCCAGGCTTAAGGAAGGTACCTCCGAATGCCAAGTGCAGGGGAGGGGTATCAGGAGACAGGGATCTCGTCTCTGGTGGGGCCACTGTGAGGTAAAGGAAGCTGTACTAGATGGGCCCTTGGCCTCATCCAGCAGGGCTCTTCTTGTTCAAGGGAGAAGAAGTCTACAGAGATTTCTTAACTTGAGGCAATTTGCCTTTCAAAGTTGCCGTATTTTTTGCACCATAAGACGCACTTTCCCCCCAGAAAACAGGGGGGTAGAAAGTCTTTTGTGGAACACATCACATGATTTCAGTCTCTGTCTCTCAGCCTTACCTACTTCACCGGCTGCTCTGAAGGTAAATATGATGAAGGGGACACACATGCCAACTTGAGCTGCTTTAGTTTTAGAAGAGGTAGCTGTGTTCATAGGCATCCTTCAGCCTCAAGAGACTATGGTAACATGCTCTGAATCGAGCAGTGTCCTCTCCAGAGCATGAAGCCCGGGTAAGGTAATATGGAGGATAGGCTGTTACCCAAGCAGCACATCCCCCCTCTCCACATTGCTGAAATGATCCAATGGAAAGGCAAGAGCCAATACAACTGGTTCCAGCAATGTCGCAGGAGTTGGCAGAACGAAAATAAATAAAAATAAAGAAGACAAAAATCTTAAAGACTAACTGCTGTATTTTAATGTGAACCTTTGTGGACAAATCCATTTCCTAAGACATAAGAGTCTTGACTATATTTTAATGTGAGCAATATTTTAATGTGAGTGTTCGTGGACAAGTTGGCTTCCTCAGACGTGAGGAAGTTGACTTGTCGATGAAAGCTCACATTAAGAGGTAGCAGTTCGTCTTTAAGGTGCCACAATGTGTTTGTCTTCTTTATTTTTAATTTTCATTTTGTTTTTGCCTGATACTTAAGGATGAGGAGGATATAATGGGGTGATATTTAAAGACAAAGAGGGAAGCAAATAAATGCATACTTTTAACAGAACTGCTTTTATCCTCACCGGCACTATTATTAAAGGGCCTTTTCTATTGGAATGGACAGGGTTAGCTTTTTTAAAAAAAATTATATTAGCCTAGTGATAACAGACAGAGTCTTCTGGATTTTGCCCCAATTGCTTTTGATTTCCTACCAGTGAAAACTGGTGATAGGCTAGGCTACAGATTGTCTGTGTTCTGTAGCTATCCTCATGTGTGTGTTCCTGTGCCAACCATATGTCTCATTCTGGGTAGCAGTTCCAAAATAATTCTCATCCTCATTTTTTAATGGGTTTTTTTGTGTGTGTGTTGGATCAAGATCATGGTAATTATGACTAACAATATGCGACTGGTAAACAATGACATGCTGCAATGTTGTAATGCTGAGTGGAGGGACTTAAAACCAAATGATTTCAATTGATGATTGAAGAGTTTGTTCACACATAACATTTATTGGTAGGGATCGTTCATCTTTTGCTGTTTGCTTTCTTGATCCGGTCGCTGGACGTGGTTCTTTCATTTTTATGGATGGCCATGTGTTGCCATTTGCAATGAAGAGTTCAGGGAAGCGTATTTCTTGAGCTCATTTCGAGCCAAATGGTAAAATGGAACAGAGCCTATGGATAGCTCATGGTCTGATCCCTTTATTCCTTTATTGATTTCTCCGAAATCAACACTGTGGCAGTCTTTTGTAAAACATGGCTCTTAGGTTAATTAGAGGCTCTGCCACAAGCATGGCGAAGCAGGACAGTAGACACACAGCTGCTGTTTTCTGTGGCAATCACATGCATATTGAAATGCTCTGTTTGGACTTGACTTGCAACCAGGCACCCCCCACACCGCTGCTTTTTAAAAACAGTAGGATGATGGGAACTTTGATAACACTGGAAGTTGGAAACTTAAGGCAGTCCAATGGGCAGCTTTGCAACCGGAAATGTTAACACATTAATCCCTCCAGAGAGCCATCTGTAAAGCTACCAGGTTTGCAAAAAAATAAATAAATCACATTTGAAAAGCCTGTGGCGACCATATATCACATAAAAGCAAGCAAAAGTGCCATTTCCAAAGCTGTGAAAGGGCTTAAAGAATGAGCAGACATACTTTGCTATTTAAACCAGCTCTCCTTCTAGATGCAAAGCTGTTTGGCTGCTTCAGCCCTTCCTATAAATAAAAGCAACTCTTCAAATCCTTTGTTGTGAACAGTACAGTTGTTCCTTCATCCAATAACCTATTGACATCGCTCACTGTTTTCCTTCCTTCGTTTCTCCTTATGCATGCTGTTTGTGAGAGGTCCTTTGTAAAGTCCCTGAGTGGAGAAAGGGACACAGAAACGTCTTTAGGGCATTCAGTTGCTCAGGAAAGATTCAGCTGGAGGCAAGCAACAGCTGCCGTCCCAAATTAGAAGACGGTCTAACTTCTTGTGAATGTTCACAAGGTGACTGAGAAGAAAAGAAAAATTCTCTCTCTCTCTGTTAGCAGAGTAGGTGTGGCATAAACACAGGAGTGGCCAGCCCCACAACAGACTTAACAAAAAGCAGGAGGTGTTCAGAACTAAAAACTAACTTTTATGAAGAAAAGTTACATTTGAGGTAAATGTAACTTTCTTCATAAAATAACTAAACCCCAATCTTGAGTAGATGAGGCCTGTGTCCTAGAAGGCAGAGGAGAGGAGCAGCAGCCTCTGTGCTTCTTAGAGAAGCAGGAAAAGGAAGGTGAGACTGATCTGCAGACCGTCTGAGCATCAGTCTAACAATAGATGCAGGAGGAAGTGGAGGTTAGAGGATCAAAAGGGATAGACAAGCCTTCCTGGCATTTACTCCCAAATCTCCCTTCTAGATACTGGGACTGGAGAAGTAATGCTTAGATGAGGGATGCCCTACATAACTAAGGCCTCCATATTGTCCTGGATTCATATCTCACTCTGTTGCAGAGTTTTGAATTTTGGTCAGATTCCTTTAGCTGCACAGCAGAAGGGCAGGGATTCCCAGAGCTGCTAGTTCCCCAGTTCAGTCCACCCTCTTGTCTCATCAGCTGTCACTTACCGTCTCAGTTACTCACTATGAGACGTAAGTAGAGAAAGAATAAAAAGTTTCATTTACTTACAGTTGAACAGATCTACAGCAGACTGAACAAATGTGACTGCTTCAAGCAACAGGCCGCAACACTCACACAACTGCTTCCAACAGGCAACAGAGAGGGAAAAGAGACCTGAGCAGAGAGGTGGGGCTCTCTTTGAATTCAGAGGCAGAGAAGGAACAATTGGTTACTGCTGGATAGATTGACAGTCCAGTCTAGAAAGCATCTTCCCAGGCTCGCCTCCTAGAGGCAGCATGTGAAGTTGCAACAACTCCAACACACTCCATCTTCTTTTTCTCCACAGCCGGCTGCTATTTACCTCTTCTCTTAGCTCCATATTCCTCTAGTCTTCTTTCAGCCTCTCAGCCTTTGCTCTCACCTTGTCATCGCTCACCAACAAGAGCATGAGCGATCACCATGGGCCTGTGCGCTATTCTTCCTCTGCCAGCTTTTAATGAAGCTGTCCCTCTGTAATGAGTAACAGAGCAAAGCCCATTACTATTATACCAGCTTCTTAAGAACTTAAGGGTAAATAAACACAGAGTTTATCCCATTACCACATCATGTCCTCTTGGGAGAGGAAAAAAACCCAATTTATGCCTTAGTCCGTTCTTTTCGGTACAATATATAAAGGGATATATGATCAACTTATTTTTGGTGGAAATGAGACAATCGAGGTGTACAATTTGTTAGAGATGCAGCACATTCAGACAGGAATTCTTTGCAACCTTTTTTCTTCACGAGAAAACCCACCTCTTCGACTCTGTGGTGCTTGTAAATTGTTCCAGTAAAATGAGTCTTGAAAGCAAATTTATGTCTCCCTGTCAGTCTTTTCTTAGAGACTGGGAGGAAAGGCACAGTATTCCAGATGGTTCTATTTCTGTTAAAAGAGTTGCTTTTTTGGAGCTTCGATTCCATGGTTGTTTTGATTTGTTTTAAGCTTGTGCTTTGTCATTAATGACTGTGGAGCAGCTAGTGCTATGCAGAACAAGCGGAAACTCTGGCTGGAGGTGCCTCTTATTCTGAGGGAAGCTTAGAAAAGATAACGATGCTGCCCTCTAAGCTTACCTTTTGTGTTAAGTTATAAACAGAACTACATTTTAAAAATGTATTCCACGTGTGTGAGGAAATGTTTTATGTTTTCTGTATTTTGACTTGGCCTGTTGGAAGAAGTGTCTTTCCAATCCTGCACCACTGCCGTTTTTGGAAAACGGAATGTCTCTTGACAAATGAGATGTTATAAATGCACAGCTGTCATGGAAAATGGGTAACCATGCACCTGGCTCTCCTTCCTTTCGATAACATTTCAGAAATCCACTTAATTTCACAATGTTTCAACATGTTAACATTTTGTTACCTCCCCCTTTCCTGCTGCTACTTGCCAAGGTCAGCCAATGGTACGGGGCAAGGTTGAAAAAACACAGAACACCATGAAACCGGGATCTGAGAGGTCTGAGGTAGGTTGCCCACTGTGGCGTTCACCCTCGTGGCCCCTGTTTGTCTCACTAAACGCAGAACTCACAAAGGCAAACCCAAAACACCTTTTGACACAGTCACCAGTTGATCTCCTTATCAACTTAAAAGAAGGTCCATTCAGTACTGACTTTTTAATAGAACAGGTTTATTGATTACAGTTGGTTTCCGGAACAATTCATAAGCACAATCTTCATCAAGCTTCAATATTATCCTTCTTATAGGTATTATCACAATTTCCACTCAGACCAATCACTCCTCAGACCCCAAACTATCCTTCTCTCTCTGATTCCTAACACAGACTGAACTCTGACTTAACTAACCCCTCCTCTCTCAGGCTACGCCGTTTAACGTCTCTTGTGGCTCCGCCTCTCAACCACATTAGCATAAAACGTGAATAATACATAACTTACAACACATAACATAGGGTGTTTGCCACACCCACAGATTGGCAAAGATTGGCAGATAAGTAGCCCTCACTTGGCCTGAAAGCAAATGCAACTTTTCAGGGCTGGCCTTCCATTAAGGAAAGCTAGGTGCAAAAGTTAAAATGGCGACCCCCACCGATGTTGTGGAGAGACTTGCTGACCCGTTCTTAAGTGTGGGGACGGTTGTAGCTGAGAAGTACTGGCCTAGCTTTCTCTCTAGTGAATCTGGAGAGACTTGGTAGTAGGCACCTTTCTGCTGTGGTTGGATGGCATTTTTCTCTTGTCTCTTTCCTACAACCTTCCACCAGTTGCAGCTTGGATATTCTATGAATATCTTAGAAAGTAGGGCCTGATGTCTTCCATGAAGGTTTCCTCTTGAATGTCTAAAAGACTATTAGGTTTTTTTGTAATTTTTTTTCTTAAACTACAACATAAATATAAAATACATAAACCAAAATACAAACTGACTGTGTTCCCCAACACCCTAGTCGGGACCTCTTGCAGTAATCCTCTTCTTCCTCTATCTTTCTTCTTCTTCCTTTATTGTCCTCTTCTCCAGAACTGCATTGATTCTTCATTTGGAGCTTTCCCTTTTCCTCTTGTTAGCACATAATCAAGAAATCTACCCCATATATCATAGAAATTATTCTTTTTCATCTCTCCTTTCTTAACCTTTAACTTACAAGTTAACTTATCATTTATAGCAATGTTCCATATTTCATTATACCATTCTTCCATTCGAAATTCAGACTTTGAATTCCAATTCATAGCTACTATTAATGTGGCTGCTGTTAATAAACTGGTAATCGATTTTCTAGTCATCTTATCATATTCCACATTCTCAAATATTGATAACAGAGCTATCTCAGGATTAAATTCTATATCTTTTTCACATGTCATTTAGTTTTTTAAAGATTAGTTTCCAAAATCTTTGTACTTTTTCACATTTCCACCACGTATGAAAGTATGCACCAATTTCCTTCTCACATTTCCAACAGACATTCAGATAATTAGCATTAATTGTATTCAATTTTGTCAGTCAAATACCATCTTAAATCCAATTTGAAATTTTTTTCTCTTGTTCTCACCGACATAAATCGTAAAACCCTCATTTTCCTCCATTCTTCATCATTTATTCTTTTTCCTAAGTCTTGTTCCCACACTAACATCAATCCTTCTTTTTCAGTCTCTTCTTCTAGATCAAGCAGGAATCTATAAATTTTACTCACTGCACCCTTTACTGCATTGGTCATCTGAATATCTTCATATGATAATAGAAATTGTTTATACTTTGTATATTCTCTACCTTTATTATACTTCTTTACCCATTCATTAGTCCATCTTTCTAATTGCATATGCAGTACAAGATGAAGGGGGGGAGCTCATAACCTCTGGAATGCAGCAAACTAAACATTTGGCCCAAATTTCTAGTGCTTTGGTTTAGGAAGAAAAAAAAAACATGCAGCTGACAGTACATCACTTACTGCTGTACAGTGGTGCCTCACTTAACGATTGCCTTGGTTAATGAGGAAATTGCTTGACGATTAGGTTTTTGTGATTGCAAAAGCGATCGCAAAATGATGGTTTAAATGGGAAAAATCCGCTTCACGATGATAAGTTCCCTGCCTCGGGAACTGATTTTCCCATTACGACGATCTAAAACAGCTGAATATTGGGTTTAAAAATGGCCACCGCGTGTACAAAATGGCCCCCCGCTGTTTTCTAGGATGGATTCCGCGCTTTACAGGCAGCGAAAATGGCTGCCCCTATGGAGGATCTTAGCTGGACGGTGAGGTTTCAGCCCATTGGAACACATTGAAGGGTTTTCAATGCGTTTCAATGGGCTTTTTTATTTTGCTTAACGAGGATTTCATTCTACAGCAATTTCGCTGGAACGGATTATCCTTGTTAAGCGAGGCACCACTGTACTCTGCTAACACTTGAATACTGCCTTCTTCATGATAACTCTTCCCTTGATCGAGAATGAGCTCCTCCCAAAAAATGTTACATTTGTGCCCATGCATGCAAAAAGGCCTGATTCATAATATTTTGCACCAGATCATATGTGGTATAGTTTTTAATATCAATTGCAGAGAAGCCTTGGGATTTTTTGTTTTGTTTTGTTTCTTTTGCCAAAGACTTTTGGGATGTATTATGCAGTGGCTCTAAGCACTACAGATGAACACGAACCACCGAACTTCGTTTATCGGCCTAAACTATAGCACTGGGAATTTGGGCCAGATGTTTAGAGTAGTTTGCTGCATTCTAGAGGTTATGAGCTGTTCCCCCCCCCCCCTTCAGCTTGTACTTTTGCACACACAGGTTTCATAAGCAACTGTGCTCAGGCTTGCAAAATCAGAGAGGCTGCGGATATGTACTTTTCCCTCATGATTCCATATAAGTTGGTAAGTTATATGTTTATCCAGACCCTGGAAGATACGTGCATTATTTCTGTTTCGGATATTACCCAGAAGCATGGGAAAAAGGCGTGCAACTCAGTCACACTACTCCTTTTGGGTGTATCTAGGTAATAAACAGGCTAGGTTCAGAAGCAGGAGAGGAACATGTTTTATAGAGTTGGAAGAAATCTTCAAGGTCATGTAATCTGATCACTTTATTAGCTGGAATCGGGAGTCTCAAGCGGAGATCATAAGCATACTTAATTGGGAAGAAAGTTCCATTTAACAGGATTTATTTCTAAACAAATGCTGCCAAGTTTGAAAAATGATATTTGGGGGGTGGGAGGAACCACCCAAGTTTCTTCTTCTTTTTTTGTTTTCTTTTTTAATAGGATTCTTTTCAAATGTAACCCCTGTTGAGATGGGTGAAAAAAAAGCATTGAGACGTTTCTGGTGTATTTTCTGATCCCATGGGAATTCCAGTAATATTGGCTGAAATCCTGTTGCACCGTTACTCAAGGGGCATAGGTTCTGGTGGTGAATCGCTTTAAGTTAAAATATCGCCATAGGCATTACTGTATATTTTGCATGCTGAGTTGTGCAGCTTGGTGCACAACAGATATAATATTTGTGGGAATTTCTTAACTTACGGCAGTTTGCCACTAACTGTGCAATGGGATTTTTTTTTTGCCATTGAGGGTTAACAGTAGGGTTAGGGTTTGCAGCTGGGTTAAATCTACATGTTTCGTATTTCCTGAGCCCAAAAAATACCCCGCCTATAGATTGGGATATCCTGTGGACAACTGGAAGACATCACATCAACTTCTTACCCTTGTGGTTTTCCAGAAAACCACATGGAACCAATAATATATTACGTTTAGGTAAAGGTAAAGGTTTCCCTTGACATTTAGTCCAGTCGTGTCCGACTCTAGGGGGCGGTGCTCATCCCTGTTTCCAAGCCGTAGAGCCAACATTTTGTCCGTAGACCGTTTCCATGGTCACGTGGTCAGCACGACTAGACATGGAACACCGTTACCTTCCAACTGAGGGGGAATTACATTTACAGTGGAGCAAAAATGTACCTAATCTTTGTCTGTCTGTCTGTCTGTCTGTCTGTCTGTCTGTCTGTCTGTCTGTCTACCTACCTACTGACCGACCAACCGACCGACCAACCGACAGACAGACAGACAGACACACACACACACACACCCCACACAGATATTCATATATGTATATATGTATATGAATCTCTGTATTATAGTCTAATTGTGTGTGGATTCTGAAAAAAAAAGTAACCTGGGGTTTTCAATGTCCTGCCTGAGTGATGGGTTAATGTTCTCTAATTTAATCCTTTAATTCTTGATCTTCACTGAGAGACTGTTCATTGTTTTACTTCTTTTGGTAGACCTTGGGGTATTCTAAAACTTCCCCAACCATGTTGACATGTTTCTGTATATAACTTGAACATATTTGCTTTAGTCTTTGGTTTCATCACAGTTGCCATTCTGCTGTTTGCATTTATCTTTAAATTAAAAAATGTACTGTCCAGAATTCTACTTCACTTTGCCAGATGAGGCTTAAAAAGAGTGCAGAATGTTAGGGATGTAGGCTGTGGAACTGGGACTCAGCTGCTCTCTTGCTGCCTTCCCCATGGGGCAGAAGGGAAAGGAGAGTGGAGCTGGGTGCATTCAGCTGATGCTTACAGAGATCATCCACTCTTTCTTCTGCTTGATAACCCTTGATAACGAAGTGTTCCTGGGCTTCATGCAATTTGTGTCCACACCTGATTAAAAAACCCCACTGCTCTTCCAACAATTTCTCCTCGGGAAATCTTGAATTGTGTATTTTAAAAACAGTACAAACTCCATCTTTCCAGCTGGATCTGCTCTTCAGGAACTATTTCGTTTAAAAGTTAGTTGATAGCTTAACTGGATATTTCCAAGCAGGAACCTGTGAACATCTACTTAGGAGTGTCATAGTATTAAACTCCACCTGTGTGGAACAAACTGAAATGAAAAGTAAACCATGCCTCAGTAAGGGACAAAAAAATCAAGGAAAAATAATGAATGTTGTCCCTGAGACATGCCTGGCATTGTCTGAATGGCAAGAAAAATGCTAGTAAGATTAGGACAGAATCTGGTATACCAAGGAGAACAAATGCTGTACCTGGAAAAGCCCTTCATCTACTTCACTGTTTCCTGACTCACCCTCAATGGGAAGGTGAGATTAGAGTGAAATCATGTGATTTCAACCCTCCACTGCTACTGCTTGTCTTCCCAGTTGGGAGGGTTAGTATGGTCTGGTGGAAGGAAAATTCCTTATATTATGTTGGATTACAGCTTAGTGATAACATGGTATCTCCCTACCCCACTTGCATTTAGGACAGGGCAGGCTTTGGGGGAGACAATGGGGCTGCCTCCAGATACTCTGTGGGTCAAATTAGGCTCATGGGCTAGAGCAGTGGTCCCCAACCTTGGGCCTCCAGATGTTCTTGGACTACAACTCCCAGAAGCCTTCACCACCACCTCTGCTGGCCAGTATTTCTGGGAGTTGAAGCCCAAGAACATCTGGAGGCCCAAGGCTGGGGACCACTGGGCTAGAGGTTTCCCACTTATGATTTAGGACTTTCTGGAACACGATTCTTTTGCTAATGCAGTCCCAATTAACAGTTCCTATTTTGTGGAGCTGGGAGGTGGGAAATACTATCGCCGTCATCATCTTGGAACTGCACAGCTGGAAGGGACCTTATGGATCATTGAGTCCAGCCTCTGTCAAGGAAACACAGTGGGGAATTGAACTCTCAACCTCACATACTGTTTCACAGCAAGCATGTTAACCACCATAGTTCTTGAAAACCACATTGGTCTTTAACTCCTGTGTCCAGCTTGGATCTAGAGAGTCTGCTGTAGGTCATCAAAAGTAGCATAGCCCCAGTGAATTAACTTGCATGGCTTTAGAGTAAGTTTCTGGGTTTAGCACAGCCTTGTTGTTCAATGGATGTACAGCAATCTGAAGACAGCTAGGCGATTATGTTCTGAATCTTTTTCTCATGAAGAAAGACTGTCTTCAGGAAGCAATTTTTCAAAACTCGATTGGAACACGTGTTAATTGGGTGCAGCACCTTCGTGGGTGCCTTGCTTGTTCCACGTTCTGCTGTGATGAAAATGTCAATTATTGTCTTGTAATATTTTGAGGACAAGGTGACCATGCGTGCCCCTGCCGATGATATCCGCCATCTGCGGCAAGTTTAGAAGATGTGTTTAGGATTAGCTTTGAGTACAAACACATAATTAAAAAAAAAAGGTTACAGCTTGCAGAATCCTCTGCCTTCTGCTGATGAGCAGGAAAAAGACCAGATGACAAAATATACTCAGGGTTCTGCGTTTTTAAACAGGAAGAAGGCTTTCCCTCCGGAAATGCAAGAACTATGATCACAGATGTGGAAAACATTTTGAGGTTTTTTGCTTTTGTGTGTGGGACTGCTGCTCCCAGAATTCCATAACCAACAACATGTTATTGTTGTTGTTGTTGTTGCTGCTGCTGCTGCTGCTCCTGCTGTTGTTCTCTGCACTCTGGAAAACAGAGTAATGCTGGGCGTGGTGGGAGGCAACAGGAAAAGAGGAAGATGAAATGTGAGATGGATTGACTCCCTAAAAGAGGGCACAAGCTTGAGTTTGCAACAGCTGAGTGGGGCTGTTGAGAACAGGACATGATGGAGATCACTTATGCATTGTTTTGAAAGCATGGTGAATTTGTTTGGTTGGAGTTGACAGTGTGAAAAAGACACACATACACCAAGTGAAATGAGAACATCTTTTCAGTATATTTAAAAAAGTCCAGCAGCTGCACGGTTAATTTTCCTTCTCTCTCTCTCTCTCTCTCTCTCTCTCTCTCTCTCTCTCTCTCTCTCTCTGTTCTGCAAGAGAATGCTGCTTTATGTGTATCATCTTAAACCCAGTGTCTGCTCCATAGTCTGAGCTCTTCATCCCCAATGGCCATTATAAAGTTGCCATATGCCTAAAAATATGCTCCACACAACTGTGACGGTTCAGGCTGTGAATTCATTTTCCCGTTTTATTGCATGATCCTTGGTTGGAAATAAAAATCCTTCCTCTGCTGTGGCTTGAAGGCTATTTAGGTACATATGGCTCATTATAAAATTGAGGGTAGAGCTTTCAAGTATTTAGAACACTGCGCTGGGTTTTATTTGAGTTTTTAACGACGATTTTTGAAGTTTTGTTTTGTTTTTTGAAGGAAATGCTCAAAAGTAACATCTTGTCATTTTCGTCATGATCAACCCATTAAAGTTGCTTATCCATCTCTTTGGTCCGACTTACGAGCGCATAAAACGGAAGCAGATGCCAGTGCAATAACCCAGGTGGGCAGCGTGACATGCTGTAATTGTGGGGTAGCGCATGTACTTTTAAACAACTTCTGTCACTTGCTATAGGCAGAGGTGCTGGAGGTGAAGGGTCTCCAACCATTAAAAAAAATGAAACCACTGGACTTTAGAAAGTTTAAAACGATTCATTATAGTTACAGGTTTGAAGGCTGGAGAAATAGCTAATTATAACTGCAGTTAAAAGTTTACTTTCTTGATATTCAACAGCAACTACAATAGTTCCTTCTAGTTGCTTTAGATACATCTCAAAAAAGCGGGAGATAGGAAATACCTCTGAGTAACAGTGGAAGTTGTTGTTGTTTAGTCGTTTAGTCATGTCCGACTCTTCGTGACCCCACGGACCAGAGCACGCCAGGCCCTCCTGTCTTCCACTGCCTCCCGGAGTTTTCAAATTCAACATTATCAAATTCATGTTGGTAGCTTCGAGGACACTGTCCAACCATCTCGTCCTCTGTCGTCCCCTTCTCCTCTTGCCTTCACACTTTCCCAACATCAGGGTCTTTTCCAGGGAGTCCTCTCTTCTCATGAGATGGCCAAAGTATTGGAGCCTCAGCTTCAGGATCTGTCCTTCCAGGGTTGATTTCCTTCAGAATGGTTTGTTCTCCTTGCAGTCCAGGGGACTCTCAAGAGTCTCCTCCAGCACCACAATTCAAAAGCATCAATTCTTCGGTGGTCGGCTTCCATATGGTCCAGTTACAGTGGAAGTAATTGAAAAAAAATCCCTAGTCAAGTCTGAGTCAAGTTGCCGGTATGACTCAAATCCGACTGCGGGTCCCACGATTCAAGTCCCAATGGCTGCTTTTAATGCAACTTCTTTATTTCACGGAAAGTGGCTCTTTGCTATGCCTGATACGGTGCCGTCAAAGAGTGCCCCTGAGTTTGTGGACCAAAATCTATATGTTATCTGCTGGTAATTTCCCAAGGTTGGAACGGAGTTGTCACGGATAATGAGTTCCTTGAAATTAATCATGGCTGATGTGTGATCTGGCCTTTCAAAATCCCGGGCTCCCAGAGCCCTTTTAGATAGGAAATGAAAAGGCTGATGAAACAATAGGGGCATCTTCCAAATACTTGTGTTTTTTTCTTGAAATCTGTGCTTGCAACCAGATCTAAATCCAAAAAAACAAGCAACATGTATTTGCATATCATGTGCATTCCTAAATCAAACAGAGAGCGTTTCTGACTCAGTACTGCGGGACTCCAGATTCCATGATGCAGTGGAATGTCAAACAACGCAAAAGTGAAAGTTCAGTTAGCCTTCCAGTTGCCAATTGAGTTAAAAATCAACAAGGAATCACACACACAGCGGTGCAATTTCTGCTCCAATATGCAGCTCAGTTCTACCAGTCTTTGGCCACTTCTTGCACCTCTTAGTACCCGCTGGTGATTGGGACAAGCAATCACTTTTTAATACCAGATGCCTCGGGGTGAAGAGGAGTTGCTTTTGTTAATGGCTTCTCCTCTAGGACCCTTTGTGCACGGCAGGAGAGGAAGCTGAACATGTTCCATATGCGTTGCCTCCGACGCATTTTTGGTATCACCTGGCAGGACAAAGTTCCAAATAGAGTAGCCCTAGAATGAGCTAGAATTTTTAGCATATATACATCACTGAAACAGTGACGCCTACGTTGGCTTGGGCATGTCGTGAGAATGGCTGATGGTCGGATTCCAAAAGATCTGTATGAGTGCAGGGAAATCACCCCAGAGGGAGACCATAGCTGCAATACAAGGATATCTCCAAGTGGGATCTGAAGGCCTTAGGAATGGATCTCAACAGATGGGAAACCCTGACATCTGAGCGTTCACCCTGGAGGCAGGCGGTGCATCATGGCCTTTCCCAATTTGAAGAGACCCTTGTCCAGCAGGCCAAGGCAAAGAGCCAGTCCTGGAAGCAGCAAAACCAGGGAGCTGGACAGGGGACAGATTGGATTTGTCTTCAGTGTGGAAGGGATGGTCACTCTCGAATTGGCCTTTTCAGCCACACTAGACGCTGTTCCAAGTCCTCGATACAGAGCACGTTACCATAGTCTCTCGAGACTGAAGGATGCCTAATGAATGAATGAATCTCCTCTAGGAGGACCAGAGTGGATTAAAGCAGTGCCTTCAAGGACACTGGATTGGTTGGAGTGTCAGCACATGAAAATGTTTAGATCCACTCATAAGCGAGGAGCTAGCTGGTAGTTTTTGTTGTTCTTGTTGGTGTGATTAAGTACTCAGTTGTTTTCACTGCGGAAGTGGTTGGAGGAATGGGGTGGGAAGATGGCAAAGTGCATCTCCCGGAGGAATGGGAAAAATGTGATCAGGGTGGTGGCATCAGGAGTGTTTTGTTTTTTAATCATTTTTTCCCCTGTTTGGTTTGTAAAATACATCAATCTTTTGCAGTTTTCCACATGCTGCCTAGCGGAATATTGGGTGGCCCCAAAGGAAGTTCTTTCTGTAAATCAAATTCGGGATTGTAAAAAGAAAACACATGTGCATATGGACCGTTCGCTTCGGGGTTATTAATTGGTATTTAAGTCTGGAATTTCCTTTGCTGGATGTTAACTTCGCCAGCCTGATTTTGGCAATGTGCACGAGCTGACAATATTCTTTCCTGCTTCTGTTGTTAACACCGGAAAAAAGCGTCAGGTCACTTACAGTTACACCCAACTTGCCATGTGTTTTTAATTTAGGAGGACATATTTCTGTTTTGTTTTGTTTTTTTAATATGTTTTGTGCCAAAGAAAATGTTAAAAGGGTAGGTTAAAAAAAAAGGAAAGAAGATACGTGTGAGAGATCATCTTATCACTATGATGATAATCGTAAAATGCTCAACGCCGCACAAGAACAACCCAGTTTGATGCCTGCCTGTGTTTTAAACATTTTATATCTTCTGGCTTCTGTTAGTGCAAATGCTTTGTGAGCAAGGAGAGCAGCATCTGCTTTGCTGGCAGGTCCAGGAGTTGTTCTTCTCCGTGGCCTCTGTGAATCACAACCTGGGTGATCCGTGCCTGCGCGGAGCCTCATCGGAAAGTTCTAGAGCTTCTGTAGTAGCAAAAACCACATTAGAATAAGGCCCCTCCCCCTCGTATAAATACCTTGGTGCCAAGGCTCCCCTTTCAGTTTTCTTTCAACCGCTGTGTTGACAGCCTCATAGTTCTGCTTCTATGAGTAAAAGAGAAAGAGTTTGTTCTTGATTCCTTCCTGCTATCAATCTTTTTTCCTTTAAACTTTTAGATCATATTCATTATCATCAGAGATTTTTTTCCTTTATGCTTCGCTCGACCTCCGGCTGCAGCACCCCCCCATCATCGTTTTTTTCTCCTCAAATTATTTTCTCCTATTCATGGCTCCTTTGGGCCCATTTAAACAAAGCGTGGTCTTTGATAACAAAATGCCACTCTCCGACGGCCACGCCAAGTGTCTTTTTTGCTCGGGAGAGGCACACCAGACGTTCTTCTGCCAGCATTGTAAGAACTTCAAGCGCAGAGTCCTCCGTTCTGACTTATCCAGATTAAAACTCCATCTTTGGGAACAATCCCTTCAACCAACCAAAATGGCCAAACCTCCTTGTAAGGCCACCTCACAAACCAAAGCAACGGAGAAGGCTCTTTCTGAAGCCTCAAAACAACATCCATCGACCACACCATCCCACTCTGACACTCCATCCACTTCGTCAAAAATTTCAAAAACACATAAATCAAAGCGCTCAATACCGAAATCCTTGATATTGAAGGACTCCACTAAATGTCAAATGTCCACTGAAGCCTCTTCGGTTCCAGAGCCTTCTCTGCCTAAAAGACCTAAACAACATAAATCTAAAGCTGCAATCATTTCTCAGCAACCTCAACAAACCGTCGAATCAATCTCTATTGGTTCGCCTTCTGATGATGATGGAATCCCCTCTCATCAAACCTGCTCCCAATCACCAGAATGGGATGATAGAGTTGATCAATTAACATCTTCTCCTCCCAGTCCTCAACACTCTGTTGTTTCAAGCAACACTTCTGTAGTTGTTTCTCCTGACAGGGTCAATTCCGAACAACTAGAGACCATACCTTATTCGGTAACATCTGATTGTCTACCATGACTGCCTCAGAGACATTGGCCCCAACAGTCCCGGGAGCCGACTATTTCATCACATGTTGCTCAGGCCCGCATTCAGCACTTTCACTGAGTTGCCACTGCCCCAACCAGTGCTCGACCGGAGAAACCGCAACCACCAATCAGCCAGTTGCTCTATCCAGCTCGGCCTTACCTTCTCATGGCAGGCCTTGATCTCAACAGTCATCGGTGTTGAAATGACCATATCGCTATGACCCACATGGACTCCAACCTGCTCCCTACCTGGCACCTAAAAGACCCAGGATGGTCAAGCAATTTTCTTCTACATTCGAAGCTTTTACAGCTCCAGCCTCCTGATATTTCTCCCCTAATCCAGATTAGGGAAATCATCTCGCTCAACATCTCCAGCGTCTATATACCCCACTGCTTTACCAGCTTGTCAACAACCTCTGTTTTGACATCACTAAGACACAGGCTCTGATATAGATGATCTTCTATCCATCCTGGTCCAAGGACACTCTTTCTGCCCCTCTATCGATGCACAATTTCCATCGCCTGATAGAACCAAACCATCGAACTCGACATCACTATGACCCCGAGTTTGACACTGGCGTGCAACCATATGAAACAACGTCCATGGACACTCGGATGACATTTCTCGGTATGAAAAATCCACGACACTGACAAATGCCCATGGACATGCCAGCTCCATCAACATTGAGCCACACACGTCACTACTATGAACCTATCGACACCCAATTCGGTCGACAATCCATCAACTCCCAACGTTATCCGAATTATTCCAGTCATGGATCCAGACCTCAGACGCCATCAGTATTACCTCAGTGGAATCCAACCTTGTCGATGCCGACCCACCATCACCGGCAGAAAACTTCTAAACCTATGCCCAACTTATTATCTGTATGGCTAAGTCTCTCAATCTCCAAATCCAGCGTACTTCGACAGAACCGGCTGATCATCTATACAACCCAATCTCTAAAGATACAACTACTCCAGTATACATCTCAATGCTTCTGTCTCTACTCTGCACCGTTCAACAATCCTGGACAAAACCAGCCTCTTCCCATACCATGTCTAAATGAATCGATAACCTCTACACGATTCAATCAACCCTGAATGCTCACTTGAAGGACAGATCCTGAAGCTGAGGCTCCAGTACTTTGGCCATCTCATGAGAAGAAAAGAGTCCTTGGAAAAAACCTTGATGTTAGGAAGGTGTGATGGCAAGAGGAGAAGGGGACGACCAAGGATGAGATGGCTGGACAGTGTCTGCGAAGCAACCAACATGAACCTGACACAACTCCGGGAGGCAGTAGAAGACAGGAGGGCCTGGCGTGCTCTGGTCCATGGGGTCACGAAGAGTCGGACACGACTAAACGACTAAACACACACAACACACACGATCCTGGAGCTCTATTTCTTCAAAAACTATCTGCTCCAAACTCTCTTTTTGTTGAAGCCTCACAATCCAGATATCGACATGGACAAACCCTCATACCACCAAATAAAGACAGTAGAATGATTGACTCAATGGGAAGATGGCTTTATTCATCAGCAGCGTTCACCATGCGTGTTGCTAACTACCGAGTTGCAATGGGTGCATATCAATGTTTCCTTCGGGACAATATGTCAACCTTTGTTAAATCTTTACCAGAAGATAAAAAAGTACTCACCCAAACCTTTCAACAAGAAGGTCTTTCATTGCCGAACAACAGATGCTTTCTGGTAGGCACATGGTAGACGCCAGAGCAAAGTCTATGGCCACTTCAGTAGCCTTATGACATTTCTCTTGGCTAAGGACAGCGGGCCTGGCTAAAGATTCCCACGCACATATCGAAGACCTTCCATTCAACGGGACAGGCCTCTTCAATGCTGAAACTGGTGATATTTTGGAAAACTTGCAAAAGAAAAGATCAGCAGCTAGACATTGGGGAGTTTATCCATCTTACCAGCAATGCCCCCAACAAAATCAGTGGAGACGACCATACAACTCATATCAAAAATTCCAACGTGATCCTCCAAAACAAACATCTTATACACCCTATTTCAGAAATCAAAGAAATAAACCCCACCAATAACCCATTACTAGGTGCAACAACCGCAAGCCCAATCATCACGTTTGATGCTCCCATGACTGAGATCAACACCACTCCACCCATCCTGCCCTCTGGAAATACCTACCTGTCTAGGAATCTATCACTACAGATGCCTGGGTACTGTCCATCATCTGCGACGGCTACCACATCAGTTTCTTCCAATTTCCTCCGGCAACACACGTCATCACTCCACCATCTCCAACCTACCTACAAGACGAAATAAAAAATTTACTCTACAGAGATGCCATACAACCCGTCTCACAAGACAACAAAGGGGTTTTCTCTCACTATTTCACCATACACAAAAAGGACAGAGGTCTTCGACCTATCTTACACCTACGAGAGTTAAACAAATACATCATTACCACAAAGTTTCGTATGGTTACCCTTGAATCAGTTCTCCCCTTACTCCTCAAAAGCGACTGTTTCACTGTCATAGATCTCAAGACGCATACTTCCATATTTCCATACATCCTTCACACAGAAAATTCCTTCAATTTCAGCTAGGATCACAATCCTACCAATTCAAAAGGCTTCCTTTCGGCCTTGCAACAGCTCCAAGAGTATTCACCAAGTGCATGGCACCAGTAGCCGCTTACTTCAGGTTGCAAAAAAATTCTCATATTTCCATATATCGACGATCGGCTCCTTGTAGCTCATTCCCGTCGCAAGGCCCAATGAGACACTCACTTTACCCTTACCCTCCTTTGCGATCTAGGTCTCGTTGTCAACAAGCAAAAATCAAATTTGAAACCTACAAAGATTGGTTGTTGTGGTTTTTTCGGGCTCTTTGGCCATGTTCTGAAGGTTGTTCTTCCTAATGTTCCGCCAGTCTCTGTGGCTGGCATCTTCAGAGGAAAGTGCTGTCCTCTGAAGATGCCAGCCACAGAGGCTGGTGAAACGTTAGGAAGAACAACCTTCAGAACACGGCCAAAGAGCCCGAAAAACCCACAAAACCGTTAGATCCCGACCGTGAACGCTTTCGTGAATACCTACAAAGATTATTCATTATATAGGCACATGCATCGATTCCACACAAGCTCGTGCCTTTCTTCCTCCAGACAAGAGAAAAAAATATCTCATCACATTACTTCAAGTTTTCACCCCTCGTGCTATGGTACTCGCCTTGACTGTGCAATATGTACTAGGCAGCATGGCCTCTATGACTTCAGTAGTGCAGCACGTACGTCTCAAGATGAGATCTCTTCAGTTGTGGTTTCTAGCCCACTTTGACCCGCTCACAGACTCTCTTCACACCCTTTTAGGGGTCAACCCAGAACTCACCTCCCAACTTCAGTGGTGGCGTTTTCCTCCCAACCTATCAGTCGGGTGGCCGGTCCAACAACCATGACCACAAATACAGGTCCCCACTGACACCAGGCTGGGGAGCTCACTGGAAGTCTCCCAAAATCCATGCCAAGTGGTCTTCCAGAGAGAAATTGCTTCACATCAATGAATTAGAGCTGTTGGCAGTTATAAAAGGTTGCAAAGCTTTCAGAAATCTCGCTGGCAAGATGGTACAAATCGCCACCGGCAACATCATGGCGATGTACTGTATTCTGAAACAAGGTGGCACCCACTCTCCAAGTTTCCTCTGTTTAGCAGACGACCTCTGGGAGTGGTGCCTAGCACATCATATCTGTTTCACGGCTTTAAACATTTCCGGCCATGACAACGACTTGGCCAATCTACTCAGCCACACAAACTCTCAAGCTCACAAATGGTAGTTAGACCAATCAGTTTTTCTTTGCCTATGTGAACAATGGGGCAAACCAACTCTCGACCTCTTCGCCTCCTGTGTGAATCGGAAGTGCAAACAATACTGGCAAACACTCCCAAGGAGATGCATTCGTCGGCCAATGGCCCAAGACCCTCACTTACCTTTTTCTGCCATTCCCGCTTCTCCACAAGGTCATGGTTTGCCTACAACAAGACCAACCTGATGCCATCGTTATGATGTCTCAAACTATATCTAGATGGATTGCTTCAACCATTCACTTCGCATATCAGCTGGCATGCAAACCAGTCCCGAAGGTGATCCGCGGCCACCCCACCAGAGCAGTAGCGATGTCTACGGCATTCCTACGCAGCGTACCTCTTCCAGATGTCTGCGCCTCTGCCACCTGGGCACAGCCGTCCACTTTCATCCGGCCTTATAGACTTGATCTTTGGCAGAAGTCTGATGCGGCCTTTGGACGTGCTGTTCTAGCCTCTGCCTTGGCATGACCCCCTGCCTCCGGGTAAGACAGCTTTTTAGTCACCCAGGGTGTGATTCAGAGACGCCATGAAGAAGAACGAGAAGTTACCCACCTGTAATTGCAGTTCTTTAAGTGGACCTCTGTAATTCACACATCTCACCCGTCCTCCCCACTGTCACGCCATTCTGCTTAATGTAGCGGCGGTTGACACAACTGAAAGGGGAGCCTTGGCACCAAGGTTCTTATATGAGGGGGGAGGGGCCTTATTCTAATGTGTTTTTTGCTACCGCAGAATCTCTAGAACTTTCCGATGAGGCTCCGCGCAGGTGCGGAGCACCCAAGGTGTGAATCACAGAGGCCCACTCAAAGAACTACAATTACAGGTGGGTGACCTGTTGTTTTGATGGCTCTGGAGATAGATGCCTTTGAACAACTGTGGAGTTAGGTGGCTCTTGTCATTCTAAGCAGTTTCCATTCGCCTGTATTCTTCCTTCAATTTCTCCCTTTAAAAAAAAATGCCCCCACCTGTCTTCCTACATTTCAATCCAATAAATCAGCTCTTTCAATCTCGTAGAAATAGCAGTTGAATTTATCAGGCAGGATTACAGAGGAAAATAACAATCTAGAAAAGCAGCTGAAACTGGAACGTGGTTAGAGGATAACCTCTTTGGGATGTCAACGCCGGCATTTGCTGTGATATGAATGAGCCTGATTCTGGTGTGCTTCCCCCCACCCCAGATAATGATGGTCATTTTTTAATTCTAGAGTTTTTGCAAACCATAGTGTTCTGGCCGTCTAAACTCACCAAACAGTGGATTTTGCAAACCATATTTTGCCTGATTTAAATTAAATGTACTTTACGTCAGTCAAGCGTCTGCTCACGACTTGAGTTTGATCCTGATGGGTTCAAGTAGCCAGCTCAAGGTTGACTCAGCCTTTCATCATTCTAAGGTCAGTAGAAGGAGCACCCATCTCTCTCTCTCTCTCTCTCTCTCTCTCTCTCTCTCTCTCTCTCTCTCTCTGTGTGTGTGTGTGTGCGGCAAAGTGCTGCTTGCTTAATTATGTTGTAAACTGTGTAGAGAGTGCTCTAGTATTATGGGGTCATCTATAAGTCAAAACAACAACAATTGTTTGTTGAGAAACCAATAATATGTGATGAAATTCACATGGGGCAGAGGTGCAAGGTATGTTTCTGTAATGACAGACAATAACGTCGTTCTGTATACGAGCCACACCAATTTTATCTGTTGTGGACTGTGCTCCTGTGAGCAAGCTAATTATTCTGACAGGAATGCTTGCTGAGAGCTTGAGCGTAATTATATTTTTTGAATAACAACTCATAGAATCTCAGAGCCAGCGTTACTTTTTCAGGTTGTCCTAACTTTCAAAATCCTGACACATTCATGTAGAATACGTCTCAGAACTTGCAAATTTCTCTGGAAATCTGCTGGAAAGAACGAGAGATTTAAAAGACATGGAGAGTGGAGAAAGCAAAATTGAGAGATTTGTCTTGTCTGGGTAGAGAGTTTTATATACATCTGTCCTACGGTCTTAGTTTATATTCCTGTGTATTCAATTGTGCTGGATTAGGACTGCCATTTCCACCTCTTTCTTCTTTTGAGCTCCCCATTTTCAGCTCCTCATCTGTCTCAAGTAAATTTTGGATGTACCTTTGCTAGGTTGTAAGTCAATACCTTTTCCTGTTTAAAAAAAAAGAACATTGACTTCTGTCAAAAGGTCCGTAAGGGATTTTGGGCGTTTCACCAATGTAAGCAGAAATACTAGGAGTCTGAGCTTCCATAACGGAACGATTTTTATTAACTTGCAGCAAAGGAGTATCGATTAGAACTTCTGTGGGTGCCAACGTGTCCCAGCCATATAACTTTCTCTCTGCTTGTCCATATGGCTTAACCACATAGTCTAGTTTCAAAACCGGGGAGCCGGACCAAAGCGCTCCTTGTCGGTGGGCTTCCAAAGGGGGGCACTTCTCCCCGCGCATATGGTCCCACAACAAGGGTGGCGTGCCTAGTCCCCCTCGGCTGGAGGTTTGTTGAAGGTCGCATGGGGGCGTACAACTTTCCTCCAAGGACCGTGACCTCGCGGGAACGCCACCACTGTCCATTCTGTGGTCTCTTGGATGACGACACCTTCTTGTTTCGGTGTAGGGTCTGGTAACAGCCCACCGGCCTTTAGATTCGGGAAGTCCTCTAATAAGTTTTTACTTCCCTTGCCTTGGTCTCCTCTTTCGAATCTCGCCTCACGCCCGTTACCACTTGAAAATCCCACGCACCCGTGCCCTCCTTTATATCCTCCTCCTACACATCAATCCATTGCTCCTCCATCTTACTTTTCCCCTCCTCCGACAGACAAACCTCTGTTTTAACCCTCTCTTGTTTGGTATCTTTCTCTAATTTGTCTCTCTTTTCCTCCCTCCTCTTTGATGTTCTTTTCAACAGGAGGAGATGGCGCACCAGCTGCCTCTTGTCCTTCACAGCTCCATAAACACAAACAAATAAGTCCGAGAGCATCTCTTAAGGATCAAAATAGAGATCAAGCTTCTTAGCACACGACATGTATTAATAATATAATCCAGCTTTCTGTAATATCTTATGGGTATAAAAGAGTCTCCCTTTGCAGACTCTGACCCAGAAACCACCCTTAGGATTTCTGTAAACAACCAAGTGCACTTGGTAGACATCTTATTACCCTGGCTGGAGCCTGATACTTCTTAGCAATTAACAGGTTGATTGTTGAATTCTGTTAACAAATTATCACCACTGTTCCTGATATTTGGAGCCTCATGTACTAACACTGGGTGTCAATGGGAGGGGGCTTTTATAGGCTAATGCGCTTCTTCTTTGCTACTGGCCGTGTCTTGGGTTTGAGGCAACCCCCTGCCTTCTTTTCCTGTTGGTTTGCTTCCTTCCATTTGTTGTTGTTGACAGCCTTCTTCCTCTGAATTCTGACTCAGATACGGAGGTCTTTCCACAGGCTGGGGACTGCATTTCCCCCTTTTTTTATTCTACTGACTGTAACCACAAATGGTAACTGGAAGTTAATAAACCATTTTCTACTTTAAATGTTTCTAGAGTGGTTTAATCATGCAAAGTCCTGACTGGAGGTTGTGTGTGGAGATGGGCTTCTGCTCACACTCCACACTTCAAGTTGACCCCTAGACCTAGTACCAGAAACTGGCTTACTGTAGAGTCTTCTATGAATTTTACAGCTCTCGTTCAGCAGAGTCCTTCAGTCATGAAGCTACAGTATTTTTTTCTACCTTGGTCTTCTTTGTAGCAGTAGGCAGGATTATGAGGGCATAAACATACACTCCATAACTGTTTCTTCTTTTACCAGCACCACCAGAACAGAAAGTATCCCATTATGTTTTGTAGCCAGGGCACAAAATAGCCAGGGTAGGCAGAGGAATTTCATCTATGATTCCAGTGATGCACTTCTACCTTCAACGACACTGGGGTTAGGAGTGCCGGGCCCCCCGTGTAGTTCAAATTCCATATATAAGTCTTGAATCCCCCCCAAAACATAACTACAAAGTATAAACATTTGATTAACACACAATTTTCTTTATCAGGTTCTCATCCTTTCCATACAGTACCATATGTAATGAGTCTTAAAGGTCCTTATGACACCAGTCTAGAGGCTGAGTTAGAGATGTGGTGTTTGTCAACAAGAGGGCCGTATTCATGCCTTTAGTGCTGAACCCGTGGGATTCTGTGTGGCTAGGAACACAGTACAGTATAGATAAAGTTTCCCCTTGACATTTAGTCCAATCATATCCGACTCTAGGAGGCGGTGCTCATCCCTGTTTCCAAGCCATAGAGTCAGTGCTTGTCTGAAGACAGTTTCCGTGGTTACGTGGCCAGCGCGAATAGACACGGAATGCTGTTACCTTCCCACCATGGTGGTACCTATCTATCTACTTGCATTTGCATCCTTTCGAGCTGCTAGGTTGGCAGGAGCTGGGACAAGCGTTGGGAGCTCACTCGGTCTCGTGGATTCGATCTTACAATGACTGGTCTTCCGACCTCGCAGCACAGAGGCTTCTGTGGGTTAACCCACAGCACCACCACGTCCCCTTAGGAACACAGTATTTATTGAATATTTATTTATTGGAATATTTATTTATTGGGGCAAAAAGTATGTGTGTAATAAAAACCATGCTGTTCAAACCCATGCAATTCAAGGGAGAAGGAAACTTCAAAATTTAAACCCTGACTCCTTCCTATCAAGGCACCTGATCTCACTGAGAACGGTTCCAAAAGTTTCTCCCATCCTCAGAAGGATAGTTTCCTGTCTGTGGCGCCCTTTAAAGGTGCCATGGCCCCCATTGATCATTGCTGTTTGAAATAGATTTCAGGGTTTAACACTACAAAACTATCACTTTTTCAAAATTGGAAGTGGATATCAGGCCATTTTTAGTTCCCTCACCGCACCCAAAACTTTTGTATTTTGAGCATTGCATGTGGCCCCCAGACCTGATGAAGTTGCCCATCCCACTGTGTACTGTGTGGCTACCAGATACGCCACACAATATACAATTTATGGCATACACAGACATATTACAGTGGTGCCTCGCTAGACAGTTACCCTGCATCACAGTTTTTTCGCTAGACATTGACTTTTTGCGACCGCTATAGCAATTCGCAAAACAGTGATTCCTATGGGGGAATTTCGTTGGACAATGTTTGGTCCCTGCTTCGCAAATCAATTTTTGTTAGACAACAGTTTTGACAGCTCCCTCCGTGCTCGCAAAACAGGTGTTTTCGGGACCTAAGTTTCGCAAGACAGCTATTTAAACAGCTGATCGGCAGTTCACAAAGCGGCTTTCCTATGGCCGATCTTCGCTAGACAATGACAATTCTTCCCCATTGGAACGCATTAAACAGTTTTCAGTGCATTCCAATGGGGAAATGCTTTTCGGTAGACAATGATTTCGCTAAACAGCTATTTCAGTGGAACGGATTATAATCGTCTAGCGAGGCACCACTGTATATGAATTAAGAGGGGGATTGTCCTACCCTGGTTTAATTGATATCATATATGAGTGTGTGTTCATAAAGGAATTTATGTGTATACCACCCACCCACTCACATATACATGCACACTTTTTAGGCATGGTAGGATCTCTCTAGTTTTACAAGCCCCATATTGGCTACAAAGCTAGCTGTGCTCACAAGCTGAGTTTGTGGTTCAGAAGAGCATTGGTTATTGAAATATGCAAATTAAATGCAGGCTCATTTCTCCAGCTGCTTAATGACATGCCAGGTGACCTATCCTTTATTCTCAGGTTTTAGTTTAACACATCTGCCCCTGTGCTTTTCTCTCGTGGAATACTTTTTTCTCTAGCCAGGTGGAATGGAATATCTTTTAAATGCCTACCTCTCTAATTGCAAATGTAATGTATAAGGAGTGAGGTCACCCACCCTACCTCTTTTCCCCTAAGCAAATAATGGCTTTAACATTCTAGACACAATTGAAGTGGTTTCTATAGCTGTCAGGCTGAATCACCTCCATGTTTGCGAGCTACATTAAATGTACATGCTGTTCTCTCTCTCTCTCTCTCGCTCTCTCTCTCTCTCTCTTTAAAAAATGAATATTTGCCTATAACAGCAGGAAGATACTTTAAGGAGTGGATCTTGGAGCGATTTATTGCACAGTTGAGACAACATAATCTAGTGCCGCAAAAACCCATTTGTGGAGTAGGTAGAAATTTCTGTTTTAACTCAATCTGACATCTAAATGCTATACATATTTTACAGCATGAAATTCTTATAAAAATCAGTAGGCAGTCTAAATAAAAGCAGGCGCGATCTCTACTAATGTGGTGCCTTATAATCTAAGGGTGTTTGAGCTTGAAAGGTTCGCTGCGTTCCCCCCCTCCCCATAAGTCGCTATCTTGTGATGGTATTTCTCAGTCACCTCCCTCCTCCCATACTAGAAACACAGTGGGACTCCAATTTGTTTAAAGCTCATTAGGAAGAGCCCTTGGACATTCATTTTGGACCCTCGTACATTCAACTGGGAGCAAGCCAGTTAAACACAGTTAAACACACCCTATCCTATGTTTAGGATAGTCATGCATGCCACACACAAAAAGCAATTTGTTGTTGTTAGGTGTTTCCATAATGACTGACATTCAGAGCATCCTCTCATTAACATTGCTGTGTGGCAGCTTTAAAGTCTACCAAGCTTAATTGGACAACACTTGTTGTGGACTGAAGCCTATTTCAAGAAAGCTTGTCGCAAATGAAATGTGTTAGTCTCTAAGAGGGCCAAGAGAAGTGCTCCAACAGATTAACCCCCCCCCCCGAAATCATTATCATGATATTCCTCTAAGAGTGGTACCATCATTTACTTACGATAGTGGCAGCAGCAATCATACCCCAGTAGGTGCTACTGTACAGTATTTCGGTTTTCCCTTATAAATATACTATTTCATGGCATGGGAGCACTTAGCAGAAAAAATTAGAAGGTGGGCTCTGTATTGTTGGTGAAGCATGACAGTCTTTCATCTTGGCCAGTCCTCCTCACAGTGTGGTCATGGGGGCAACTGGTGGATAGAGCTGAGCTCTTGAGCCAGCTAATTCTCTAATTGTTAAATGTGCACTGTATGGCTTAAGCATGCTTGATGGCATGCAGGCACCTGTTTTGGGTTTGCTTCTCAGTTTCCCACACAGGGAACCTCTCACTATGTAGGTTTGATTCTGACTTCTAGTCATCCAGCTTTGTTTGCTGGTTTGGATTTAATGGCAAACTAAAGCCTTATATTAGTGTTAAAATAAAGATTTTTAATCTCAGTGTAGAAGGAGACAGTCCGAGAGAGACAGTCTGTGATAGTTTCCATGACACACAGCGCCTTTCCATGTGATCAGAAATCGAGACTGTTTTTAGGGTTCTAACGCCGAGGGAGGCCTAGAAGGAGAAAACTAGAAACCGGGCCTTCTCGGCGGTGGCCCCTCAGCTGTGGAACACACTCCCCACTGAAATTCGGCTGGCACCCTTGCTGGGTGTTTTCAAAAGCCAACTAAAAACCTGGTTATTCAAACAGGCCTTCCCCCCCAGTCAACTAAGTGATTTTTTCTTTCTTTTTCTTCTGTTTTTTGAGTTTTGCCATCTTGGATAGTGTTAATTATAATAATTGTCCTATATATGTTATTTATATGCTGTTTTAATGTGTTTTAACCTATTTAAGCTGCCCCGAGTAGATGTTGTCTAGAGGGGCGGGTAAAAAATAAATAAATGAATAAATAAATAAATAAATAATGTGGAAAACCTCTGTATATCTCGGAGGCTGTTCTCTCTGGACTGTAGCTCTCCACAAATATGAAACCGTGGATAGAGGGGGTGAGGCACACTCTTCCTTACATGTTTACTTTAGTTTGTTTTTTTTTTTTAACTGAATGCCTGAACTGGCTTCATGTTTTACCTCAAAGTGGTCTTAGAGCTTTTGTGAGCAGGGAGGAAGATGGGGAAGGAAAAGGCAGAGGATGGAATATCTTCATCCGAGGATCCCAGTAGCTTTACGGGATGTCAAACTGTGTTTGGAGATGTCTCTTTATAGAGGGGTTGAGAAGGATGAGTGTATGGAGTTGAAGCCACCATGTTGTTTATCAGTGGTGAAGTGGTGCTTCTGTGGGATTTTGTATACCTCTGAGCACTCAAAGAAGCTGGTTCAGTGTGTCTGTTTGCTTTCTCTCTCTCTCTTTCTCTCTGTGTGTGTATGAGAGAGAGAGAGAGAGAGAGAGAGAGAGAGGGAGGGAGGGAGGGAGGGAGGGAGGGAGAGAGAATATGTGGGAAGCCTGTATGCCGCTCATAGTGGTCTACTCGACCAGATGGACGGGATATAAATGAATGAATGAATGAATGAATGAATGAATGAATGAATGAATGAATGAATGAATGAATGAATGTCAATGATGGCTCCAGCCACTTTGCTAATAACCTCTCCTGCAGGTGATGTGCAGCCCACTCTTGTTTTGGATTAAAGACAAGCCTTTGGGCCTTTTTGTTTGTTTGTTTTTTTGTTTGCTTGTTTGTTTGGTTTTGAAGGATGTGTTCTTGACCCTCTTATCAGTAAGAAACGTTGGTATCAGGTATGTGCAGGCTATACATAACTTTCTTTGAATGCAACTTCACTGGCAGGTTTCTGACAGTGTACGTGTGCACTGAGGAGCAAAATATATTTTGGTTAGTCAAAGGATTTGGATTTTTAGAAAGCTATTCTGAGTTGCTATCCTCTGATTTTTGCCTCAGCCTTTGTTTATCGTTTGATTCCTCTCTCCAGCTGCTGCGTACCTGTCTGTGTGAACACGAGAGACAAAAGGGTCAGAAAGAGATGGAAAATGTACTTTTTGGGGAATGGTACCTGCTACCTTTGCGAACCTCCCCTAACATATTTCTAGGTCAGCTCTGCTGTGTTTTTGCTTGGCAGATTTTTCAGGGACAGGCCACAAAATCCAGCAGCAACAGGAGATGGTTCCAGAGCTTGGACTATAACTCCCAGAATCCCCTAGCCTAGCCAATGACTGGGAGTTTTAGCCAAAAAAAGAGTAAAAGTTTTGAGCAGTGGGTGATACTAAATTGGCTCCTTTTCCTTGTTCTGCTGTACAAACCTCTTAATCATTGGTACCTCCCAACAAGTGTTTGTTTTGGAAACTAACTGTACCGGCAGCCAAATCCCTTCTGATGTTTTCCTTGAGCCTCTTCTGAATACTCAGCAATCCAAAGTGATTGTTTGTGCATGTCAGGAGAGTCAACCGAAGATATCAGTGACATCATAGTTCTGGGATACAAGTGAAGAGAGAGCTTAGAAAGTTACAGTGATTGGGTTATGTCCCATCAGAGTACTGCATTTGAACGTACAATACTTGTTCCGGTGAGCCTAATAAAGGTTGTATGTAAAGGACTTGTTTTCAGTTGCAGTCGTTCTTGGATTTGTTCAATGCCATCCTGTAAATTAATTGGAAAATAACAGGCTCTTGTTGCTGATAAAAAAATGCTATTTTTAGCAAAAAAGAAAAAAAACCACCTTTTTGGCAACTGGGATTCAGATTCAGCTGTTGTGCTAAAGACTTCTTCCTTCCTTCCTTCCTTCCTTCCTTCCTTCCTTCCTTCCTTCCTTCCTTCCTTCCTTCCTTCCTTCCTTCCTTCCATTTTATACTGCCCAATTAGTGTAACACATTATTCTGGGAGATTAATGGACAAATAAGGCAAATATAGTATATAACAGTTGAAATAAACAGTAAGCAATAAAAGATAAAATGATAATTATCATTTTGTGAATGCGTTAGATGAATAAATTCAAAAACCTTGAACAAAGCCTGAACATTTTTATATGGTATAAGCAAAACACAGATTATGAGCTTGTTACAAGAAGTTCTTGGTAATTAATATGTGTTTCCAAAATGGCTTTTGAGCCCGATTCACACATTAAATTTTAGTTGTACTGCTGAGGGGAAAAAAAATCAGTTGTAAATTTAAAAGTTATCAAGTGTGGCAAAGACTTATGGGCATTTGAAATCAAGGGCACATATAAGTATGTTTCTGTTATTACATATTGTCAAGTCGCTTCTAACTTATGATGACCCTTATGGGGACTTAGAGATAGATGAGATATTGAAGGAGTGACTGAATTTCCATGGCCAAGGGAAGATTTTATGATTCCTAGCCCAGCGCTCTTAACTGCTACATCACACTGGCTCTTGATAGCTATGTAGAAAACAACAACCCCAGAATTCTTACTGTATAGTGTCTGAAATAATTTCAGTCTTACAGAATAGTATCCATACATCTGAAGTGTTTCAAACTAGAGCCAGCCTTGATGCATATCTGGAAAGTACATTTCCCCCTCCCTTTGTTTTTTTTCCCCCCACCGAAGCGGGACCTCAAAAAATTCCTTCAGAACTCTTGGACGTTCCTCTCTACGGAAATCTTTAGTAAAAGGCGAAAGATTTATGTGATCTGAAGAGAAACCAGAGTATCCCCCCTCCCTTTGTGATTAGCCTAATAATGCTATCACTTCAGCATGTAGTTTGGAATTTGTTTTACGTCTGACAATGGCTATCTCTAGTTTTTATCTAGACGAGAGACATTTTAAGAACTCCAGGTGCTGAGTTCAGTGAAAAAAGGATAGGCTGTCAGCTTTGCCAAAATATTATTATTATTATTATTATTATTATTATTATTATTATTATTATTATTATTATTATTATTATTATTATTATTATTATTATTATTATTATTATTATTATTATTATTATTATTATTATTATTTTGGCAAAGCTGACAGCCTATCCTTTTTTCACTGAACTCAGCACCTGGAGTTCTTAAAATGTCTCTCGTCTAGATAAAAACTAAAGATAGCCGTGTCAGACGTAAAACAAATTCAAAACTAGGATCTGGTAGAAAGAGTTTTGTGGTGTAAATTACCCCTTGGGATACTCTACATGTCTGTGTGAACATGGAAAAATGCATTACTGGTACCGCAGTTAACAGCTGTAGCTGTGACAGTCGAATTAGCATGCAGGATAAATGTTAAGTGATGTTGTTCCCAGAGGTAGAATGATCTAGGGAACTACTGTGTGTGCTGAATACAGCTTTTCTTGCAGCTTGTGGGAGGAACAGAAGACGGGTGTTCCACCTCCTTCTCCATGTGGTTTCTTCTCGTTTACTAAAGGAAGTCATAAAACGGGCATGTGAAAGGTATGTTAATACCTTCTGCCTTTTAAAGTTAGGTTTTACAGATGTGAGAGAGGGCCCCTCTGCAATCTGTGAATGGACCTCCTTTAGGAAATGAGCTTCAGCTTTCTCTGGAGCATTTGAGCTTCCTGTTCAGAATGGCATTAGATAATTTCAGACCCCCCCCTCCCTCTTTTTTTCTTGTTTTTTTGGTTGGTGGTGTGCAAGCTAGTGCCTAAAGCCTTACACAAATAGGCACATGCAGGAGGCACAATAATCTTGGGAAAGGCCTCTGGAAAAAAAAATTGGATAACAATAACTTAACCGATTGGTAAGATTGTGAATTGGGTAAATTAGGATAATTATGCCGAGAGTTTTCTTTGGAGAAAAAGCGCTACAAATGTCATGACAATGATCGGTTGCTGTGATGTTGCACCGTGAAGGGACTGAGCAGAGTTGAACCCATGCGCTCTCTTAGAACCTTTGGGATGGCTTCATTGCTGGGGGCTTCACGTTCCCAAAGTTCTCATGTGAGGGATCTCTGCGAAATGTCAACTAGCAGGTTCTCTGGACTTAAACATGTAGCCTTATGACACAGTGGTTAAACTGCAGTACTGTACTGCTCACAACCTGAGTTTGATCCCAAAAGGCTCAGATAAATTGAGTAGAGATGGTGTTGCGTGTACAATTTGGCACAAGCCTCCAAATGTTCCCTTCCCCTGCCTTCCCAGCTGTGCGGGCAAACTGGCATGAATCTCCATGCATTCGCTTCCCCGGCTGGATCCCCCATTCACTAGCCAGTGCACACTCTTCTCCTTCTCTTTGACAGTTCAGCCAGTCTCCGACAGGAACCATGGGCTTTCCTGCCCTGCTTCCTTGGATGATTGCCCACTCAAGACAAGGAGGCAGGACAGGCAAACCCATACTCCTGCCAGGGACTGGTCAAACAGCCGAGGAGGAGGAGAGAAGCATGCTCTGACTGATGAGTGGGTCGTTGACTGAAGAGGCAGGGGGAGAGAACAGGTGCTGATGCGTATGAGCTCCTAATCGAAGTTCGTGCCCATTTCTAAAATTGAGGGGGCAGAGAGAAGCAATATGTAGCCTGCGTAATTAAACTGTAAAGCACCCAGCGAGCGTTTTAAGGTTGATGAGGTGGTATATAAGCAGCACATTTTATTTTTACCTTATAAACAGAGGACATTGGGCCTGGATCATTTGCCCAGCTGTTAAATACTGTGAAAAAAAAAGAGAATAAAAGTGAAGCAAGTGTGATCTTTGCGGTGGCATTTCTAGTATAAATGATAGTACTTTAAAGTGAACCAGCTGAGTATTCCCTATCATTTCTTGAACTTGGAGGAGGTGCCTTGAAGATTTTAAAAAAGCAACTTTAAACAGACAGCCTTGAATTTTTTATTTAAATTCTGTCTTCTGAGAAGATTCTGTCAGAGTATTTGACTAAAATGCAAATTTGTAGGGAAGCATCTGAAAACACAGCGGGTTAGCTTTAAATGTGGTGATCGCTTTGTAATTATTTTTCCAGATGCGTAAGCCATAAACGACAGTAGTGTGGTATAGATAAAGTATAGAATAGATGGGCATTTAAAAAAAAATGCTGCATTTCTCTACAAACCAAAGTATAAGGCAGGGATGGGGAATCAGTGGGAAGAACTAGTGTAGAAAGTTACACCAACTGAAGGAACAGGGATAATGCAAAAATTACTTAAAACCAACAAAAGATCTACAAATGAAAGCTCATAAAATTACTGACTAGTTTGTGTGTGTAGTTTATAGAATATGAGGAATGGTAAAACAGAATCAAATTAAGGAGAAAGAAAAACATTTTGCAGATGCAAAATAAAATATCTGTTTAATGAGGTCATAAAGAAAGGAGATTAAAAGTAATATTTTGTAGATGGTAATTACTGTTTTCCAGAGGAGTCTGGTCTCTGTTTTTCTTTAGATTTCCACAGCAATAACTGATCTGGGGTTCTGGGCTTTGTTTGTGTCTCTTTAATTACTTTCAAACCGCAGCTGCTGCCTTTATTTTGTTTCCCTTCCCTTAAATAAACTTTACAATGACTTGCTGAAATTCTCTCCTTGTTTGTTAGAGGGATGATAGCTCTGAAAGATTTGCTTTTCCGTGCTCACCCCCAGCATAGCTGGGGGTTATAGGAGAAGTCATCAGAAGCGGTTCTCTGACAGCAAGATAAGAGGGAAGGATGTTATAGCAATCAAGTTACTGACAGGCGTCTGAGATGTAAAGATACCACTTTGCACTCATTTCCTGCTTCCAGTGCAGTTCACATTCCAGTAGCGAGACCTTGCCTCCTTGTATGTGTGTATTTTGTTTTACAACTGAGAGATAGAACTTCAAAACTTTATAGGAGACCACCAAAGTACTTGAAAGCGTTCGAGTCGCTTCACATCGCAACAGCCTTAGGTTGCCAGATTGACATAAAAAAGAATAAACACGCACACACAAAACCCCCCACCAAGCACATTTTATAGGAAGGCTGTGGGAGGTGAACTTCATCTGGGTTCATTTCTGAAAAAAAAGGGAGTCTGTGAACATTTTGTTCACAGTTTGGGTGTCTTATAACCTGCCCTGCAGAAGCCATGGAGTCAAATGAAGCCCCTACGGTTGTGGTTGGGGAATGGGGGAATTCCCCACTCTCTCTCTCTCTCTCCCCACACACACACACACACACACACACACACACACACACACACACACACACACACACACACACACACACACACACACACACACACACCACTCTCTCTCTCCCCCCCCCACACACACACAGAGAGAGAGAGAGAGAGAGAGACACACACACACACACACACACACACACACACACACACATCAACCTTGGGAAGAGCTCAGGGCTCATAAAAGTTACTTGTTTGGACTACAACTCCCAGAATCCCAGGTGCCCTGGCTGAGAGATTAAAGGAGCTGAGTAATTTTTTGAAATGACTACTTCCATAACCATCCTGCCAGTGTGGATGGTTATGGGGATTATGGGAATTTTAGTGCAAAAATGTAACCTTTCTAAAATCTTCTTCTGACTCAGTTTCTGAACTTCAAACCAAGCCAAGACCACCGATGAGGCAAGATTATTCTGGACACGAGCAGTTATAAAAATGGCTGTTTACTTCCTTACACCTTTGTTTTGTCATCATGGAACTTGGTCTCTTCTACTTTATCCTTTTCATTTCCCTTTATCTTTTACTTTTTGATTGGTGATCTTGGGGCAAAGGGTCTTTTTCAGTCCTCAAAGGGAGGGATTTTAAAAAGAAGATTAGATATGGGTTCAGCCAGTTTTTGTATTGCGTCTTGTCTTGACCTGATCTTTTAATGACTTACTTGCAACAGTTCATAACAAAAAGCAGTCTTATGTTTTTTGGTAATGATACAACCCCACGTGGTGAACAATATCTGTTTCTCACGACACCTAGTTTTCTCATGGTGGGCACAACCTATAAATCTTGCATTTAGTGTACTTTGTTTTGTTAATGGAGGATAAAGTGGCTTTACTGTATTTGCAAGTTTGAGGTGTTTATATATCTGAGGAAGTTTCATGTGGAGATGGAAGCACTGTAGGAAGGAAAACAGGGTGCTGTTCTCCGACAGAGAGTTTGACCCTGAGATGATTTAAATAGGTAAGCACTATGGCCAAGTGAGGACTTTGGATAGATGGAATGTTATTTTCTCAGTAGAACAGTGGTTTTCATCCTGTGTTTCAGACAACCCCAGAGCCCCTTACAAGCTTATCTTGCTTGGTGATGCTGAATGAACTGGTCCTTCTTCACTCAGTGATGTTCGTTAAAGGATTTGCTTATTCCCTTTCTGCCCATGAGGATGAACAAAGTAATTGTCAGTAGATCTGAAATAGTAATTTAAAACAGATTGTTTTTAAAACGTAGATCAAAATACTTTACAAGTGGATCAAAAACATTCTGCAAAAGCTGGGTCATAGAGACTAGAGACTTTTTGGAATAATGATGTTTTAGCTGCCCGACAAAGGTCGGTCCACATAATCAAAGCTATGGTTTTTCTAGTTATGATGGATGGAAGTGAGAGCTGGACCATAAAGAAAGCTGACTGCTGAAGAATTGATGCCTTTGAATTGTGTGTTGGTGGAGGCTCTTGAGAGTCCCCTGGACTGCAAGGAGAACAAACCTATCCGTTCTGAAGGAAATCAACCCTGAGTGCTCACTGGAAGGACAGATCCTGATGCTGAGGCTCCAATCCTTTGGCCATCTCATGAGAAGAAAAGACTCCCTGGGAAAGACCCTGATGTTGGGAAAGTGTGAAGGCAGGAGGAGAAGGGTATAACAGAGGATGAGATGATTGGACAGTGTCACTGAAGCGACCAACATGAATTTGACCAACTCTGGGAGGCAGTGGAAGACAGGAGGGCCTGGTGTGCTCTGGTCCATGGGGTCACAAAGGGTCGGACACAATTTAATGACTAAACAACAACAACAAAGCTACCCACTTAGCTAACATTCTTGCCGTGCAACACACAGTCACAGAGAAGTTTGGGATGTGTTTCTCCAGGATTCATGCAATTCACATTATCAGGTAATGGTGACAACTGATAAATCTGGCCAGTGAATCCACAAGAAATAGCTCTGTCCCTTAAGAAAATAGGTATTTTTCTCTGAGTTTTTGAGGACATTGATTGAATGACTGAATTGCATTGCAACATTGGAAGCGATATTGATTTTCTATTTTTGGACTATATTTCAGATGTTGTCCTTTTTCTTTCATACAAACCTTTGTAGCTTAAAAAATTCCTCACTCTGCATTTATTGGATCTTTCTAAAGCACTGAGTGGCACGAATTTACAGCGTCGTTTTACTTTTAGACACATAACTCATATTCTAGCTCTCTTGGGAAAATCGGCAAATGCCTTTTGATGCCACTTGTGTGATGCATTTGGTAATCTTTTTTTAAAAAGCAAACCATTAATCCTTCTCTTTCCTTGATTGCCCTGAATTGCCTCTGGTTTTGCTGATCGCTCTACTCTGTTTTCTGTCAAGGAATAGATAGCAGGAAACAGGCCTCTCGTTTCAAAGTGTTTATCAATAGAGAGGATGATCATGGATACTACAGCATGTCATCTTAGGTAAAAAACTAATTTGTAAGCAGTAACAGCAGCAGCATAAAACAAGAAAGACAATTAAGTTAAAAAGTCATTTAAAATTGATTTCCCCCCCCCTGCAAAGCAGTTGTATTTTTGTGTTTGTACATTGTATTTTTAAAGAAGAAACCACTTACGGTGCCTTTAAGATTTATTTAAAAAGCATGTTTGGTAGGACATGGTGTCAAACTTTATAAATTCAGATGCTTGCATTTAGAAATACATCGTATTGACAGGCCTTGAGTCAGAAAAAAAAATGACTTGCTATTTGATAGTAATTGTATGCTGTCAAGTCAATTCTGACTTTTCAGGATTTTCTGAACATCTACTGGTGTGGAAAGGTAGAAAGTACTCAGAGATGGTTTACCACTCCCTTCTTCTGGGGCCACCCTGGAACTGTGGAGCTTGCCCAAGGCCAGGCAAGCTGGCTGGCTCTGTAGGCTAGCTGTTCCCCTAGGGCAGTGATGGTGAACCTTTTTGGATCCGAGTGCCCAAACTGAAAAACAACAAACCCAGCGGGTTGCGGGCAGCAGCGGAACTGGAAGTAGTAGTGGTGGAACTGGAAGTGGCAGCAGAAGGGGGAATCCCGGGCACAGAGATGCCTTGAGACTCCACTCCAGATCTTCCGTCAGGGCCAGCTGATCCAGATCCTGGCCCACCAGGTGGGCACCAGCACTATGGCTGCAGCCACCTCCTCAGGTTTGGCCATGGGGGGGAGTAGCGATCTGGCAACTTATGGCTCACGTGCCCACAGAGAGGGTTCCGTGTGCTAGCTGTGGCACACGTGCCATAGGTTCGCCATCGCTGCCGTAGGGGCACAGTGGATAATTAAACTCCTAGCCTCTGGCTCTGCAGCCATATATCTAAACCACTGAGCTATCCAGCCAGCTACTTACCTTTTAGGTCTGTAGAAAACAGTGGAATTTGAATGAATTGTGGCCAGTGTCTCTTAATATGTTTCTGTGGATTTTAAAATGCAACTTAATGTATTGGAACGGGAAAGAGAAGGCATTCCATTACCATACCACCTGTCTAAAGCAATTGACTTCCATAGAAAATCCAGGGATTGGTCAGACATTCTGTGTGTATTTCCCATGGCTTCCCAGTTCTCTGCATAAATGTGCAAATTTATCTGCCTTCTCAGTTGCACTGCATGATTTTTATCTGCTGGTTTATTTGAGGTCGCTATTGTTTTTGTGAATTTTTATTTTAGTTGGGTGTTCATGCTGTGCACAATGTTACATTACATCTTGAGTATTCCATTAGACTGCCGACTATTCAAAGAGGAACCCTGCAGACAAGAATATATAGGCACCTTGACTCGCTTTTTTGCTTTATTTCTCCCTACTACACTATGGAATATTTGGAAACAGGAGTACAGCATGAAGTCCTCAGCTCTGACCAGGTCTGTGCTAACGTATGAACTCCCGCAAGAAAAGGGCAGCCCTCTTGCCATGTATTGTCTTATCCAGAGCTGGATGGGGAGGTGGTATGACTTTTGGGCTTCAACTCCCAGAATTCCCCTATCAATATGGCCACTGGCATGGACTTGTGGTCTCAGAAAAGTGAGTTTTACAAACTCTGATTGTCAGGGCATCAGAGAAACCTTGATGGATTGGACCAAAGTAGACCAGGACTCTTTTCTCGTATTGTCCAATAAGATGCATATGGGAGGATCACAAGTGGCGCAGAAAGGGGTTAGAACAGTGGTTCCCAACCTTGGGTCCCCAGATGTTACTGGTTTAAACCTCACAGAAGCCTTCAACACCACCTACAACCCAACGTTGGGAACCCCTGGGTTAGAAACTTTCTAATTTGCTTCCCCAGGAATTAGGAAACAGACATGTAAGACAGGGGTCTAAGGCAGAGGTCTACCGGCCATAAAAACCAGACTGGCCATCTAGTGATGTGGAAAGAACAGTGGGTGTGACCTGTTGATGCCCTCTTCCCTGGACCGTGGTGGTTGAGATGGTGACCAACTTAACTTGACTCAGGCGTGCCATAAGAATTGTTTGTGAAATCTTACACTTGAGAGTAGATTGGCCAGAGTGGCTGGTGTGTTTTTAGGGTCTGCCCATTTGCTCCTTCTCCTGACTGGTGGTCCAGGTGACAGCTTTAAGACCTTTTCAAGGTTTGAGGGTGTATGTGTATATCAGAGTTGTCAGCTGGATTTTTTTTTAGACAGTTGTGTCATTTTTCAGTTAGCAATAACTTGAATAAAACATGCATATCTCAATTTGGCAGTATATCTGATATTTTGATAGAGCGCTTTTCCTAATTTTCACCAGATATCATGGATGTGACTTACTCAGTGTGGTGTACTGGATAAAGTGATGAACTAGGACTCTGGAGACTAGGGTCTGAATAAATGCTCAGCCATGGAAACTCACTGCGGGTGTGACACTGGCAAAACTACTCCTTAAATATCTCATTTACCTAGAAAGCCCTGTTAGGTAGGGTTGCTGTAAGTTGGTTTCAATTTGATGGCACATAACAATAACAACAATCATGGGTTCATGATGGGAAGCTATGCAGAAATCTATGGAGTACAGTTATTTTCCGGCTCATCTTTTTAGTGTATAATTCCCACTGGTTTCTTAAAGGGATACAGATCCTTGCTTGTTTTGTCTTCACATATGAGGATAGGGAGCTTCAAAATCATTCTCTGCCAGTGTGTTTAACAAGATATGAGCATGAAAAGGAGAGATTGATTTTTGTGCGAATTTGCACAAATAATGGTTCAAATACAAATTGCACAAAATGACAATCAGTGTTGCTTTTTTGGGTTGACTTTGAAGGGCTGTTATGGTTGTCTGTATCTTTTAAAGAAATCAGTTGATCAGTTCTGGCCTTTTTGTGTGTGAATGTCTGCGTGTACATCTTAAAGTAGGTGTACTATAAATAGCATTTTCACAGTTTGCAACTGGTATTCCATTTTGATAACAAAATTTTTTGATTACACTGCTGATTTGCTTTTTGAAGGATGGAGCAGGAAAACTGAAGCTAAGTGAGATGTCTGCGTACATGTGTCTACAGAAGGAGCTCCCCCAGTTCCTTTTCCATTGATTTATATGTAGCTGAAATTGGACAGTCTTAGATTAACCTGAAGTTTTTGATTGGCCAAGTATGAATAAAACATGGAGGAAAGAAAAAGTCATTTGGTGAGTGAAATTTTCATTTGGTGAATGACTTGGCAGTAATTCCCAGAGCCACTGGCCTTCACGACTGAGAGATTCTGGGAATTATAGTCCAAACAAGCAATTTTGAAACTCTGCTCTAGTTGCCAATGCTACAGACTAGCCATCCACAATCTAAATTCAGTCGAAGTGAAACAGCATCTTCTCTGAGATTTAGCTAATTTCTTGACCAGTTATGTGGACAATTGAGTCAATTTTTTCGCTATATTCTTATGGTACAGGGAAGGACAGTAGCTCAGGGCTTGATTTATAGATCTGTACAACAATTAACATCTGTCTGCAGTTCAGATGGGCGTGTGTGAGCTTTCTGGTTGGGCGTGATTTGGAATGCATTTTGATGGGTATTTTTCCATGAGTCCCCTGATCTATAGCAGCTGGATAGTTTAGTCAGGAGTGGATTGTGAACAGTCACAATATACCGTGTTTGCATTGATTTAGGCTATGCAATAAGACATCTAGATAAGGAATTTTTAATTTCTCACCTCCAGTGTGAGAGTGAGAAAAGGACTGCTTTTGTCCCTGAATGAGGTTTCTGCAGTTTATCTGCCCCAATCTATGTGAAAGTCTCTTCCCTTTAAAACAAAGGCGTTCCCACACAGCAAACACGGAGACATAACTGATTGTTTAAATAAAGATGCAAACAACCCTCTAATCATTTTTTTAAATGATATGCTGCAGCAGTTTTCCAATTTTGTGCAACTTGTGAGAATTAATAATTTTGCAAGTGATTGCAGTTTGGCTAAAAGGTCAAGTCAACAGCACAAGAAAATATCTGTCTCTTTCACCAATCAGGGAGAAAAATATTGTAATTCTTTACTCTTGCCTCCAAGGGCATTTAAGGATTTGCTCAAGAGCAGTGTGGATTTGATTTAAATCAAATTGATTTAAATCATGATTTACATGTTTTTTTTAAACCAGATTTTTAAATAAATAAATGATTCTTTTGATTTAAATGGAGATTTCAATCAATCTGCTTAAACAAAATAATAATTGATTTTTATCCACCCTGCTCAGGAACTCACCGAATTTTACTTCCAAACGAACATGTGTGGGAAGGAAGAACTTGGAAAAATTAGTTTTGGCACTGCAATTCCATAGTTCCCTAGGCAGCATGGGCCTCCTTACACAGAAGTAAATTCCCCTATGTTTGTGGAATGTAACTCCTAAAGAAAAAAAAGGCACAAGACCGGGGACCTTGTCATCCTGTGTATTTCACTCACAACTAAACCCTATTGACTAGAAACTTGTCTTGTTGCACTGTGGCGGAAGGGGAATTGCTGCAGAGGTGCTCTGGTTTATTGTATTTCTGGCTCCCCATCCCCTGTGCCTGGCTGGGTCCCAGTTTTACCAATCCACAGCGCAACCATTTCCACAAGGGGCAGCTGGAGGACTGTGAAAACTGCTTGGATGATTGTCAGTTTGTGTTCGGAAAAGCCCAGATGGATTTTGGTTACTGCGTTTAAAGTGGGATTTATTTCTTACTAAGGGTGCTTAGAAGGGAATTCGCTGTATATGTTCCAGAAGTCGTTTCTGAATTCATCTCAGTTTCCCACCAGCATGTTGATTCTTCTGTTGCTGCCTCTTCCCATTTTGCCTGGGAGGTACTTTTTTTGGGGGGGGGGAACTGAATACAGTCTCCCGAGCTCCCCACGGCCCCTGCTCTTTAGCACCTTGGGTAGCATTTGGTTGTGGTCTTTTAATGCCTTCCTTGTGTAAAACCTGAGGATGCAACTCCCATACAAAGGTTTGCATAGAACAAAGACTTTTAGAGTGAGGATTCACGGGGGGTGGGGTGGGGGAGAGATGATGCATGGAGGGGCGAGGTGGGGATTGTTACAGGATCATAAAAATCCCTTTAACCGGCCAGCCCGAATGTTTCAAGTAACATTGAATGCTTCCAACAGTAACTTGTGTTTCTTTCACACCCACCCATTAGCCAGGTGTTTTCGCTGCACCAACTGGGAAAACAAAAGTAATCACCTCACACAGCTGGATCCTCCATGGGAAGGAATGTGTGTGTTGAGGAGGCATGGAGGGGGTGGGAGAATTCGTTTTTTGGGGGGGGGAAGGGGCAGTGCTAGAAGGAGAGATTTATCCCTCTTCTGATTTTATTATTTATTAGTTTCCCAAACCAGCTGGAGTTGTTGAAAAAGCCCCTTTGCAATTCACTGAGAAAGCTGTCCCCTGGACAGTAAGGGGTTTTCCCTTACCGGTCTTGCTGTGCGTTCACACATTACGTGCCAACAGTACGCCACAGCCATACCTTTAGAAGAGGGGCATCTGCAGACCTTTGGAAAAGACTTTTTAAGGGTCAAAAAGCATTTCTGATGTTTGCACATTTGCTTGTTTTGTAAAGCACCCTGGAAACATGGATGAAAGCAGTGGGTAGGTCTTTTAATTCAACAGACAGTGACTGAAAGCTTGTTGCTTAGTACAGTACATTGCAATTAGAGTAGACCCATCAAATCTGGGGATTTGGTGTGTGAGCTCATTTGTAAGTTGCATGGATTCAATCCACCTACTCTAGCAACAGGATTTCAGCCATAAATAAGGTCTGGTTTTCAACTGAGATGCTAAATCTGACGTAGGGGCTAATGTTAGCAAATGCTTCTACATGCATGGTCCCTGCATATAGAAAATTAGCAGGTTAGGCTAGAATTCTTCTCCTTGATAACTAGATTTCTGCACCAAGTGATTTTAAAAAATCCTTTGGAGGGAAGTTAACTTTCATAATGCACTTTCATAGTATCTGTCCCCTACGTTTCCTGTATGTGCTGATAATAGATGCTCAAATTGGGTTGGTTTTTTGGAAGGCACTGAATCACAAATGCTGGACCTGATTTGAACACAATGACATTTCTGCATCACACTTGCTTTCTAGCCATTAAGAAGCATTTTCCGAAGCAGGAAAAAAGGCAGGAATCTCAAGTATCTGTTGGGAGCAGGTGCAACGCTTATTGTACATGCCAGTCAGTTGCAAGATCAAGCTGACTCTTGTTTAAGGGAATGAGCTGGCCCTGATTTTGCTCTTGTTGGGCTTCTGGTGGGTGGGGAGGATGAAGGAGCAAATTAATGTGCAGCTGCATGCATCTCCTGTGATGAGGGATCCAGTGCCACATCCCGTTCCACGACACCTCTGGAAGCAATAGGAAGAAGGATGTCAGATTACATGGTGGAACTGGCAGAAAATCACTCTCAAAGTGCTCCCAGCAGCCAGTTGAGACTTAGATTGGAAGTTTTGGCTGAGAGTAAAAAGTTATTTAATTTATTTGTTACACATTCCTGTACTATTATTGATTGATTGATTGATTGATTGATTGATTGATTGATTGATTGATTGATTGATTGATTAGTGTTAGATGAGGTCTATGAGGCTACCGAATCCAAGCCCCTGCTCAATGCAGGAATTCAAGTCAAAGTATATTGGAGAGATGGCTGTCTATCTTTTTCTTGAACGCCTCCAGACTGAGAAATAGAGTCTGTTCTAAAGATAGCCAGTGAGCATCATGGCTTAGTCTAGACTGATCTCCTAAATGGTATAACCGCTTGCTAAGCAGTGTACCTCCTCTGGAGGGATGGAAACCACAAACAACACCCCAGGGGTCACTCTTGAAGAAGGCTCAGAGCCAATATTTATTTATTACATTTATACCCCACCCATCTAGACTGAAGTCTACTCTGGGCGGCTGAATATTTATTTATTTATTTATTTATTTGATTTTTACCCCGCCCCTCTAGACCATGTCTACTCGGGGCGGCTTACAAAATAAAACAAAACAGTATAAAAATATATAAAATCATAAAATTACATATTTCAATTTAAAACAATTAATTTAAAGAGAGGATTACCAAGATGGAATAGCCAAAAAAAGAGAGAGAGAAACAGAGAAAAAGACTTAATTGACTGGAGGGAAGGCCTTCTTGAATAACCAAGTTTTTAACTGGCTTTTAAAAACACCCAGCGAGGGTGCCAGCCGAATTTCTGTTGGGAGGGCATTCCACAGCCGAGGGGCCACCGCCGAGAAGGCCCGGTTTCTTGTTTTTTCCTTCCGGGCCTCTCTTGGCGTCAGACCCCTCAGCCGCCCCTGCTGGCTATATTCAATATATATATATATATATATTCAATATTCAAACAGCAAACAAAACATGTACTATGAGCTATTTATAGTGCTCCTCCATAATTCTCCTTACAAACTTGTGTATAGGGGGGATCAGCTGTTCGATAGTGTCCTTTCTCAGCAAGTGGAGGAGAGTAACCTTTGTTGCTCCCTCAGCCTGGCTCTCCAACCCACCATCAAAGTTTACCAACCATTGACTTCCCTTCCCTAATGTCTCTTGCCAAGTGGCACAAATGTTTGAGCTACTACTCCCATCAGAAATGAATCGGTTGAATTGCAATCACCTCCCATTCAAGCTGGACCTTTCTTGGCTTCTTGGGTGACTCTCACCTTCATTGGATCTTCTGAGGTTTGCTCTGTCAGGTAGTTGGGAATATAATCTGCTAAGGGAATATAGTCTGCTAGGGGACTACCCAGTCTTCTATCTCACTGTCTTCTCCCTTCCCAATAGCTGCCTCTAGCTCTTCTTCCTTCCTCTTTGTATTCTCCAGTTGGCAGAGCTTTCTCTAGTTTTTCCCCCTCTTCCTGCTCTTCGGTATCTCTCCAGCCTCCACTGGAATGTTCAATCCTGGAGAAGGTCCAGAAGAAGGGGTCCACCCTGTGTGTGCTACATACCTTTAGCAGAGTCTGTTGGAGGGCCAACGAGATGTGGAGGTGGATGTTTCATGATTCCCCAAGCTCACCCACTCACACCACTACATGAACATTTAAGAACAAAAAAGAGAGGTACCCATGATGGCTATAAAAGGAGTTTCCAAATCCATAGTGAGAGAATAGCATCAAAAGGCAGCCAACAAGGCCTTGAAATGAGTGCAGCTTCTCAAGACGGCTGTTTCTGAAAGCTTGTCTCCTTTTTTGTGTGATGGCTGCTCTTTGGTTGGTTTCATTAAGGTATTCCTGCACAGGGACTGGAGTTGAATTGAGGGGACTTCTTGGCCACGTGGAGGAGGTGGGCCTTTGGGGAAGGTGTAGGTTGGTAGTGGTGGGAGTTTGGTGCCCCACATTTTGGCCCTCTTGCTGGCTGAATTCGACTAGGGGCTAGAGAGGCACCTCCCTCTTTCAGGCACTAGGAAATGGGGACATCATCTTTGCTTGGAATTCATTACCTCCTAACATGTACTAGATTCTGACTTTTAACCAGATAAGGCGTGACTTTCTGAGCAACTGCATTTAATAGATGAGGATGAAAACAAGCTTATAGTAGCAGTTTTGAATGAATGAATTAAAGGATGAATGAAGAAATGAATGGGTGGGTGGGTGGGTGGATAAATGACTGTTTGGATACTATAGCTATATTCTAGGGCCAGTTTATATGTGAGAGACTACTGATTGCATCTTCCAGTGATTCTGTATTTAGCAAAAAGCAGCTGAGAAATCGAACAAATAAATCATTCTGATTTTCCCCCCATGAGAGTTCCTGTGTATAATTAGCTATCAAGAATATGTATCAATAGCTTACAACTCACATTGGATCTAGTAAGTGTGGCTATTGTTGAAGGAATTGTGGTCCAACATCATGTGAAGAAGGCTACACAGGTACTATATATCCCTATAACTGCCTTTGGGTTAGGTTGGACTTTATGTTTTGCTGAGAATCATTCAGACACTTCACATCTGTCATCCTAGAATTTGAGAAAAACCCTATAAAGTCATCTGTGAGATGGTGCAAAAATGAGAGGACAGGAGCTTGCGAAGAATATTTTGGTAAACTAGCACATACTTTCATGAAGTGAAATGTGACTCCATTCTAATTCACGAAGTTCCTGCTGTTTTAGGGCCAAACCATACATTATGGATAACAGGTCTCTGGAAGAGGAAATTCCTTAAAGGCTAAGAAGTCTGATTCTCATAGCAGGAGCTTTTTGAACCTCCTCTAGTCTGCAAATCACCTTGCTTTGTTTTGTAATTAGCCATGGCAGTGGGGTGGCCAGGTTGATAAGCACAGACTCCACTTTGAAGGATTATCCCTCAGTCTCAAAGGCTTGAATGAGATCTGTAGAAGACTATGACTTATGCTGGGTGGGGAGGATGGAGGTTGTAGTCAAACACATTTCAATGGTGTCCGGTGAAAGAAGGCTGCCCCATGACTTTCATGAAAAGACATTTTTCTGCTCTCTAATATTTTTCTCACTTCTTACCAGTTAATTGGAAACATGCTGTGTCAGGCGTTCCATGTGTGTTGGCTGATAGTATTTTATAATCTACTGTATTTTAGTCTGTCTGTTTTGGGGTTTATTTTTGGCATAAGGGTGTGTGTTTGTTGTTGTTTTCAATGGCTACTGCTGCCGTTGCTGAGTATGACCTAATCTGGCTTTAATTTTCTCTGTATATTTACAAAACCTCTCTCAGCAGGTTGGAAAAGTCTTCCTTTGCCCCCCCACCCTTGGTAATTTCCTATAAAACTTCAAAGCCTCCCTCTTTCTCTCTGTTTTGCTTTGCTTTGCTTCTGGTAGGGTCTCCAGCTCCAGAGGAGACAGAAAAAATAATAATCAAAACGCCTTTCAGCAAAACCCATAAATCAAGTCACTAATGGGGGTGTGTGTGTGTGTGTGTGTGTCAGGATGAGATTTTGTGGAACAACTAACAGTCCTATTTCAGATTAAGTCCACTATTTGTGGATAGAGAAGGTTTAAGCACCCCCTATTTTCTTGCAAATTTGCACAAGGTAAGAAACGGGATTCTGTTCCATTTGAAGTCATGGTTTTTATTTTCCTTGGGAGGGGGCAATTTTTTTAAAAAAATAGCAGCCGTGAGGGGAGGGTTTAACCCTCCCAGTACACACAGGCAGTGATTTCAGTTTGGATAATAACTCCACAAAGTGGAGCAAGTTACAGAAAGGATATAGCGGAGTGGGTCTGTTGGATCGGATGAAATTTTAACTTTGACTGACAGTCTCCAAAGACGGATGACTGAAAAATATAAGATTATGCAGCTGCGTTTCTGCTACATTTGGATCAGTCTGTCGTTTGTTTCTGCTGCACTACCAAGACACACTCCTCCCAGTTCTTTTATATGAAGAACTGCAGGTTTCATAGGTAAAACATTGCAGGCTGAAGATCCAGTTGTAAATTGCAACTAGAGCAGACCAGCTGAATCAATGAAACCTATGGAAGAATTGACTCTGTAAATCCCCGCTTATTCAGTGCAATTCACCTTGCTGACCAAGAGGATTTCGGCCACAGTGTAGAGCTGGTGAAATGTAAAGCAGTATTATGATGGCTTCCTTGAAAAGCCAATGTGAGCCAAATTCCTCATTAAAGATAACATACAGTGGGGTCTCGACTTACGAACGGCTCGACATACGAACGTTTCGACTTACGAACCACTCTCATAGGGCTACAGTATATGGACTCGACTTACGAGCTTAGATTCGAGTTACGAACTCTTTTTTCCCCTTTTTTTAAAAGCTAAGTCATCTTAGGTTAAAAGAAAAAAAAAGAAAAAATATCCCCCTCTAGTGGCAGAAGGCGGAATAGCAGCTTCCCATTAGTTTCTATGGACGAAAAGAGCAGATACGAATTAAATGGTTTTCAATGCATTCCTATGGGAAATGCAGATTCGACTTAAGAACTTTTCGACCTGAGAACTGCCTTCCAATACGGATTAAGTTCGTAAGTCGAGACCCCACTGTACCATTCTAGCTGAAAGCCCCATGTTTTAGAGACCAGATTCTTTTGTGTGACAGATTAGTCCTGCAAGCAAATTATGTGTTTATGTCTGAAAGCCCAGTCACAAAAAGAAAACAGGCATATTAGCAAACTGTGGGAGATATGGAAAGTTCATGCTGTGACAATCAGGTATTTTCAGCATGTAAAGCATTCCCTCTTTTAATAATACGCTGAGAGACAATGTAGTTTCAAGGGCACAACGTCAGTCTACAATTCGAGGAGATCTGGATTCAGATCCTCACCTGGTAATGGAACCTCACTGGGATGGCTAGGGGACAGTGATAAGCCATTCCTTTGAGCATCTTGCATACCTAAAAACTCATAGGAAGGTCTCTGTAAATCAGGAAAAACATATGCTGTAATAGTTTAATCTTGAGCATAATGGGAAAGGAGTGGACTCTGGGGAACCTGTAGTTATTCTCCTCTCTGGGCCAATTTACTTCTACAGCATAGCAAAAAGAGAATTTTTACCTGAAATTCAAAACTTTGCAGCAGAAACTACATCTGTCTGTCAGGGGAGAGGGAAGGCAGGAGTTCTGCCCTATAGACTGGTTTCTTTGGGGCTGGAAACAGAAGCATAAGGGATTGGTAGAAGATGCGTTCAAGCAACAAGGACCAAAAGCGGGCATTGTTGGGTTTGTTCTTGTAGGGAATGGGATCGAGTGAACATCTGGATGCAACGCTTGCTTGACTGCAGGCAGATGTTAACCCTCCCAGACGAGCATACAAGTGGCGAGAGACAAGGCCTGCATACTTAATTTTGTTTTTGTGATTTAAAAGACAGTTTAAAATACAGTACCGTAGAAGGCTCAGCATTTATGGCTATAAGTGTCTCTTAACCAAAAGAAAATCATCTCTAATTCCACGTATCAGTGGCTGAGCGTTGAGAAAGCAACCTCCAAGCTCTAGATGCATTTCCTAATTAAAAATAGAAAGGAGGTGACTTTTTAATAGGATATTCACTTCCTGGAGAGCGATCACAGTATGCTGTTAAAACAACATAGATTGTGTGTGCATGTACTGAAAAAGATACTAATTTCGGAAGACAATTTAGATGCGGTCTTAACCCAGAAAGGTGATTTGCTTTGTCTGCCAGTGAAATTAAAAGACACCCCCTTATTTTAGAATTAAATCAGTCACCTATCCAGTGTGTTATGATCTTCCCTTTAAAACCTTAATTGTCTCTAAAGGGCTCCGTGTCAGCCCTTGAAGTTGACCAGATCCTTGGAGGGTGTTAGGGTTAGCCACAGATTTACAAGGAAGGTGGATTTAATATTCTACTTTAATCAGCTGTTTGGGGAAGCCAGGCCTAATGAGTTTTAGGCCTCTTGATGGAGTAGCAAGAGGCCTAATGCCTTTTACAAAATGAGGGACTTGGAAAGGATGGTGCTGAAGGTTAAGGAGAGAATTTGCCAAGCTATGAAATGAATTAAAAGACAAGGGAGGTTTGCTCACTGGAAAAATAATAGGTGATGCTTGTAAATCAGCTGACACCAGCTGCATTTCCCACCAAATCAAGTTGTAGTATAAAGATATGGTAGCAAAAAAGGTGTAGTTTCCGTAGATAATTTGAAAAAGAATGAACCCAAACAGTAGCTTTAAAAGAAGATGAAAAGTTTGTTCAGACAGGCCTAGTTTCTGAGTCCACCTCTTTATCATTAACTGGCACTTGAAGTCTCAATAACTCACTTTAAGACATTTGTAGGAGAAAGAATAAAAACATTTCTTTACTTATAACTGCATGAAATTACAGACTTGTGTATGCTGCTTTTTTACTGAACATATACTTAGCAGCCAATCAAACAGATCAAGAGCAAACAAACAAACTGACACCAATTGAGTAAAGAGATGGAAAAAGAACACTCAGCAAAGAGATGGAGCACTCTGAATTCAAAGGCTGGGAGGAATTACTGATTAGTGCTGGATAAATATACAATTACCCCAGCCCAGAAAAGTCCCCCCCCCCGGTCGTACAAACTACAGTCAGGTTGCAAATAAAACTCCAGCAGCTTCATGTGGTTTATATGTTTGGTTATTATTCACCCAGTGCCTCTAGAGCCCTGTTAGGGCATTGTTAAAGAGAGTGGAAAGAACACAGTAAATGGGAGTGTGCTGGCCTTACTCCTCCCCTTACCACTGTTATGTTTATCATGGAAAGTAACAGTCTGAAGAGGGAGAAAATCTTTGGTGACTCTCTAATAAGCTAGAACCCTATTGTTGATAATTACTGAATAGGGCTTGGATTGAAGAGGTATTGCAGGTTTTTGAACTAATCTAACATACTGAAAGACTCATCTCATCCGGGACATCAGCTCTTTAAACTATTACCATCGAGAAGGAGATTCAGGGTATTGAAAGCAAGGACAAGCAGATTCAAGAACAGCTTCTACCCAAGTGCAGTATTGGGTTTAAATGCGGGGTCATAAGTTTTTGGTGGAATTTTAATTGCTGGGAGAAACGGGGTATCTATATTTGTATGGTGAGTGTTGTGTATATTGTAACTTTTTTTTGTAGTGGTGTTGTCCAGTTTTACCTTGGGGAAGAGCACCTCATTTTGTTGCACCCACTTGTGAGTGCAATGACAAATAAATTTCTTATGTCTTATGTCTTAATACAAAAAACTGCCGAACTTATTGAGCAAGATGAAAGGAACTAGTGGAAGCATGCATAATGTGAAAATAGTAGGCTTGTTTAGACTGCCTCAGACTGTCTAGGAAAGGTTAAGTTTAAATACTGAGGTTAATTTTTGCTTGGTTTTTTTTCTTATGCTGAACAGTGAGAAACACAAACTTTTCCTCCCTTGTCTGTGAGATGGCAAGATATTTTCTACTGGTATCAATGAGAATTCTTGCATTTGCAAGAATATGTGCATAGGTGTATACAAATTACTGTACGTAAATTGTGCAAAGCGAGTGAAACTGACCTACAGTACTTTCTTGTTGCTTTGGACTTTTAGAAATCAGAAGCATCAGATGGGTTATTCTTGTCTTTGTGAGCAATCAGTCAGTCATTCTGCGTTTCCTTTGCAAAATTCATTTATGTAGAGTCAGTTTGTACAAATTGCAGAAACCTCAATACGGGGGGGAGGGGGGAATCTTGTCACATTCTTGCGCTAGAGGCGAGAAATCTTATGGAGGGAATCAGCAATTCCTAAACATCTATCTGATCCTGTAATTTTTGAAGAGTTCCTCACATCCCTGTCTCTAATTTAGCCTTCACACACAAGATGTGAAAACTGTGAGTAGTTGTTTTATCTACTCTTATTGATTCATTGATGAAAGACAGGAAGAAAAAAATAACAAGAACAGTAGCAAAGTTGTCTATCAGGTCATGCCGTAATCTTTTTTTGAAGCCTTAATGGCATGAAGGTCGTGTGAATATTAGATCTTGCTTTTTAAAAGAAATGGAGGGTTAATTAAAAAGCAAGTAAATGAGCTATTGTCAAGTGCACTACAAATTTTCACTGTTAGCATCAACTAAACTATTTTCATGCTGGGCATTATAGACTGCAGTTTCTGTGCTGAACTCGTGTCTGGACCTGATAATGGATTGGACGAGTGTTAATAAATTGAAACTCAATCCAGACAAGACGGAAGTGCTGTTAGTGAGTGCTTCGCCGGACAGGCTAGAGTGCCATTTCCCTGCCCTGAATGGGGTTACACTCCCCCTAACGGACAGGGTGCTCCTGGACCCCAGTCTAACTCTGGAAGCCCAGGTGGACTCGGTGGCCAGGGGAACTTTCCTTCAGCTGTGTAAATTATACCAGCTACGGCCCTACCTGAACGAGCGGAGTCTCATGACAGTTACACACGCACTGGTAACATCTCGTATAGATTACTGCAATGCACTGTATGTGGGGCCTTTGAAGATGGTCCAGTGACTGCAACTGGCTCAGAATCGAGCTGCGCGGCTGGTGAGTGGTGGGGCTGCTAGGGAACACATCAGGCCGATTCTGTTCAAATTATATTGGCTACCAGTCGCTGCCCGGGCCCAATTCAGAGTGCTTGTTTTGACGTATAAAGCCCTAAATGGCTTGGGCCCTGGATACCTGAAGGGCCGCCTCCTTCCATATGAACCTACCCGGCAGTTAAGATCTAGCCAGGGGGGCCTTTTGAAAGAGCCGTCCCTTAAGGAGGTAAGAGAGACGGCTTGTAGACAAAGGGCCTTTTCGGCAGCTGCCCCCAGACTATGGAATGCCCTCCCGACCGAGATTTGTCTGGCGCCGACGCTGATGACATTTCGGCGCCAGGTCAAAACCTTCCTGTTCCAGAAGCTTTTTAATTGAAACTGTGGGTCCTGATGGTAATTTTTGGAGCATAGTATTTTTAATGGTATTTTAATTGTTTTTATCTTTTTATTGTATTCAAATTGTTGTATGCCACTCAGGGACCTTTGGGTAGTGTGGGTGGCATAGAAATAGATAGATAGCTAGATAACTAGATAGCTAGCTAGCTAGCTAGCTAGATAGCTAGCTAGCTAGCTAGATAGATAGATAGATAGCTAGCTAGCTAGCTAGCTAGCTAGCTAGATAGATAGATAGATAGATAGATAGATAGATAGATATTATTAATTAACAAGAGAGAGTCTTCCGGGGAGCTTGAGTGGATGATAGCATGATTCATATATGAACTATTGTGGGAGAAGAGATAGTGTAGTGAATTAAACTCAGAGGCACAACTTACACTTAGAAATCCTTCTAGAAACAAAAGTGATGGATTGTGGTTTAAGGTCATTAGCTGATCCCCCTGACTATGCAGCTAGTCTACTGCTATGGCAGTCCTGATCCCTGGGTTATCTCTTCTCTCCCAAGAATTTTGAAGAAAGGAGAATTCACCTCCTTTCAAAGTAGCCTGTTTGACTTTTGGTATTATCAGGAAGTTCTGTCCTGTGTTTACCAGTATGAGACACTATTTTGAATACGTACTTCTCCCTGGAAGGAAGCAAGCCTTTTGTCATGACTCTTAACGGAGATACAATGGGCACCTCCTCAAAATGTGGTTACTGAGAAATCTTTTCCAGAAATGCAGAGGAATCTGATTGCTTTTGGGTACCGTGAATCAGCAAAATCACCTACTCGAAACAAGTTGATGGCTGCTTTCAAGAGGGGAATAGTGCATGAGTTTTTCAGAGGGGTCATGGGTCTGCTGTGATCAAGCATATGTTTTGAATGAGGGAAAAGTCCCAAGTCCAGTTTCTGGCATTTCCAGTTAAAAATATCAGTAAACAAGGACAGACACTTACTGGAGACATGGGAGAGCTGGCCTAGTCAGAGTGGAGAATGTGGGGCTAGACCCGTCAGTTGTGAGGGGCATAATTATTTTTCGCCCTCCCATACCTTCATGGGCTTTATTTGACTCTCCCCCAGTATCCAGTGAGAAGGGACTGGAATGGCACTTCCAGTTTTTTTAAAAAAATGCTATTTCAGACTCCCCAAAAAGTATAGACCTGTCCTCTCCCAAAATATCATTAAATAGAAGAATTTGGGGGCATAAGTCTCCACTTTGGGGTGAAATTTTCCCCCCAGTGGCAGGAGGGCTGAGGGTTACACTGGAGTCTGGCAGACCCCATACGGCCAGCAGGGTGTCGCATTCTCACTCTGGGCTGTATGGACACAAACGGTTTGTTGTTTGCCTTGGCTTTTAGAGAGCAGCCGTATGCCAGTGTCAAGCTCATGTTTTGTAGGCAGGATGCCTCATACCCGGTCAGCGACATTAAGGAACAGGTGATGGAAAAGACCCTGGGGAGCTACCATCTTTTCAGCATGGACCTTTTTAAGTTTGCTGGGCAAGTAACCTGACCCAGCAGAAGGCAGTATCTTATGTTGTTGGTTTTTTTTTTTTAAACCAACAATCTGGCACGTACTATAAAATTAAAACTTGATTTTAGAAGGCCCCGGAGTATGGCGCTTGCAGCTTTGGAGTGGAATTTCAGAGGTCTAGATTCTCATCTCCGTGAAACATGCTCAGGGGCCTTGGCCTGGGCCTATTTATCAACCTATTTATTTTTATTTCTTTATTTTAAATGTTTTTCTTTTTACCCTGCTTTTGTCCTCAAAAGGACCCGAGGCACTTTACAGCAATTAAAAGACAATATTTAAAAGCTAAATACTGTAAGTATGTTGTGAGGGTTCAACTTTAGGCTCCTTCCGTCGTTCAAATAGATCAGGAGATTTTTGTAATTTTGAAGCAGGGGTGAGGTTTATTGAAGTATTTAACAAATCACCGGTATCAATGAAATTGTCCCATCGTTTCTCTCCTGCCCATTACGGGTCAGTCAGGGGTTTCCATCCTTCAACTAGGAATGGGTTCCCTTCAGCCCGCCTCTGTCTCCACCCTTTTCTTCTGCTCTGCTCCTGCTGGTTTCCCCTCAGTTCCTTTGACAGTTAACTTTCGTATTTCTCCCTCCATTCCCTGTGTGTCTGTCCCTCACAGCTCCATTCTCTCAGGAGATGAGGTGGGCAAGGTCTGTACCTCTTTCTGGACTGTAAGGGGGAGGGACGGTACTCTGGAGAGAGAGCTACCACCTCACATATGTACATTTTAAAAAAGAATTAAACAGTTATATTAAAAACAGTCAATAAAATCAATACTAAAAACACCTTTAAAAACAACAAAGCACAACAATCCATGTAAAAAATCCTCTCACTAAAGAAAAGCCTGCTTGAAGAGAAAAGTCTTTGCCTGCTTGTGGAAGGACAGCAATAAAGATGGGTCCAGCCTGGCCTTCTGTGGGAGGGAGTTCCACAGTCTGGGAGCAGCAATAGAGAAGGCCCTCTCCTACATCCCCACCAAGCATGCCTGTGAGCCGCCTCTGATGATCTTAATTCCTGGTCAGACCCATGAGGGAGATATGGTCTTTTAGATCAGGGGTCCCCAACCTTTTTCACCCCACGGACCGGCTGGGAAAGGCAGGGCACCCCTGCGCTCATGCACATGCGTGAACAAGCGCACACACTTTCTTGTGCAAACAAGTGTGTGCTCAGGCACATGCGCAAATGGCAGCGTGGCACTTGTGCGGGCATGCACGTGCGTGTGCGCATGCACAAACAGCAATGTTGTGCTTGTGTGGCCGTGGGCGTGCCCGTGTGCATGCGCAAATGGCAGCACGGTGCTTTTCTGGATGTGCTTGCACTTGTGTGTGTGCGCAAATGGTGGTGCGGCACTTGCACAGGCACGCTGGTGTGCACACGCATGTGTGAATCAGCTGTGCGGGCAGTGCATGCAGGAGGCAGGGTGGGAGGTCTGTCTCTGCGGCCCAGTCTGGCTCAGGCCATGGACCGGCACCGGGCCGCGGACTGGGGGTTGGGGACCTCTATTTTAGATAGCTTGGACCCAAGCCATTGAGGACCTTATAGGTTAAAGCCTATCTAACTTCCAAGAGGTTTGTGACGTTAAAAGTAGGGAGGAACAGAGCCACATACACTTTCTTGAGCTCTTTAGTGGGGGTGGGTGGGTTATATCTGAGAAATAAAGAAACCACACATCTCTTCCTCCTCGTCTTCTCCTTTCAGCTCTTCCACCTTGATTCATTTTGCTCCTCCTCTCTTTCTGTTCCAGGATCCCCGATTATCAGCTTTAATTTTCGACAAGCTTCAAGTGCCTGAATATTTGCAGAAACCCAGGAGCGAAGGGGAGAGCAGGTGCGATGTTTGCGCAGCCCACCTAAACCAGCTGAAGCAAGAAGCCATCCAGGTCGTCCAGGGCCTCAACCAGGCCAGCTGCCAAGAAGGGGCAGACCCCTCGCAAAGTGCCGTGACGATGGCTACCATTTTGCCGAGGCTGGCTTCTCAAAATGTGGTCACGGTGTCTTCTCAGAGGGACTTGTCTCTTGTGCCTGGGCAGGGGGGTAGATCGTCGGCCAAAACTGCAAGCCTTTTCTCCGGCGCTGAAAGGAAGAAAGGGCTTGGGTGGCCTCAAGGCCCGGGTGGGTTCCCGAACTCCAGCGTCCAAGTGACGGTGTCTCCCAGCGGCCTTAGCGGGGCCTTGAGTTCAGTAACGATCCAGGCTCAACAGTATCTTGAAGGGATGTGGAGTATCTCCAGAGTGAACAGCTTTCTGCCTCAAGCTTGCCTAGTAAGTAGATGGTTGCTTGATTTCCAGAATTCAAAACTGTTACGGTATATACTGTATGTCTTTTGAATGCAATGGTTTTTATGTATTGGCTGCATTTGAATCTTAGGTACCTTGCTTTACCTCCCAAATGCAACCCTCCAACAACTGTAGTGATGGTATGACACCAGTATCATTCCAGGAGGGGTGCATTTTATCAGTCACTGGTGCGTTCCTGCAGTCCTGCATTCTGTAATTCCATGTGGAGTTTATTCCGACAGCTGTGCATTGCAGAATTCCAGGAGGGATGTATTCTACTAGCTACAGAAGGAAGAAGGAGGGTCAAGGAGAACAGAGACTTTATGAGGAAACAATTTATAAAGAAAGCAAGGGAAAGAGTTAACGGCCTTAACATCAGAATTGTTTCAGACTTCAACTCCGGAAAATTAGTGAAATTCCTCACTGAGTGGGAGCAGGTAGAGAGTGGAAATCATCTTGCTATAATCCTGCAATTTTTAAAATTTATTTATTATCTAAAATTCTAAAATATTTAAATGTTGTTTTTCATTTGAGAAAAATCCATGTGTGGTTTACTATAGGAAAAATGAACAACACGATAATAAAAACAATGAATGCATTTTAAAAACTGTGGGGATTTTGTAGTCTAAAGTTCCATCTTGTCAGTAGAGAATTGCAGTTGATAGCCATGGCGTAGCTAAGATAGCACATGAAAGAGGAATGCTCTCAGTAGGCAAGCGAGCTTGCAGTCGAAGTTGCTGAGAGATCAACTGTAAGAAGCTTTCATCGATGAAGTTATCAGGATGATGTCAGCTGGAGTTACCACAATAACAATAACAGGTGAAGAACGACCAGGGAGTGCAGAGAACAACGGTGAGAGATCATTAGTAGACAATACCAAAACTGATGTGCCCAATTGATATCTCAATGGTATAGATGCAAAAGTTTATGCCCAGTCTGTTGTTTTTTTTTCTCTGGGCTGCACAAAAAACCCTTCTGCAAGAAGACTGTAGGTTGCCAAATGATTCTCCATTTAGACTGTCCGAATACAATGGCATTCTCTTGGCAGAACGCCCAGAATCGCTGATAAGAGGAGAGAACTAAGTCTGGGCATTGCGCCAGGTGTGGACCTTGAATTTGCTACTTCACAGAGGAAGAGAGAACAATACAGACTTTATGTCCTAGCAGGCTGCACTGAATCCGTGGATGAGATTAGAGATCCCATCACGCTGAGATATTCAGGAAACTGCTAAGCAATGCAAGGTGTGATAGAATTTGTAGTTCTAGGAAGAACATGGAACATAGTGTCCAGGATGTTGCAAGTGGCTTGAGAGTAACAATGCTTTCTCCAGATTGGAAGGTGATGGGGGAAGCGCTTTAAGGAGTTGGCTCACCTCCTCCCACCCCATATGCATTTTTCTCTCTTACTGGCCAGGTGGGGGGGCAATCTTTCTCAGCTATGACTGTCCAGCTGAGTAGGATTTTTCCCCAAACCTGAATGTTTGCCATGCGAGTTATCAGTCCTGGCACAACATTCAAGCTGAGACAAACAAAATCAGCGCATGTAAAAACCAGAACAGTGTAGCCTTGAGGAATAGCGGCACATTTAGCTTTAGAAACATAGACCCATTGTGGCAGTTCAAAACAGGCCTCCTGTTGGGCTGCCCCCCTTACATTTTCTTCCTCCTCCCCTTCTGATTTCTCACAAGACACATGGCATGCTTGTAAAGCTTCTTTTGTATACCAGCCGGTGACATCACATGAATCCTGCAGATCCCCTATTATTCTCTCTTGGCCTGGGGGCGGCCCTGGGTCCCATTTCCCTGGGTCCCATTTCCCATGTGCCCTTGGCTGACTGAGAACTGCGTCCATGAGACGGACTTGAACAGCAGAAGTGAATATACCTTCTCCCATAGTAATTGGCTGATGTACAGAACCAACAGCATTAATTTCTGCTTGCTTAGTTGCTAAATCTCGCCATCCTTGAAGGCAAATGAGTCCTTCTGCTGGTGGAAGGAGACCCCTACTCCAGTCACTAGGGGCCGGCTGTTGGGCAGATGAGGATTCCGGGAGAGTCTGTGTCTGTTTGTCCTTGAGACTGAGTTGCAGTTCGCGGACACCTTGATATGGGAGCAGTTCAGAACTATGAGAAACTGCTGCGGCATCTCCCTGTGCCTGTGCTTGTGTTCCCTGAACGCCAGGATAAGCAGTTTCTAAAGCAGCACCCATTGTATCCATTAAAGGACAGTTAGAAATTTTGTTCTCAGTTGCCTGATGAATGGCAGGACTGGGAGACAATGCTGAGGTGTTCCCAGGCTGAGGCTCGGTTGGCTGGGCAGAATGAGACAGAGAGTCCAGCAGTGGAACCGAGGGGGCTGGTGTGAGAGGAAGGGGAGGCAAAATTTGAGGGAGTTGTTTGAACAGATTATTTTCAAATTCTTGATCGAAAAGAATGTTCCGTGGTGGTGCCAAGCCTTGAAGGCTGGTACGCACTTTGCAGCATGTAGAAAGCACTTTTGCTGTAACTCTTGGATGTCCCTGTAAACAGCTGCCTATTTTAGACCATTCCTTGAGGTCCAGTGTCCCTTCTTCGGGGATCCAGGGGCATACATCCCGAATAGTATGAACTAAATCTTCCACTTCTGTGCGTGTGGTCGTGTGACCATTCCTTTTTAATAAGAAGTGGAGGTCCTGTACTTCCTGAAGATTAGATACAAAGCTCCCCATGTTGCCAGGAGGCTAGGTGTCTAACTTGACAAATTCAACACTCACCCGGGATCCTTGCGGATGTGTGACGTCTGAAACCCTTGCCGGGCGAGGGCAGTGTGAATTGTCGCGCTGTTGCGTTGCTCAGCTTGTCCCGTGCTTCTTGCCTCACACGGGCTGCACCAAAATGTGGGGAAATCCCCAGGGAACCCTGCTTGGAAGCCAGCCAAGCAGCAGTTGCATGAAAACCAGGGAGAGATCTCTGATAAATGAAGACACTGCAGACTTTATCTTGTTAGTATTCAGGTACCGGTAGAGAAGAAGAAGAAGATGAAGAAGAAGAAGATGAAGAAGAAGAAGATGGCTACCTTCTTCCCCCCAGACGTTTTTATTAAGCACGCAAAACAAGCAAAATTAGCATAAGATAAGAATTTGGCCATAGAGGCGTTGTGTGGTTATCAGTCTTAAGGCATTCCACGCCTGCGCAGAGAGAGAATCATAGAACAATGCATCTTTATACTACAATAACTTGATTATGCTAAACACCAGTGATGTATCCCTTAATAGCCACAAGATGGAACTTTAGACTACAAAATCCCCACAAAAAACAAGAGAAGATTCCATTAATATCCCCAGGGATGACTGACAGGGTTAATGGCCAGGAAAATGTGTAGTTAAGCAAAAAGGCTATTTGGATTTTGTGATGGAAACACCTCACACTGGGAGCCAAGCACCCATAGATGCTGCAAAATAGCAGAAAAGGCTTAGAGCGCGGAAAAATTCCTCTTTTCGGTCTACAATGTGCAGAATCTCCCAGCCAAAATGGCTGGCAATTCCAAGAAGTTCCTTCTCTGCATTCCAACAAAGCTTCATTAGGCTGTTCTACGGTAAGCAAGGCCTCACCTTGAAGATGTAAAGATCAGAGCAGTCTATACAAAAGAAACAAGCTTCTTTCTTATACATATTACTCAGAAATCAAGCTCAACATTTTTCCTTTTTTGCATTAAAGGATTCTGGGAGCTGCTGTCCAAAAAAGGAACTTTTTTCAGCTCCACTAGCTATGACAGATACCATGCAGCCTCTGAGCCATCCGTGTACCATGGGACTTTTACACAAATAATTCATGGAAGACCTCTATGTGGAAGGACTTTATTTGCATCGTTCTTGCCAACAAAGCAAAAAAAGACAGTGCAAGCAAAATCACATATATATCAGGACTCCAAGTTACAAGTTGCTACCTGTTTCTTCACTCTGCAAAAGAATCAGTTGTGTAAGGGTCAGATTATATACTAAGGGCATATTTCCTGCCTTTACTGTGTTTTCCCTCCAGGCATGCAAATGCTTCAGGCTGTGCTTCCTGTCCAAGGGACGTGGTGGCGCTGCGGGCTAAACTGCAGAAGCCTGTGCCGCAGGGTCAGAAGACCAAGCAGTTGTAAGATCGAATCCACGCGACGGAGTGAGCGCCCGTCGCTTGTCCCAGCTCCCGCCAACCTAGCGGTTCGAAAGCATGCAAATGCAAGTAGATTAATAGGGACCACCTTGGTGGGAAGGTAACAGCGTTCCGTGTCTAAGTCGCACTGGCCATGTGACCACGGAAGATTGTCTTCGGACAAACGCTGGCTCTATGGCTTGGAAACGGGGATGAGCACCGCCCCCTAGAGTCAAACACGACTGGACAAAAATTGTCAAGGGGAACCTTTACCTTTTAGTATGTAATTCGACTCCTACACAACTAATTCTTTGGCAGGTAGCAACTTGTAACTCTGAGTCCTGAGATATATATATCTATATATCTATATCTATATCAGGACTCCGAGTTACAAGTTGCTACCTGTTTCTTCACTCTGCCAAAGAATCAGTTGTGTAGGGGTCAAATTATATACTAAGGGCATATTTCCTGCATTTACTGTGTTTTCCCTCCAGGCATGCAAATGCTTCAGGCTATGCTTCTTGTCCAGGGATGCAAATATTTCTGACGCTAACTACCTCATCTGCTCAGGATTATTTTTTGGATTTTTCTCTTTCTCCCTCAAGCCTCTCAACCTCTTCAGTGCCCGGCTTGAAGAGGAGCCAGGCTGGACTTGAAAGCTCACATCTTTTGATGTTTTAGTAGCCTAAGTAAGGTACTGCCCATAGGTTTTGTGCAAGGACTGGACAGTTTTTTCCTTCTCCTTTGTCCCTATGTTAGGGCCATGGTTCCTGTTAAAACCATTTCCCTGAATAAGCACGGATTGGAGTGGGAACGCTAAGCTGCCTTTTGTTGATTTAAACATAATCTGGATGGCGGCAGAGCATTCCCAATCAAAACACCGACCTGTTACAGTTTCACTTTATGTGATCAGCCTCGAAACTTGTCATAAAAGTAGGAAGTAATCCCTTTTGACGCCTGTGTAAATAGCTACTGTCTCGAATGCCTGCATTTTCTTTGTCCACTGAAGAGTGTAATTATGAATGCTACCTTTTCATAATAGCTTTTGATTCACCCCAAAGTTAACAAAGTGGAATACAAATTGTATGCCGTTTAAGAGATAATCCTTGGATGAAATATGACAGCTGTTCAAACCTAAATGGCTTGACGAAACTCTAGGAAAATATTGAATTAAAAAGTGCAGGAATGTTTTGAAAAAAAATGTAATTACCTGAGTTCAGCTTTAGTAGGGATTCTAATGGGCGTTGATATTAATCTGTGAAATGTGCGGATAGGTGGTTCTGTATGTGTGTGTGTGTGTGTGTGTATAACTGGTCTTTTGTATATTGCTAGGAAGCTATACTTATCTGCTACATAAAAGAAGAAAAAAAGATAATATGGCTATCAGGAGAGAAGTAAAATCTTCATAGTAAATAGAGCATGGTTTGCAGATGGCTTTTTCATGCATTATATGTCAAAACAAAATTAATGTCATGTTATACTGGGTCCAGATGAAAACCCTGTATCGCTTTGCTTGCAAATGTGAAGCGAGGCTGCACAAAGTCATGTTGCTGCTTGACGTGAAGGGTAAGATGACAACTCCTCCATCTCTGTTTGATCTACCCATTCTCACTGGACCGCCAGGTGAATAATGGCAATGGGACGCCGTCGGACACCTCATCAGAGAGCATCAGTGCGGTTTAGAGCAACAGGACAACTGAGGAGGAACAGCAAAGGGACTGTTGCTGCTGCTCCCCAGCATCTGCTAGCTTGAGTCCTTCTGCCTAATGATTGGGCCGGTTATGGTGCTAGGGATCTGTAATCCCCTCTGGTTTGCCCAGAAAAGAACCTAATCCTGTATTGTACGTAGATTTCCTGCAACACTTCTGGATTTCTATCATCGAGTTGTGGTTGAATTATAAGGCCCACAGTCTATCTCCCCCTCCAGTTTTACAATTCTCTCATCAGTTTTTAATGATCGCTGCTCGTAAACAGTAGGGGGTTATTTCTTTGGTGACAGTAGAGATGCACAGCATCATGTGTCATGGAGGTGCTGGGACTTGTAATCTCAGTACACCTCTCTGGTGGGAATGGGCAGCAGGAGGATTCTTTTGGACAGCAGGAGTATATGGCTTCACAACCATTCCCAGATACGTTTTGTAAAGCTGAACAGACAGCAGAATCAGATGTAGCCACGTGCACTTTGGAGGTGACCTCCGTTATCTTCTTTCCTAGGAGGTGGTTGCAAGCATTAATACAGCGGTGCTCACATCTATGAGTACCATTTCTGCAATATTTATGCATTCCCTAGCAAATGTAGACGATGCTTGTTTAAAAATACCCTCTGAAGGTGTTTGCACTATAATTCTCACAAATCTTTAACTCTTGTTTTTTCTCGAGTAGCGTTTTTGTGATGGTAGTCTATTGCCTTAATCCAGTGATCTGGATACGAATATTCCATTATGACGGCTTCTGCATTTGGTGGAGAGAGCCAGTGTACACAATTCTATATTGCAAAGTGCGACTGGGTTCTAATTTTAAGACAGGCGGTTCCTCTTCAAGAAAGTCATCACAGGAGATGGTGCAGCATTATACAATGGTTTAATTTCTTTTATTGGAGTGGTATGAACAGCAGGGATGTGCTGGTGCTGTGGGCTAAACCGCAGAAGCCTGTGCTGCAGGGTTAGAAGACCAAGCAGTCGTAAGATCGAATCCACGCAACGGAGTGAGTGCCCGTCGCTTGTCCCAGCTCCCGCCAACCTAGCGGTTCGAAAGCATGCAAATGCAAGTAGATAAATAGGGACCACTTTGGTGGGAAGACAACAGCGTTCCGTGTCTAAGTCGCACTGGCCATGTGACCACGTAAGATTGTCTTTGGACAAAACGCTGGCTCTGTGGCTTGGAAACGGGGATGAGCACCACTCCCTAGAGTCGAACACGACTGGACAAAATTGTCAAGGGGAACCTTTACCTTTACCTATGAACAGCAACTTAATGGGACCAGTGAACATCAATGTTTTGGCCCACATCTCTTGTAATCCCAACATTTTGAAAGTGTCCTTTAACGAGGGGCCATTCCAAACCTCGCACAATCGGTAGGTTTCCACATGGGATGGCTCCTCGCTGTGCAGAGTCCTACAAAACAGGTGTTGAGTCTAACCGCCTTCAGGATGTGTTGCACCGGTGGGTATTGGGTGCAGACACCCCACCTTCTTCCAGGGACCTTTCTCTCTCGAGTAAACATAGACATCCATTCTAGCGGTTCTACCTCCCCCAACTGTATTTTGATTCCCACACACTTTCCGTGCCCTTTAGAACCTTCATCTCTCAATCATCTTTAACCTCCCCCTTATGGGTAAAGGAGAATACATAGGGTCCTTCAGCACTTTGGGGAACTGACTTATCTTCCTCTCTACCTCCGGACCTTCCCACGCTTCTGATCCTCAGCTCCTCTTTTCCCTCTTTATAGCTTCTAACCTGTTCATGTCCTTTTCCTTCTCTGTCCTCAAGATGCTCTCCGCTCTTGGTTGACCCTTAAGTGCCACAGACTTCCCATCCTCTTCTTTTCCTAACTTCTTGCTTTCTCCTCCCAATGACATGGCTTGGACTATTGAAGGTAACAGTTTAAAGACATGGCCGAATCCTTCAACCTTAAACGAGTGAGGGGACGGCTTACTTCTAAGCTCAGCCACTTGCGCTGGTTCATCCTCACACAAAGTTAGAGCAGTTTGATTCCACTGTAACAGCCATGGTCAAGGAGACTACACTAACACTGTCTAAGAGAGGATTCTCTTACCAAATTATTAAGAAAAGGTTGTGTGGTCCTAAAATTTATACAAATGCAAGAGTAGGGTGATACCTTTATTGAACCACTAAAAAAAATCATCAAACTAATGATAATCTTTCAAGGAGGAAATTGCACTTCATTGGACTGGGCACTTTCCATTCATGGATAGCACAGAAAAAATGTAGTCACAGAGTAATTAGCAAACTGTATTTTCATATGCTTTCATGGCCCGGAACCAATGGTTGTTGTAGGTTTTTCAGACTGTTTGGCTGTGTTCTGGAGGTTTTTCTTTCTAATGTTTCACAAGTCTCTGTGGCCGGCATCTTCAGAGGACAGGAGTTAGAACTCTGTCCTCTGAAGATGCCGGTCATAGAGACTGGCAAAATGTTAGGAAGTTAGGAAGCCAAACAGTCCGTAAAAGAACTAATTGTATAATTGCATTTTATATGTCATCTTAACGTGTTTTAACTGATGTAAGCCGCCCCGAGTAGACGTTGTCTAGAGGGGCGGGGTAAAAAGCAAATAAATAAATAAATAAATAAATAAATAAATAAATAAATAAATAAATAAATAAATAAAACCTACAACAACCATAGTTAGCAAACTCTTTGTATGAGGTTTGGAATGGAAAATTCCAACCATGTTGTGATAGATGGTGTTTGAGACTGCACCGCCCAGTTAATGTTTGCAACCAAAGTCTGAACTCACCTCACGTGAGCAGGCCTGACACAAACCTTCACCATGGCTTTTTGGGACTAACCTAGCCATTGTTCTGCCCTTACGAATAACACAGAGCTTAGAAAGTTATTAATATGGACACAGGCTCCCTCGAGCGCAGCACTTCTGGGTGTTGCAGTTTGGAAAATATGCCTTCCAAACTTGGGGAGTGTGTGAGTTTCCAGTGGACAAAGAAAACAAACAGTTTTGTTCTGAACTTTGTTTTCTGGCAAGCCAAAATTCGTATTCAGTTCTCGTTCAGTAAAAAGACACAGGTCCAGGAAGTAGAAAGTTGGCGCTCCTCTAAACTGGACCACGAAGTGCTGCTGAATAAGAATGAATTGAAGATTTTCAGCCAAGACCCTTTGACTTGAAGTTTGGAGAGGGCAACAAAAGGAAACAAATCACGCCCCACTCTACTGTGCTTTTGCTATCATAGCTTGCCAGCTTCGTAATGGCAAGAATAGCTCTTTCTGAGTCCCACCAAATGGAAGCTGCCACTTTTTCACTGCATGAGAATGATTTCTATTTATTTCCGTTTATTCATTTGTGTGTTGCATGCCTGTCACATCCAATTTATAGCAACCCTAATAGAGTTTTGGGGGTAGGAGGGATATTTAAAGAGCGATTTTTCTGGTGCTACTCCTCCCTCCATGGGTTTTGATGGCCGAGTGACAATTCAAATCCAGATCTCCTGTATCATAGTCTGTCACTCTATCCACTACACTAGTGATCCCCAACCTTGGCCCTCCAGATGTTCTTGGACTACAACTCCCAGAAGCCTTCACCACCACCTCTGCTGGCCAGGATTTCTGGGAGTTGAATTCCAAGAACATCTGGAGGGCCAAGGTTGGGGACCACTGCACTACACCACATGCAGTACTTTTTACTTATTATTTATTCACTAGATATATTTATATCTCACCTTTTCTCCAGTGAACCCAAGATGACATAGGTGACCTTCTTCCTTGCTTTGTTCTCATATCAGTTCTGCGAGATAGGTCAGGCTAAGAGAGGGAGAGACAAAATTACTGCTCAAAGGTCACTCCATGTGTTTCATGGCATAGGGAGACTGATTCCCAAGGTTCTTGCCCCACACTCAGTGTACTACACTACAGTGGTGCCTGGCATTGCGACATTAATTCGTTCCGCAAAAATCGCTGTTGAACGAAAACGTCTCTATGCGATATTAAAAAGCCCATAGAAATGCATTAAAACCTTATTAATGCGTTCCTAGGGGCTTAAAACTCACTATTCAGCGAAGATCCTCCATAGCGCGGCCATTTTCGGTGCCTTTTAAGCAAGGAATCCACCCCAGAAAACAGTGGGTGGCCATTTTGTTTACCCGCGGCCATTTTGAAACCGCCGATCAGCTGGGCGAAAATGGTCACTTTGCGATGACCGGTTCCCGAAGCAGGGAACCGATCATCACAAAGTGAAATTTCCCCATAGGGAACATCGCAAAAAGTTCATAGCAAAGCAATTTCGTCGCTAAACGGAGCGCTCACTAAGCAAGGCACCACTGTATATTGGGACACTGATGCTGTACAGTAGTGTAATATTACATGATATATACTGGCTGAAAGTAGCAAATGAAAGGAAAAAAAAACTTGTTCTTGTTACTGCTGTTGGTAAAGCCCCTTATATTTCACCACTTTGCAGAATATGTTTTTACCGGTGGCTCTCATTTTGACTCCTGCAATCAGAATAGTGAAATAAATGTGTGTGCTTGTGGTTTCGGCTTGGCTGTAAAGGAATTAGACCTCATGTTTGCCAAGGCACGGGGTGGACTTAGTACCATGCAGGATTTCCAAGAAAAACAGAGTGGATTTAATGTCTTATTTGTATCTGAAGAGTATCTGAATGGAGATAATGGTGATGGAGCAATCAGGTTGACAGTAGGAAGAGATAAGATGAAAAAGCCATTGTTTGGGAGAGCCAAAATTCTGGGAATCCTTGAAACTCAAGGTTGCTGTTTGTAATGTTGAGCCCTAAAAGAGAAAGCAGTTATGGTGAAGCAGTAACTAACACTGAGTGGGCAAGGTTGAGATTTGCCTAGTCAGCAAATCAGGTAATAAACCTTGGTCAGGGAATCAACCTTGGATTTAGGTTACAGAGGTTTTCTGCAGGAATGAAGTATTGATGGAAATACGTACACTGGCATACGGAAATTAAATACCAGGGGTAAGCCAGCTGTGTCTCTAGTTCTGTTAATGTGTGAAGCACAGATAGATGAGTTTAATGAAAACACAGCACTAAGAACATACTGTATGGATGGTGCAGTAGAGAGATTGTGTTCCTCACCCACCCGCCCTCTTAATGTTGTCTACTAGAGCAGTGTTCTTGAACTAAAACTCCCAGAAACTTTCACCACTAGCTCTGCTTGCTGGGATTTCTGGGAGTTGTAGTCCAAGAGCATCTGAGGAACCAAGGTTGGGAACCATTGTACAGTACTTAGTACTGGACAATGTCTGGCTCTACCAATAAACTATACATGAATTCAATACTTGCATAGGGTGGGACTCGAAAACCCACAGTGTTATAGGTATTTCTGAAGTCTTGTTCTCAGGAGCCCTAATTGGCCTAGTTACTGGTGAGTCACTGCGGTTCATCAACAGCTGGTAGGCCCCACTCCTGGCCATAAAAGTTTCTTTTTTGGGGCCACAGCTCCTAGAATGCTTCAGACAGCATGCACCACCACCTCCAACCTAGGTATTATGTGTGTAAAATCTAAAATAGGATTCTGGAAATATTGATTGATGGTGTTTTATTGTTTTGTTTCAATATGGAGGCCTTATCTGGTGAGTATATATGACACAAAAGAAAACTTGGGCTAATTAATAATTATAGCTTAGTATATTGTTCAGAAAATTTCAGTGCAGTAAAGGAGAATGAGGCAGGATTTCATACACTGATCAGCCACAACATTAAAACCACCTGCCTAATATTGTGTATGTCCCCTTCGTGCTGCCAAAACAGCTCTGATGCATCTAGGCATGGACCCTACAAGACCTCTGAATGTGTCCTGTGGTATCTGGCGCCAGTTCATTAGCAGTAGATCCTTTAAGTCCTGCAAGTTGCGAACTGAGGTCTCCATGGATCAGATTTGGTGTTCCAGCACATTCAATAGATGCTCAATTGGTTTGAGATCTGGGGAATTAGGAGGCCAAGGCAACACCTTGAACTCCTCTTTGTCACGTTCCTCAAACCATTCCTGAACAATTTTTGCAGCATGGCAGGGAGCATTATCCTGCTGAAAGAGGACACTACCATCAGGGAACATTATTACCATGAAGGAGTGTACATGGTCGGCAGTAACCTCTGGGTAGGTGGTATGTGTCAAAGTAACATGTATGTGAATGCCAGGACCCAAGGTTTCCCAGCAGAACATGACCCAGAGCATAACACGGCCTCCATTGGCCAGCCTTCTTCCTATCGTGCAACCTGCTGCCATCTCTTCCCCAGGTAAATGATCCACATGCACTTGGCCATCCATCTCCTCTGAAAGAAAACTTGATTAATCAGGCCATGCAACCATTTTCCATTGCTCCACAGTCCAGTTCTGATGCTCACTTCCCCACTGTAGGCGATTTGGAGGTGGACAGGGGTCATCATGGGCACTCTGAGTAGTCTGCAACTATGCAGCCCCATACACAGCAAACATCAATGCCCTCTGTGTTCTGACACCTTTTTATTATGGCCAGCATTAAGTTTTTTCAGCAATTTGAGCTATGATAGGTCTTCTGTATGATCGGGCCAGACGGGCTAGGCATTGCTCTCCATGTGCATCCATGATCCTTGGTCACCTGCAACCCCCGATTCCAGTTCACCAGTTGTCTTCTTTGCATCGCTTTTGGTAGGCCCTAACCCTTCCGTATCTAGTCGCGCTGGCCACGTGACCACGGAAGATTGTCTTCGGACAAAATACTAGCTCTATGGGTTGGAAACGGAGATGAGCACTGCCCCCTAGAGTTGGACACAACTGGACAAATTGTCAAGGGGAACGTATTCACGAAGGCTTTCACGGCCGGGATCTCGTGGTTGTTGTGGGTTTTTCGGGCTCTTTGGCCGTGTTTTGACGGTTGTTCTTCCTAATGTTTCGCCAGTCTCTGTGGCCGGCATCTTCAGAGGACACCACAACAACCATGTCAAGGGGAACCTTTACCTTTTAACCACTGCATATCAGAAATACCCCACAAGACATTTGAAAATACTTGGATCCAGTCATCTAGCCATCGCTATTTGGCCTTTGTCAGCTCTTTTTGCTTGCCTATATTTCCTGCTTTCAATACATAAAATTGAAGAACTGACTCTTCATTTGCTGCCTAATATATCCCACCCCTTGGCAGGTGCCATTGTAATGACGTGATCAATGCTACTCACGTCATCTGTCAGTGGTTTTGGTGTCATGGTGCTCAGTGTATGCCAACTGGCTTTAAATGTTTGCCCTATGCTATATTATACTTATTGCTGTCTGGAGAGCTCAGTGGTTTAGGTATCTCGCTGTGGAGCCAGAGGCTGGAAATTTGATTCCCCACTCTGCCTCCTGAAAGTAGAAACAGCCTGTATGGCTGCGGGATCCCAAGGTGCCCCCAGAAGAAGAGACTGGTAAACCGCCTCGGTGTTTTCTACCTGTAAAACCCTGGAATGGGTCGCCATAAGTCAGAACTTACTTGACAGATGTGACCAGCCCCAACCCAGACTTGTCACTTTTTAAAATAACTTACCCTTAAAGGGCTTGACTCCAGCCATTAACCACACCAGATTCAGTTGTTAAATAATGAAAAATGTTCCTGTTATTAGATCTGGAAACCAGATCTAAGCTTCGGTTAGAACCCAACAACCCCCAAACACCCTCCTTTGTCCCTTACACTTTTTCTTGTCCTTATATTCCAGCCCTCCAGACCCTCCTCCTTCAGGCTCTCCCGGATAGGCTGTTCACATGCACCACCCAGCCAATCACCTTGTTTCCCTGCAGCACATGAAAAAAAATTATTAAACCTGCCCTGTAATCATCTCTGAGACAGTACATGCACTTGTGGTGATGAGCAGGAAGGCATAATCTCATACCACTCCCTTTCACAGTCCTCCATAGTCCATATTTCACTGGCCTAGCTATCATTCCAGGAGTATTATCTGAGGGAGAGCTATTCATCTAGCCCTTCTGAAGGACCGATTGCTTTTTCCTCCTCCTTCCCCTTCCCTTCTTCCTTTTGTGCTGTCTGTTTATATTGGGAACATGTGTGCAGAAACTGGGTTGTTTTTATTGTCCCAAAACGTCTCTTGATTCCCAGTGTAGTACTAAGGAAAGAAGTAGGGGGAAAAAGATTTAAATAAATAAAATCAGCAAAAGCAGCAGCCTCCTGCAGAAAGTGTGTCTGGCTGGTTGTTAACGTGGCAAGTTAACGCTTTGAGAAAAGGACTTCATTTCATTTCAACTTTTCAGGTACTTTAAGGAGAAGGCTGAAAGCCTTAAACACTTTCTAAAGCCAGGCATTCTGCCAGTGAGAAAGCCTCCCAAACAAGCAACCCCCCCCCCTCCATTTGATCTTTTCTCACCCACAGGCCAAGGAGTTATAATGATAGTCACTCATAAAACGGCATGCCTAAACTAGCTGTAGCAGCCTGTGGAGCTAAGACAAGCAACACTCATCATAGCAAAAAAAGAGAGGTTGCTTTGTATTTTCCTTCACCTGTTCTTCTCAGGGACCAGACTTAGTATGAGGTTTGGATTAAGATTATTCACAGAGGAGACACTGTGCATGCCAAAAAGGGGGGAAAGGTGATGTTTTCAGATTCTAGCTCCTTGTAAACCCGCAGCAGCATAGTTAATCCAGAAAACTTTCCCCATATGTGCTGCTTGTATTAGGACCCTTGCATTAGGCAGTGACAATGCTGATTATCTGTTAATACTTCTTCCAGATGCTCCAAAAGCTGCATGCATGTTACCTTGATAACTTTTGGAACAATTCTGTGAGGTAGGCCAACTATTATTATGGCTATGTTTTGGATGGGGAAGAGTAGTTGAGATAGAGCAGTTAGCTATAAACTAGCTGCCTGGATAGCTCAGTGTGTTAGATACAGTATCTGGCTATGGAACTGGAGGTTGAGAGTTCAGTTCCCTGCTGTGCATCTGAGAAATGCCAGCCTGAGTGGCCTTGGGCAAGCTGCACAGTCCCAAGTTGTCCACAGAAGAAGGGAATGGCAAAACCATTTCTGAGTACTCCCCACCTAAAAAATGTCTGAAAAGGTTCACCATAAGTCGGAATTGACTCAATTACAGTGCACATGATTATTATGATAGATAGACGTTGTGTGCATTTCTAGTGGAGACATGACTTGTGTGTAGATTCAAGAATCACTGGTTGGAGACCCCAACAGTACAACAAAACTCATATCTGCAAAAAGTAAGAGTAGTAGGTATTTGATGCCGGTTTTATGGTGTATCTATTCCTCTGTCAATCAAGAACAATATACATTCTGATAGAGTTGCCTTCAACGTAGACCAACCCTAATACAATTTGCAAGGTTTGTAAGGTATTTAAGGAGTGGTTTTAACAATGCCACCTTCCAGTGGGGTTCCCTGGCAGAGCATGGATTCGGACACATCTCTCCTGAGTAAATCACACTAGAGTAAGCTTATTGAAGCTTATTGAATAAATGTAGATTTGGTGAGTCAATACCTTCATAAGTTTCACTGAGTCATATGGATCTACTCTAACTGTAGTATAGTAAGACCAATTTTGGCCCTAGTCAACGGAACAAGCTTGAGTTGAAATATGTTTAGTGAACACAATAGCTGAAACAGTAATTTTTAAAACATACGCAGGAGGTCAGCATTGTGTATATTGCCACTGTGATGTCACTTTGTTTCTTTGTAAAATGTATAAACAGTACATAGAAGTTTCTGATCCAGTTTTGTGAAATGGGACTGGTATTGTTCATGATTCTTAGTTCACTTATCCAGGAACCATGAAACTATGCTGACTAGTTCATACTTCTGGATTTTTATGGACCTTTCCAGCATTGGGTATTAATGCATTTAAAGGGATTTATTGCAGATTTAAAAAAACAGTTTGGTGGTGCTAATTGAAGAAGATTTATGGTGCTCCTGCTAATGATGTGGCATTGTTTTGTGAGAGAATGTATATAAAATAGCACTGTGGGTTGTAATACTATTTGGTGTGGGCTTTTAGTTCCCCTTTTCGACCCATTTATGTGTGCTATTGATTTTATTTCACTGTTCAGGCGGTAATGGATTTATAATTACAATACAGTCACAGTAATCAATGATGAGATTATTAGGCATATAAATAGAACTTTTGAGACTAAGATGAGGTAATTTCCTGCTATAACTGGGGATCAATCATAGCCTTGTTGTGAATTTTTAAGTAGTGCTTGTAAGATTTAAGATAGAGCTTTCATTAAAAGGAGTCAGCATACTCTCCCTCCACGTTTTAAAATAACTGAGTAGATAGCTTTATATCCATGACTACTAAGGTTCGTACATTGAACTGTGCGTTGGTGCACCATCTGAATGTACATTCACTCATTTCTTTCTTGGATGGAACCTCTTGAAGGTAACCTGTTTAGCTTTCTCTGCTCTTTAAAAAAAAGATGTTTAGGTGTAAGCCAGTTTAGCTGAGTGAGCAGAAGCACAGAACAGAGATTAGACATAACATGTTGAAAGAAATGACGTTACCTGCGCTGTGTTATTTTAGGGGGTAACAGCATCACCACAGTTTGATTTAATGTTATTGAAATTACGTAAAGACTAGTAAAGTCATGATTTTCCCCTTTGGGAATGAGTGATGTTTGCATGTTGTTTCTCATATGTTGTTTATGGGTGTGTGGAATATATTATTCCAGGGGGAAACAGTGAAGCCACAATCATTCCTGGATGGGATGAAGAATGATTTTGCGGTTCCTTATCCTCAAGACAAGTGAGGATTTTAAATTCCATTAGAAATTAGGGATTGTGAAAGCTGAGATTTAACAACATTCAAGGACCCTTAAGCTTCACCATTATGGTTTAACGTAGTGGTTCCCAACCTTGGGTAACCCAGGTGTTCTTAGACTAAAACTCCACCCTGTGAGAAGCAGGGCCATGAGCTTCCCTGCCTCCTCCTGCAGGTGGTCACCTGCACAACACCTGTGGGCCTGATCCACTAAACTACTCCAAAGTGTTGAAGCATCAAAGTGCAGTAAGTGCCCATGAGTTTACAAATTGCTTTGATCTGTTTTCATGTGCAATAGTTCTACCTTTTCTCTATTCCACACTAAGATGTAGCCAGCATCCCAGACCTCCTTTCCAATCCAGAATGGTTCAGGGTGCACCTGACAGAGCAATCTCTGGGAAGACAGATATTTTAGGGTGTTTCACAATGTTGTACATGTTCTTCACTTGGAGAGCATCTCCATCTAGCACCTCTGAATGAGACAACTTGAGGAAGAGCTGAGCTTCTGGAATGTTGGACTCATTATAGGGTTTGCACTGTATTTTAGTAGGGAATGCAAGCCAGAAGCAAACCAGTTTCGTCCAGAGCCCTGGAAACATTTGCTTTCCCCACTCCAATTTTCTCAGAAATCAGTTTTTGTCAGTGGCATGAAATGAGCAATCCGTTGGTTGTGTATTTGTATTTGTCTTGGGCAAGTGTTTTTTGCCCTGATCAGAGTGGTGCCACAAAAGTATATTGAGCAGTGGCCGAAGCTGTCCCTTTTCCACTTGAGAAATGTGAGTAATTCTAATTCAAGTGATTAATTCCAACCTGTGTCAGCGAACAGTGATGAGGGCTCTCCTTCAGTTCCATCTTCCCTGTTTCTGCCACTGATGAACCTAAAATGACTCAATTCAGGTGTAATCCTATTGCATCCATCTACATCAACAATGAGGTAGCAGTTCTAAACTAGAGGTACTATGAGCACTTTGACGTGTTAAGGTGTTTTATAACCCTTTGTACAGTGTCTTGCACCTCACCAATCACTTTGGAAAGATTTAGCTTCTACCATAATAAAATCAGAGACCACCACCACCACCATAATCTTTGAGAAGGCAGTCCCTATGTTTGCAAGTATTCTCTTGCTGAATTTATCACTTTTGCTAGGTTTTAAGGATGGTGATGGGACAGCTACAGTTGCAGCATTGGGTGTTGTGGGTTTTTCGGGCTCTTTGGCCGTGTTCTGAAGGTTGTTCTTCCTAACATTTCGCCAGTTTCTGTGGCCGGCATCTTCAGAGGACAGCACTCTGGTCAGTGCAGAGGACAAAGTGCTGTCCTCTGAAAATGTCGGCCACAGAGACTGGTGAAATGGTAGGAAGAACAACCTTCAGAACACGGCCAAAGAGCCCAAAAAACCCAGAACAACCATTAGATCCCGGCCGTGAAAGCCTTCGCAAATAAATTGCAGCATTGTTAACAAACTAAAAATAGTTCCGTTAGTACTGGAAAATTGCAGTAAGCCAGTCTGACTTCCATTGGAGGGAATTTCACCTTTGGGGTGCTGCTACAGAGAAAGTCTTATCTCATGTACCGTAATTACCAGCCTAGTTACTCAGAGTAGTGGGACGTATCAGTGTATTTACTGAGATGCTCAAACTCCATATGGGGAACAGCAGACTTTCTGATATCATGACCACAATCTGTTGAGGGTGTTCTGGATTGAAATCAGTGCTTGATTGAGCTTGGAAGCAAATTAGAAGCCAGTGGCAGTTAGTTCAGTTCTAAACTATGCCAGACAGTAGGCTGGCAACCCTGTTTTATACAAATGGTGGCTTTTGAAGACTTCCTAAAGGCAGCTCCAAGTAAAATGTATTACAGCGGTCTAACCAGGACTTAGTTAAGGCATGGATCATTGTGGCTAGAAGAACCCTAAAAGTAACGGAGTACATTTTTTTACATTACTCCTGTCAAAACATTTCTCAGTAGCTTGGAGATTAGCCAGGTTGTGGATAGTGTAGAAAGAACTCTAGCTGCACCACAATCTTGTGGCACTAGCACTCTCTTGTGCATAACTGACACAACATGTATGTACCATGCAAAGGGGCTTAGGTTCAAAATCTGGCATCTCCACTTAGGGCTGGAAAATTCTCTGTTGAAAACCATGGAACATGCTCTCCATCGGTGTGGGTAATATTGTCCTAATAATCTGACAAGGAGTAAGTAAATTCCTATTATAGGTGGTTTATAACCAGACTAGGGGTTCGTCCTGATTTTTTATGGGGGGGGGCTTTGATGAAGATGAAGGTGATAATTATGAGGTACAGTGCAGGAGTCGTGCTGGAAGTCAGGAATTCAGCTCTGAGATGGAGAGGGATGACTTCTGTGGGATAACGCTGTCGGTTTAGATTCACCCAGGGCAACTAGTGCACATAAAAGCCAGAGAGGTACGTGTTTAAACACAGACAACAAAGGCAAAGTTTTTGTCAGCAGGCCACAGCTGCAGGTACTAAAAGAACTACAGAAGTGAATTTTAGTCATAAAGTGCCTCTTACAGTATTTTATAACGAGCCCCGATGGAAACGTTGGCTAGGAGCTGTAAAAAAGTTAATGCGGTGGAATGTTTCCCCACAAAAAAAGGCACCGACAGCAGTGTGTGTTGTCATTTTTTGTGACGATTGGCCTCGGTTTCTCAGAGACATCTCGGCCAAGTGTGCGAGTGTCTCATCCGTGCTTGCAGGGTGGGGAGGGTTTATAGCCTTCGAAATTATCCACAGAGAGCCCGATTTACGTCACATATGTTCTGCATAATGGTGATAGGTCATATGAGGTTTGAGGTGAGGCTGTTTTATTATTATTATTTCATAGGCAAGCAGCTCCTCCTCTTAGTAATTGGCGGGTTATACTTCCATACCATGAAATGTGACTGCTGTGTAAAGTATAAGACGAAAGCAAGCAAATGAACATTTTAAAAAAACTGCTGTACTTTATATTTCTGAGTCAAAACCAGATTGAAATCTGTGAAAAATGTAAAATCTTTCGGTGTGTTCCTTTTCTAACAAACTTCATCTTGATTTGCACTATTGAGTTGGCAGCATTAGTGGTGAGGGGCTTATAAGACTCAGTGATATATTTTCTGGGTTATTTTGAGGAATTCTAGGGTTCTGAGGAAGTTTTTCTTGGTCCCTGATGAGGTCATACATGGCAGACAAGGTTTTCTGAAAAATGGCTTAATCGGCATTATTCGTTTTCTCTGGCAAAAAGTCTGTTGCCAATTACCGTTCTCAGGAAGCCCTCACCAATATGCATTCTGGTAGCTGTATTCCAGACAAGTAACTTTTCCAAGTTCTGGGCAAGAAGTGGTTTCAGATGTCTGTTTGAAGGTACCATTCACACATCTTGCAAGTCAGTGACAGCTTAACAGAGGTAGTCAAATCTCCTGCATGACCTGGGAGCCATTCTGTGCAAACATTCTTCAGGATGAGATGGTAGACTTTCAGATGATAGCTTGGCCACCTCAAACTGAGAGGAAGGGGGTTGCTTCCTCCCCTATGGAGAAAACTCCTCTGAGTGAGGCAGATAGTTATATAGGAGATAAGTGTGTTCCAAAGTGTTAGCTAATTCTTTGGAAAAAAATGTGCTCTTTTGATTAAAGCATGGCAGAACATTAATAAATATGACACGTATTTCCTAGCTGCAGTGGCAGAGTCCAGAATTTTTCCATTTCAGTTGGCTTGATATATAGCAGGCCTTGTATGAGACTATGAGCAGCTTTTTCAACTTGGCACCCTCTAGATGTTTTGGAAGAGTCCGTCACTCCACCCTGCATGGGCTGCATTTACAGGCGAAGACATGCTGGAACCTCCTGGTCCACAGCTTTGATCCCCTATTAATTCTCCCTCTGTTACCAAATTGATACCACTTATTTAAGCCTAATTATTTAAAAGTCAGCCTAAAGTTTGGTTCCTACCTTAGGTTTAGATCACCTTTTTTAGCAAGCGTGATCCTCACATTTGTGTTTAACTGTTTCTTCCATTGATACCAGCTAGTTGCCCTAACAACTTTGAACAGCTCAACGTCATTCTTTGGTCATTCTTCAAGGTCTATAACCATTGCTCCACTGAACAGTTTTAACCCAGGTTGTTCCTGTAATATCAAAGTTGCAGTTAATACTAAATGTTGCACTTACTCATTCACAAACTAACTTACCTAATGTACCTTACCTATAACTGCTAATTGTAGGGATATTATCTGTGATTTATAGCCTATACTCTAAGCCTGTATTTTATACTTAATCTCATTTTGTCCTTAGCTTTGCGGCCCATGCCCTGTAATCTATATTTATTCTAAGTGTAGCAATATATACAGTACTTTTGCTTTGTACTTATGGCCTAGGTCTGCCTTTGTATATTTATGTGTAAAAGAAGAAAGGCTCTTATTTCCAGAGGTCTACAAATTATTTAGTGGAAATACCATTATAACTCAAATAACGCAACCACACAAAACAATCTTTATTGCTTTTTTTTTCCTTGTTTGGATTTTATCGATTAGAACTGTTGGAGAGAACCTTTGTGTCTTTTTTTTAACAGTCAGCTATTGTTCTGTGTTTGCCTTGGCACATTTTGATTCTTAAATGTAGTTTTGTGTAGAGACAGTTTGTGCATTTATGGAAAGTTTGTGTTGCCTGGTGATAAGGAATCTCTGAAGATCCCTTTTTGTCAAGATGTCTTTTCAAATAGATAAAGGTAAAGGTTCCCCTTGACATTTTTAGTCCAGTCGTGTCCGACTCTAGGGGGCGGTGCTCATCCCGTTTTCAAGCCATAGAGCCGCGTTTGTCCGAAGACAGTTTCCGTTGTCACATAGCCAGCGTGACTAGGGAATGCCGTTTTAACTTCCCACCGAGGTAGTCCCTATTTATCTACTCGCATTTGCATGCTTTCGAACTGCTAGGTTGGCGAGGAGCTGGGACAAAGCGACGGGAGCTGACTCCATCACGTGGATTCGATCTTACAACTGCTGGTTTTCTGACCCTGCAGCACAGAGGCTTCTGCGGTTTAGCCCGCAGCGCCACCACAAATAGGGACAGCCTAAATCGGTGAGAATGAATTTTGTGGGTATTCTTTATTTCCTTAGTTTGTACATGTATTGGCTCAGCCACCATTAGAACAGGCGAGGATTCCTTGGCCATGGAAGTTCTGGAGAAGGTTCCTCCTCACTCTTAAGCTCTGTTTCATCCCCTGCCTAAGTTTCACCCCATCCTGCTGACTTGTGCATTTGAGAAGGTGCACACAGTGATTCTCCTCATGAAGGAGCCTCGTGGCACAGTGGTTAAACTGTAGTTCTGCAGCCAAAACTCTACTCATGACCCCAGGTTCAATCCCAGGTAGCTGGCTCAAGGTTCATTCAGCCTTCCATCCTTCCGAGCAAATAAAGTACTCAGTTTGCTGGGCAGGGGGAGGGCGGGGAATACGCAATGTGTACCCTGCATAGTTAAAATTGTAAACTTCCCATCAAGTGCTTTAAACATTGTGAGACGGTACACAGGCAGCACTTCTTGTGTCTTTTTCGCTTTTTGCTCGAAGGGTTTCTTTGCCTACAACACCTAGAATCACACAGAGAGTGTGGCTACTATCATAGTGGTTGTGATATTCCAGGAGTTATGGCCAAAAAAGTAAAATTTTCCATCTCTGGGAGAAACTGATTTTGGGCTTGGGGATGGGGATGATGAAGAAGATGTCAGCACATGGGTGTTGGCTTGTAGAGGCAAGCTTTCCCTGACTTAATCCAACTCGGTAGATTGGTTTTGGGCCAGTGGGGCAGACCAAATCATCTCGCCTGTCTTACAATCCATCTAGTAAGGTTGATCTTTTTTATTATCTGTTTAACATGGCTTCTACCACCTAGGCAGCTCATGGCTGAGATGAGATGCCATTTCTCGGCACTTATCCCTCTTTTGCTGCCAATTTGCTTTTTTTGTTCCTTTCCCAGCAAGATTGGACAGTCCTTGTGCACCTGGGGCTCAGGACTCAGTGTCTTCTTGCAAAACTGTCACAAAGGACATTTCCAACGCCAGAGCTGAGGGGGAAAAGTGTTTGATTTCCATCACACTCTGTCAGTACATGGCAAAACTTGTTTAACCTCTGACTTTAAGGGTGTTAATTGAGTAATTAGAGATTTAGTGGAGAGATATGGATCATCTGTAGATGTGTGATTTTGCTAATTAATTTATCTTGGCAAGCTTGGTTCCATTTCCTTCTTCAGACACACATACACACACACTCCACCTCTTCTACAATCAATACACACATTCTTGAGAAGTTTTCCTCCGGTTGATATGAATCACGTCTGGAGAACATGGCTTTGTTTTTAATGACCTTCCAAGGTTTATAGGAAGGGCTGTGAAAAGTTCATGTCCCCAGTTGTGAAAAATAAAGCTTCTTTACGCCATTGGACTGTTGGTCCAAATAATCCTGTCAGGACATCTTTTAAAAACTCCTTTTAGCTGGAAGCAGGATGGAGAAAAATCAGTGATTTTAAAAAAAGTTAAATCACTATTGAAATAAATATTATTTTTAATTTAAATGATCAAAAATCAGATTCTTTAAAATTTAAATTGTGATTTAAATAAATTTGACCAAAATCAAATCTACTCTGGATGAAAGTATCCAGGATTGGATATTTGCCCCCATAAATGCAAAATGAATTTATCTCATGTTCTCCTAAATTCTTCCCCCTTCAGTGTTATTTTCTTTGTGATTCCAGTTATTTTCCTAGAAAGCTGCTGCATGGATCAGGGCAGTGCTTTGCAGCTTAGAACTCTGCTGCAAAAATACTGAGCTATGTTTGAAGGCTAGGAAGCTGTTTCAGTAGGGCTTATTCTTTAGTTGTTCTTGCTTAGTTGTTGTGTCCGACTCTTCGTGACCCCAAGGACCAGAGTATGCCAGACCTTCCTGTATTCCACTGCCTCCCGGAGTTCAATCAAATTCATGCTGGTTGCTTCAGTGACACTGTCCGACCATCTCATCCTCTGTTGTCCCTTTCTCCTCTTGCCTTTACACTTTCCCAACATCAGGGTCTTTTCCAAGGAGTCTTCTCTTCTCATGAGATGGCCAAAGTATTGGAGCCTCAGCTTCAGCATCTGCCCTTCCAGTGAAGCACTCAGGGTGGATTTCCTTCCAAAATGGATAGGTTTGTTCTCCTTGCAGTCCAGAGGACTCTCAAGAGCCTCCTTCAGCACCACAATTCAAAGGCATCAATTCTTCGGCGGTCTGCTTTCTTTATGGTCCAGCCCTCACTTCCATACATCGCTACTGGGAAAACCATAGCTTTGACTATTCGGACTTTTGTTGGCAAGGTGATGCCTCTGCTTTTTAAGATGCTGTCAAGGTTTGTCATCGCTTTCCTCCCAAGACGCAGGTGTCTTTTAATTTTATGTCTGCTGTCATTAGGACTAGCTATGGACAAATATTTTCTTTGAGTTGTTTCTCTGTGAGATGCTCCTTATAACTGCAACCTTCTTTAGGAATTTGATGGAAAGAAGCTGAGTATTTAGAAGAAGAAAACTTAAGGTGAGAAAAAGCATTATCATAGGTCCAGCCATTAAGGGAGAGGTGCCTTGTGACACAGTGGTTAAAGAGCAGTACAGCAGTCAGAACTCTGCTCATGACCTGAGTGCAATCCCAATGGGCTCATGTAACATGTTGACTCGTGTGTTCCATCCTTTTGAGGTTGGTAAATTGAGTACCCAGCTTGCTGGGACAGAGGGGTCAATGTGTAGCCTGCATAATTAAGTTGTAAACCACTCGTAGAGAGCTTTAAGCACTATGGGGCCATATGTAAGCAGCCCACTTGCAGGAAGCCAGATTTCACTTGACTATCAGGAAAAACCAAGATAGTCAAGTGAAATCTGGCTTCCTGCAAGTGGGCTGCTTACATATGGCCCCATAGAGCAGGATGAAAATTGAGCCAGTTACCTCGAGAGGTGGTAATACCACTGGAGACATTCAAGAGAAATACAGTGGTGCCTCGCTTAACGATGTTCCAGGAAAATCGCCGTTAAGCGAAAACATCGTAAAGCGAAAAATCTCCCATTGAAACGCATTGAAACCCATTCAGTGCGTTCCAGTGGGGTAAAAACTCACTGTCCAGCGAAGATCCTCCATACGGTGGCCATGTTCGCTGCCTGTATAGCGAGGAATCCATCCCTAAACACAGCGGGGAGCCATTTTATTTACCCGGTGGCCATTTTGAAAGTGCCGATCAGCTAAAAACGTCATTTTGCGAAGAATCGGTTCCCGAAGCAGGGAACCGATCATTGCAAAGCGAAATTCCCCTATTTAGACCATCATTTTGCGATCGCAATTGTGATCGCAAAAAGATCATCGTTAAGCGGATTCGTTGTAATGTGGGGCAATCGTAAAATGAGGCACTACTGTACCACTAGATGCATTAAAGAGAAAGCCATGTGTTTAGCTGTATTATTCCTCTATTGAGCAGGGGATTGGACTCAAATGTCTTATGGATCCCTCCGAACGCCATTATTCTATTATTCTGTTTCTACCAAGAACTCTGGCCCTCCTATCGAGCAGTTGAATGATGTCCTTCTTATGAGTTACATGTCAATGAGACCTACAGTATGTCTATGTGTAGCAAATTCAGAGCTATAGTGGAAAAGCTTTAGCATATCACCTTAGGAGGTGGTTATAAAACATGATCTATGGTGGCATGGAATTTAAAGTTTGGTGGCATCCCAGGGAGTATGTAATTGCATTTTTGCTTCATTACAACACTGTCTCTTTTTGCTTTAATTTATTTTAACTAATTAGTTTGAAATGTCAGAGTAGTATTTCAGTTGGCAGAAACACCATACATTGTCACTTGTGCAGCCATTAACCCTAATGGCAAATATGTATTATGGTATCCAATCTAATTAAACATTTTAAAAGAATTCGTGGACATTACTTGTAACAATAATTCCTCAAAATGCTCCACAAAAATCTGTGTTTTCTCTTATCATCATGTGTTCGTAAAGAGCTCCTTCTCTTTTGGTTATCTGTGGTGAATAAACTCAGATTGGAGTTGATTAGTAGTGTGTGATGGTGGAACTCATCTTTGAAGCCACAGCACGTAAGTAAACAAAGCTGTTATTCTAAAACAGAATTGGATGCATTTATGATTGGTGTTTTTAAAAAAATCTCCAGGGATTGAAGCCTTCTAGAATTGTGACTATAGGGAAAGCCGTTAGTCTTGTAACAAAGTAACATTTTACTTTGATCAAATGTTAAAATTAACAATGAGTCTATGTTCTTCATTGTGCCATGTTTCTGTAGGCCATTGGGGAGGAACTTCTGTTCTGATGGTGTGACTCGACAGTAGGGAAAATGCATATAGATCCATAGTGATCCAGTTTTTCAAAGCAAGTCTCTAATGGTTTCCATGAGTGATATTTTGTGGCCATACTGACAAATACAACAAATGTCCCATGAAAGACAAAGAGAAGTGTCTTATCACTCTGGACTAACTAAAAGAGCTTGTGATCTGACAAGGTGCTAATTGGTGGTTTCTACTTCTTTTTATTGATTTATTTTTCCAAAGTGGCTTAGTGATAATTCCTTTCAGCACTGACTTTAAACCATTTTAGGCGGGGAGGGGGAACGTATTTGGAGCCATTAGGCATGCAGTTCAGGGGAGCTGACACCTCAGTAAGCACCATTTTGTATCTGATCAGGCAGTTACACTGGACAGAACATGTAGAAAAGCAATGCTCGTTCGTTTAGTCGTTCAGTCGTGTCCGACTCTTTGTGACCCCATGGACCAGAGCACGCCAGGCCCTCCTATCTTCCACTGCCTCCCAGAGTTGTGTCAAATTCATATTGGTTACTTCGATGACACTGTCCAACCATCTCATCCTATGTCGTCCCCTTCTCCTCTTGCCTTCACACTTTCCTAACATCAAGGTCTTTTCATAGGATTCTTCTCTTCTCATGAGATGGCCAAAGTATTGGAGCCTCAGCTTCAGGATCTGTCTTTCCAGTGAGCACTCAGGGTTGATTTCCTTTAGAATTAATAGGCTTGTTCTCCTTGCAGTCCAGGGGAGTCTCAAGAGCCTCCTCCAGCACCACAATTCAAAGTATAGCCTTATCTCCTGACATCATGCTCTCTGTGAAGGTCTATAAGGTGAAATCTGTTTTCCCCAAATAGCTCCCCACCCCTGCTTTCTACCTTGAGAGTCAGATACTGTATCTGCTTCCATATGACTTTACCTGTGTGAGTGGTCATCTCTAGACACCTCTGGTTACAAAGACGTTTCCTTCTCTAACTTGGGATGTGATCTCATAAATGGACAGGGTGCTGTATGACGTAGGGGAAACAAGTCATCAGGAGAATACTGGACAGAGTGAGGAGAGATTAGTTTTACATCTAAAGACTCATTTATAACTACAGGTCAATAGTTGGAAAATTTGGATGCTAGACAATCTGAGCCAGTAAGTTCAGGGGGCATACATTTACTTTGTAGTATTAGAACTCATAAGGTAGCTAAAGTAGCTTTTATAGATCTTTTAGATGAGTGCTATCAAGAAAGTCATTCAGAGATAGAGTTGACCAGTTTAAGTATACGTAATTACCAGTTGAGGAATCCCTCATGTTTCTTCATTGGCAAAGGAGCCCTTTTGTAGGATCTTCATAATTTGATGAACATTAACCTTGCAAGGGAAGAGGTGGAACTCTCCAAAATATATTCTTCTATTGGACTTAAAGGAACTGCCGTTTAGAAATGTGTAAATGCTAAAAGCTGTCAGGAGATGTGGGAAGAGTTGTATTCCTTGGGAAATCACAATTAAGTCCTGGAACAGGGGTCTTTACATTAAAAACCTTTCTTTCCACACTACTATCACAAAAGTGATATCAGAGGTTAGGTGTCTCATGCCCAGATACAATACTCAGCCGGATCCCTGGGGTGCTGCCTGATGCACCCTGTCCACCCACACAGGAAAGTCAGAAATTAAAAAAACAACAACTGCATTACAGAGTCAGTCATGTTTACAGTACTTATGATTCTCCTTGTCTGAAATCTAATAATATTCCAATTAGGCAATATCATCTCTGGAGGCTGTTTTCTTGTTGCTTGCAGTTCTGCTGGTCAGGGAACTAGAGATAAGGATGGAAAATAATTCCATTGGATTTGTCAATCTTACCAAAAGTAGCATTTTTTACACCTCCCAAGACTTGTATGGTGCCAGATGAGTAAAGTCTAATAAATTCCTCACTTGCTTAGCTGATGATTTCATTTTTAGAAGATGGGAAAAGGAACAGGAGGATCAAGCTATTCTGTCCTTAACAACAAAGAAGAACTGGTGGAAATTACGGGGAACTTTGGTTGGAAGTGATCATTGTTCTTGTTAGATTTTTTTATATTGAAAGCAAGGAAAACTATGAGTAGTACAGGGAGGCGCTGCACTCTAAGAAAGTTGATACCTGTGAGCTAAGGATATCCTTCACGACAACCAGGATGGTGTAGTGGTCAGAGTGTTGGACTAAGATTCAGAATAGCTGGGTTCAAATACAAGTGTTGACTCTTTAATTATTGGCAATTCACTGCAACCTACACTATCCTACTTATACTAGTACGTGTATGTGTTGTTGTTGTTTAGTCATTAAGTCATGTCCGACTCTTCGTGATCCCATGGACCAGAGCACGCCAGGCCCTCCTGTCTTCCACTCCCTCCCGAAGTTGGGTCAAATTCATGTTGGTTGCTTCAGTTACACTGTCCAACCTCTGGACAGCCCTCTGCCGTCCCCTTCTCCTTTTGCCTTCACACTTTCCCAACATCAGGGTCTTTTCCGGGGAGTCTTCTCTTCTCATGAGATGGCCAAAGCATTGGAGCCTCAGCTTCAGGATCTGTCCTTCCAGTGATGTAATAGCTAGTAAATAAACTGTCTGGATTTTTTTTCCTAAAATCACTGGGTGGGGGGACCACAATGGCCAGACACTTCTAGAACGTCTTGTATAACTTGAAAACTCTACAAGTTGGAAGCAGCTTGACAGCACATAACAACAGCAGGTAAGTACTGGGTGGGATCGCATGATCAGAAACACTAAAAAAATAAGGAAGTGCATAAGAATCAGGGATGTTGTAACTCTGGCTCATAGTGGGCTGCTCACCAGTGACTTTTCTTTGGACAGCCAGTGTTGACCATATTGATTGTGTCATCTTGCCTATGGAATGCTATACATGCAGTTTTTCCCCTTGCAGATATCCACATGTAAGGTGTCGATGCTTGGGGGGGGGGAATGGACCAACTGTGCATGAACAAGCATTGCTTCATCAGAGCCTTAGTTCCAAGCTCTGGGACACTGAGCCTCAATCTGTGTATTGGGTTTTGCATTTTCTTCATGAAAAGAGTTATTTTATATAGCACACCAACCAGATTGTGCACTGGGATTACTGTTGGAGGTCACGTTCTGGATGTCTGTACCATCCAAGGCACGGTGTGGGTTGTAGGTGGGAAGAGGGTGTTCCTAGTTCTGGAGACTGGAGTGATGCCTCTTCTGTTTCATGTACAGTAGGACTGTTTCATCATTGCATGAGTTTTAAGTATTGCTCTTTGCTGTGTTGCGAATCCACGCGATGGAGTGAGCCCCCGTCGCTTGTCCCAGTTCCTGCCAACCTAGCGGTTCGAAAGCATGAAAAATACAAAAATGTGAGTAGATAAATAGGTACCACCACGGTGGGAAGGTAACGGCATTCCGTGTCTAGTCATGCTGGCCATGTGACCACAGAGGATAGTCTTTGGACAAAACGCTAGCTCTACGGGTTGGAAACGGAGATGAGCATCACCCCCTAGAGTTGGACACGACTGGACAAATTGTCAAGGGGAACCTTTACCTTACCTACTTTGCTGTGCTACTGATGATGCTATTTTATTATCCGTTTATGGTTTTCGATTGTTTTTCTTGTTGTATTCTGTATCATATCCTGGAAGAGTGACACTAATGAGTAAATAAAACCTTTGGTCTTACGGGAAAATTTCTCCTTCTTCTGACTGGGAAGTGATGAAGGATGTAAGTGGGTTTTAATGGTAGGTTAATCCTATTAAATTTCAGTTGGTGAACTTTACAGTTTTTTTCCCCTTTTACTTCTCCAACCTGTCAGAAATATATTGCCCACTGTCTCATAATGACAGGTTTGTCCCAGTAGCTCCTTCACTTTCTCATGGCCAAAGACCCTGCAGCTTTGAGGCCGGAAAGGTGAATGCATGCCGCAGGCATCATGTCTGTAGCATGGCGCTGGGTTAAATAGGGCAGGCCTATGGAGGCTGCCTTCTCTTTTGTCTAACTTAGAAAGAACCAGTACTCTTCATGACTATCTGGAAGAATAAGACAGCTATGTATGCGGCTTGCCATCATCATACAGAAACACATGGCTGTTGGGTGGCAACAGGCTGCCAGTGCTACTAGCTCAGAAGAGTGAATATGTATGTACATAAGTATGCATACATGTCCTCATGCAATGTTTGGAAAGGTCCCATTGGTTTTTACTTCCTCTGGCTGTTTGCAACAGGAGTGGGGCAACATGTGGTCTTCGAGATGTTGTTGGACTGCAGCTCTTAGAATCTTTCAGAATGGCTAAGGCAGATAAGACTCCCACCCCATCTGGAGGGTGATGGCTAGTTCGTACTAGAACGTATGGGCTTTATCCTGGCTGGGCTTTTTTCTGGTATTTATAAAATGGTTCTCTATGCTGCCGCTTTTGGTATGCAACAATTTCAGTGAATAACAGAAGAATTTCAGGGTTTTTTTCATGTTGACACTGAAAAAGAAAATCAAAATTGTTAAAGATTTTCTAAACCTGTCTTTGATAATCAATGTAAGTGGAAGCTGCAGCCATGAACTTGGAAGAAGAGTGAAACTTGGAAGGACAGTTTGAAGGAAATAGGAAAGATCTCTAATAGTAAATAAATAATAATTTACTATTAGAGATCTTTCCTATTTCTTTCAAACTGTCCTTCTAAATATGTGTTGGTGGCCACCAAGTCCAGAATACTACGGTATTCTCAATTGCTCTGTATGGATGTGAAGCCTACATGTTGAAGAATGCTGAAAGAAAACCTCCATTAGAAATGTGGCGCTAGAGGAGATTTTTATGGATGCTATTTTTTTACATGAAAAAAGTGAGCTGTTTACACGCTGAAATCTGTTTACAAAATGAAAAAAGTGGGTTCATTACGAAATCAAGCCTGTATCAAGTCTCAGTAGAAGAGTATGAGCATGACATTACAAGATTCATGGGAAAGACAGTAATGCTAAGAGAAACTGAAGGCGGCAGGGAAAGATGAAAAAGTAACATGAGATAGATGGACTTAGTGAAGGAAGCCATGATCTTTAGCTTGCAACACCTGAGCAGGATTATTAGGACCTTTTGGAGGTAATTAAATCATAGAGTCACCATAGGTTGGAAACAACTTGATGATACATAATGGTACAGATTTAAGTGATCATATCCTGGACCTTTTCCATATGTAATAATAGAATTACACAGTTGGAGGGGGTCTTGTTGGTCATCTATTCCTGTCTTGGCTTAGTGCAGCAAAACCAGAACCGAGTCATCCTCAAGACATAGGTGGAGATGGCTGCCCAACCGCTGCATGAAGACTTTCAACAAGAGACTGGCCACCATATGCCTAGGATTAACTGATTCATTTCATATAATTGTGCTTTTATGCTGCCTTTCCCCCAGCAATGGAACTCAAGGTGGTAACTGTGTCAAACTGATGTTGGAAGTGTTCCTCTTGTTGGAAGGTGAACCCGTTAATCTTAAGATTTAGTGTCTATGCACGTTTTGTTCTTTAACTCAGGAAAACAACATTTACTTTAGCTGAGTCCTCTTCCCATGCAATGGCGTGGGAACTATTTCATAATTAAAAAGTTGGTATGCTGTTTAGCGAATATGTATCAATGCATGGAGATATAATTCTATCCAGACACATCTGATCTTGCTTGGTTTTAGAAGCTATGCATGATCTAGCCTGGTTAATACTTGGATAGGAATACCAAGAATCACCAGGTCAGCCTTGGAAAGAGTCTTACTTGGAAGCAGTGGAAAAATGCTGCCAGTTAGAGCTGACAGTACTGGAGAAGGACCCATAGCCTGGCTCAGTATATGGCAGCTTATATTCATATCATTGCCTCCCCCCAATCCTCTATACCAGTGGTCCCCAACCTTGTGCCTCCAGATGTTCTTGGACTACAACTCCCAGAAGCCTTCACCACCACCTCTGCTGGCCAGGATTTCTTGGAGTTGAAGGCCAAGAACATCTGGAGGCCCAAGGTTGGGGACCACTGCTCTATACTATTGAGAGGCTGGTGTGACTGCAGTGGCCTTGTGGGTGAGGTCAGTTGTAAGGATCTATTGCATCCAGATGGCACATTTTGCAAATGGAAAAAGGTTGACCTTGTTGCTTTCTTCATACATGTTTCTCACTGGCATAAGATCATACGTATTTCCCATTGGCATAAGGACAGCTCACTTTAAGAAGGATTCCGACAAATTGGAACAAGTTCAGTGGAGGGCAACAAGGATGATCAGGAGACTGGATGCCAAGCCCTCTGAGAAAAGACTGAAAGAACTGGGTGTGTTCAGCCTTAAGAAAAAAAAGACTGAGAAGAGATATAATAGCACTCTTCAGATATTTAAAATATAGTCATACAGAGGAAGGGCAATATCTGTTCTTGATCATTCCAGGATGCAGAACATATAATAATGGGCTCAAATTATAGGAAGCCAGATTTCAGGAGCATATCAGTTAAAACATTCGGACTTTGAGAGCAGTATGACAGGGGAACCAGTGGCATCGAGAGGTGGTGAGCACTCCAGTACAGGGGACGTTCAAGACAACCCTCTGTCAGATCTGCTTTGATTTAGATTCCTGCACTGAGCAGGGGTTGGACTCCATGGCCTTAGAGGCCCCTTCCAGTTCCATTATTCTATGATTCTGCAATCCTATGATCTCACTTTAGGGCTTCCGTGGCTGTTGTTAGTTCATGACAAATTGAAACACATTAAATAGATGTTTGGCCAAGTGGCACAAAAAAAATGCTTATATCACCAGAGTATATTTATGGCCTTGCAAGACGCTCTGTTGGTTTCTTGCTGCAGGAGGCTTATACATCGACCCCTCGTGTATAAAACACCCCAGCGTTCGATAACATTTGCTAGATTTCTGATTTAGAGTCATGCCATTGCTAGAGCGTGTTGTGGGTCTGTGTGTACCAGGTCACAATGCCAGAACCGGTAAAGAAAGATAATTTTTATACATTTCATTCTCCAAATACCATATTCAGGAGGGAGGGGAAAAAAAACCCCTTTCAGTTATCCTCTCCCATGAGGGCTGAGAAAGAAAATGCTAGGAGAAATGTGAGTTGTATAAAATGCAGTGCACAGACGCCTTTTGTCATTTTTCTTTTCCTTAAAAAGAAATCAATGTTTTTTTCGCTCTGTTCTTTTGGTCGATCAGGCGGAAAGATGCCACCAACACATCTATTTGTTCAGTTCCTCTTAAAAGAGACCAAGCCCATCGTTGATGCAGGACTGAGAAATAATTCCTGACAGTTATAACTGAAGCAGATAAACTGTTTTGCCAGCCACCAAATAACGCTGCAAAACCAAAAAGAACTCTTGCTTATTGTTGCCTGTGTTTTTATGCTTGTCAGATGGCTTAATAGCACATTATCTGTAACAAAGGCGCTCTGTATTATTCCTGTTGTCTGCCTCTGGTCATGCTTTTAACCTTGTTGCGTGCTGGGTCTTTGTTGACATGCTTTCCTTTTATTACTTATTACTCTGGCTGAGTATGAAACACAGGAGTGAAAGGGGTGTGTTGTGGTGAGTTAGGAAACACCATGGGATAATGGACTAAGAGAATCTGTTGAAGACAGGCAATTACTGTGGTAGGTCTCCCAAGATCAGATGAGAGTGGCTCTTAGATAATTTTGCAAAGTCACTTTCTACAACATTGCTGATATGTTTCTCTGGATCACACAGTCTGGATATCAGAAGGAACAGAACAAGGAGGGACAGAGCCGCTTTGACTCCATCTCAAACACTTCCCCTCCACATATCTCTTAATTAGTTGGGAAGTCCTGGAGGATCAGGCTTGTTTATCTTTCCAGCTCCTAGCAAAACTATGGGCTATTCTGGGTGAAATTTCACACTATTGTGTCACCCGATAAGCACCTAATAAGCCATTTTGTAGAACTGTCCTCCTCTCTTCTGTCTCAAAACTTCATGTCAACTACAGGGCTTTAACGTCCAGCTGCCTCCTCCTTTCCCTCTTACCTATGTAAGTATGTTTCTTTGAAGTTGGCTGGATAGCTCAGTGGTTTAGATATCTAGCTGCACAGCCAGAAGTTGCGAGTTCAATTCCCCACTGGACCTCACGCGAATAGAGCCAGCCTATGTGGCCTTGGACAAGCTGCATAGTCCCAGGGCACCCCCCAAATAAGGAAATGATACACCACTTCTGAGTACTCCTCTCTATATAGAAAATCCTGAAAACGGTCACCAGATGTTAGAATTTACTTACAGCATGTTGTTGCTATTGCTGCCTTGCTTGAAGAATAGATCTGTGGTCCTGGAAGCTTGCACACTTTTTTCCCCTACTTCTGTGACTGGCCAAATAAAGGATTATGGAATTTGTTTTGTGGCCAGTATAGCTTATTACTATTTTTGTATGTTCTCTTCCATGTCTTTGAAAGACATAAAACTGAAGTCACCTTTGATTCCTCCCTCCTTTGTCAACAAGATGTCTTCCCCTTTTCATCAAGGTGTCTTCCATTTCTCTTTCAAGTCTCTTGTCAAAACTTGTGTCTTTATTGTAGTGTTTCCTCAACAGTCGCCCATCTCCTGCATTCGTGTTTGATGTTGTCACTGCCTTTCATCACCTCCGTTCTCTGACATCCTGCCCTCCTTCCAGTTGTCATGATTTAAAGTAGCTTGTTCACTCAGTCCCCTGGGCAGAAACTGCCTCATGTTTGTGTGTCCACTCAACATGTTACCAGCTTTCTTAACCACATACTCTACAGATGTGTGACTAGAGTTCAGTTCATCCCCAGCCATCATCACCATTGATCATGTGAGCTGTGCCTCACAAAAAGGCAACGTGTAACATTGCTGACACTAAATAGATAAGACCTTAATGATATTAAATGCTAAGAATTCTGAAACTTACTAGAACAGTGGTTCCCAACCTTGGGTCCCCAGATACTCTTGGACTAAAACTGCCAGAAGCCTTGGCCATCATTTCTGGGAATTGTAGTCCAAGAACATCTGGGGACCCAACGGTTGGAAGCACTGCATGAGATCAAGAGTAGGAAGTTGTGGCCCTCCAGGTGGACTGGACTACAGCTCCCATCAGTCTTTGCCAGCACAGCCAGTGGTGTGAGCTCATGAACATTCCCATCCAATCACCACCTTGGGGGTTTCACAAAATGGCTAATACCTCTCTCTGGTGTGCAGATGATAACACTTTGAATACTTAAGAATCTACCACTTGGAGAATGAATTTGCCATTGAGTATGTGAGTTCATTGGGGAAATATTTGCAATTCCCAGTGTGTAGTACTTTTTTAAAATTGCAGTTTTAATCATGTCCCCGCCATTGTTCGCCATTCTTTCCAGGTTCATGTTGTTCCAGGTGTGTACTAATAAATCTGTCTCAGTGTATATATTTTTAAACACCTGTTTTTAATTTTGGTTTTCCCACAGGAGGCAACAATGGGAGAGTGTGGAAAGGAAGGCTCTAATATTCAAGTTACCTCAGGACAGAACAACTGTGACCAAACTGGGATTGGGGTTTCCCAGAGTTTGGTCACTCCTGCTGGCGTCCCCACAGGTACTTCAGCGGCGGCGTCCTTCTTCATAAGGTAGTTTTTCCTCTTTATGATTTGTAGAATAGCTCTCTGGTGTTCAGTGACTGAAGGTATGGTTTAGGTATCTGGCTAAGGAAGTTGGGAGTTCGATTCTTCACAGTGCCTCCTGTACAGACCCAACCTGTAAGTAGACCCCACCTGTGGCCTTGGGCAAGGTGCACAGTTCCAGAGGATTCCCCAGAAAATGGGAATGACAAACCAATTCTGAGTACGCTGTACCTAGAAAACTCTGAAAAGGGTTGCCATGAAATAGAATTGACTTGAGAGCACATGATGATGATGATGATGATGATGATGATGATGATGATGATGATGGTGACAATGGTTAAATGACTACAAGCATTACTCTTCAGCTTATGCCTCTTTAAGTTTTTGCTGTTTTTGAACCACTCAGTTAATACATTATTATATCTTTTTCAATTTCTGTAAATTACCCAGAATAGTGCTTGAGGAGTTCAGGAGAGATCTATAGCACGTTACAACCAGAAATCCCCAGGTTTTATCTCTGATTGGTTAGGGAAACATACTTGCCTGAAACTCTGATAATATTAAGTTAGATTACCAATGTTTGTTTGTTTATTTATTTTATTTTATTTTATTTTATTTTATTTTATTTATATCCCGCCTATCTGGTCAAGTGAGGACCACTCTAGGCGGCTAACAACCTTAAAAATAATACAGTAAACAATGTAAATAGACAGTTCTAAATCACAAAAACACTACATTATGATGCCAAAACACAAAACACAGAACAGTAAAGAAGGAAAGAAAGAGGTCATGAGTTATGGGATGGAAAGGCCTGCTGAAACATCAAAGTTTTTAATTGCTTCTTAAAAGTACCCAGCGAGGGAGCCCCGCTGATATGAGGCAAATCAGTTAACCTTAAAGAGACATGGGCATTACACGAGACAAGTATGGTTGAGAGAGGGGCAGTTTGATGAAGCTTTCTTTATCTTAAATCTGGGGAAGCACGTATAATAATAATAATAATAATAATAATAATAATAATAATAATAATAATAATAATAATAATGATGATGATGATGATGATGATGATGATGATGATGATGATGATGATGATGATGATGATGATGATGTGCCACCAAATCAATTCTGACTTATGTTTACTCTTTTCAGAGTTTTACAGGTAGAGAATACTAAGAATTGGTTTACCATTTCCTTCTTCTGGGGGCTCCCTGGGACTGTGCAGCTTGCCCAAGGTTACATAGGCTGGCTCCATTCACAAGAGGCACAGTGGAAATCAAACTCACAACTTCTGGCTCTGCAGCGAGATACCTAAATTACTGAACTATCCACAGGTCCCAAAATCCTCCAGGCAGCACAGCCACTGGCTTTTCTGGATAGAGGATTCTCAGAAATGTAGTCCAAAAAGTAACTTTTCCAAGCTCTGCCAGCTTTTCTGGTACTCAGTGCAAGAGAGGTAGTATCTAAATATGACAGGGCAACTGTAGCCCTGAAACAGCTGGATTTCCTTGTTATTTCCAGAAATCTCTCTATCTTTTTCTCACACTGATTCGATCTTTCTTTTAATACAGCACACAACAAACCGTTGAATAACTTGGACAGAATTTGCTTTGTAATACTAAACACAAGCACTCTTCTTTTCGTTTTGAGTCAAGAGTTTTCATTTAGAAGCGATGGCTCAACTTCAAGCATAATTATCTACTACTCTAACTTTGGTTCATTAGCCTCAAGGCGAAGTAGACAGAATTTGTGTGTGTTTCTTTTTTGCATGCACAAATAAAACTGGCACGAAGATAAAATATGAAACACAAATAAATTCCCCAATTCTTATCTCCCTTGAAATGAAAGGAGCACCTCAACTGGTTGTCAGACTTAGCAGAATGAAATGCCAGAGCAGCAGCCCTTAATCATCAAAATGTTTCAGCCTAAGTGTAGACCTCAGGGTTTGGCAGATTGAATTGTTCCCTGGCTGGGAGCTGGCGAAAGAAGAAAACTTTCCTTTTAAAAGCATTAAAATAGGCAACTAAGTAGGCTGTAGGTGTAAATACAAATAAGATTCTGCCAACATTGAAAGAGAAAACTTACAGCTCTTCAGAGTGTGTAAGTATTATGTTAAAGATATTACTTGTAACTCATTCCTTTTTTTCCTGTATGTATGTATGTATGTATGTATGTATGTATGTATGTATGTATGTATGTATGTATGTATGTACGTACGTACGTACGTACGTATGTATGTACGTATGTATGTATGTACGTATGTATGTATGTACGTACGTACGTACGTACGTACTCCCCTTGGGGACTCAAGGCAGCTCACAACAACTAAAACTATACAACAATCAATAATTTTAAAATACAATAGAAATAAATGAAAAACAATTAAGGTTACATCAAGATTAAAAACAAGATTAAAAAGAACTTTAAAATATGATCCTTTTTTTAAAAAAAAATCTACATTTAACATAGCATTTCAAGACAATTATTACTTAAAAGCCTGTCTGCAAAGAAGGGTGTGTTTGGAAAGTACGGTAATTTAATAATTGTTAACATGTCATAAGATCAAATCCACATGGCGGAGTGACCTCCCTTCGCTTGTCCTACCTCCTGCCAACCTAGCAGTTTGAAAGCATAGAGAAAATGCTCAGACCAGTCGTGTTCGACTCTAGGGCGCAGTGCTCATTGCCGTCTCCAAGCTGTAGAGCCAGCGTTTGTCCGAAGACAGTTTCCGTGGTCATGTGGCCAGCGCGACTAGACATGGAACGCCATTATCTTCCCACCGTGGTGGTACCTATTTATCTACTTGCATTTACATGCTTTTGAACTGCTAGGTTGGCAGGAGCTGGGACAAGCAACGGGAGTTCACTCCGTCACGTGGATTTGATCTTACGACGGCTGGTCTTCTGACCTTGCAGCACAGAGGCTTCCGCGGTTTAATCTGCAGCGCTACCACGTCCCACTACCTATATTAGACCCCTGTAAAATCATAAACAAATACTAGCTTTCAGCCTGGTTTGTTGCAGTGGCTGAAATCTTGCTTCTTAGTGTAGTCAGTCAAAATTAGAGTAGGCCCATTGCATCCGAGGTGTGTTGGATTTGATGGGTTATTATCTACTCAGTTCAATAGGCATACTAAGAAACATGCTTGACTAAGCAACATTTCGGCTTTTGTTTACGCATTATATAGTGGATTTCTTATCTCTTTTTTGGGGCTTAATTGTGAATGCTCTTTCATGATTTGGAAGATTAAGAAAACTGCAGGATTCCTCCCCCCACACCACTGATTTATGGAAAAAGCGGTCTGAATTCCACCCATCCCCTTGCACATTTTATGCTGTCAGTCTTCGTAGATGCCCAGAATAACCATTGGATGTTTTATCTTCAAAGGAAGCCTGGCGTAGACTTATTTCTCGAATTGGGATGCTCAGTCATATTTGTATTGCCTCTGAGTTTGTGGATAAAAGAATCTAATTATTCGCTAATGAGCATTAATGGTACATATAAACGGAGGGTCACTCTCCTATTATCGGCACCTGATGGTTTTGCTGATGAGCGTTTGACCGTTAGATTGACCATAAAATACAGTCAATAATTGAGGTGACTGAAAGAGCAGGCACCTTATCTGTTGTAAGCCTGGCAGGGACAGCTTGACAAGACTCAGGATACTGATTGAGGAGTGACTGAGCATACGATTAGGCCTTTCAGGCAGGGAGCCTCTAATGAAATGGTGTGGCGCGCATCGCAATATTAGCACAACGGCTAAATGGCTAGTGTGTTTTTCGTCTGTATCGCAGATGTTTGAGTGACTTCCAAGAAATTGTTCATTTGGCTCTTCGTTGTGAGCCAGCTTGGGCAGGGGGCAGGGAGCAGTCCCAAGGGGCCAGAATACCTGCAGTGCCCTTTAAGGATGGTGACTGCGCCAACCCAAGACTACCTGCTGCCTGAGGCACAACAGCAAATGGCACTGACAGTACCCACTCAAGTCAAAGTGCATAGAACCCAAAGTGGCAAAGCTGGCCAAACTGTTTTCATGCGTGAGGCAAAAAAATCTCATGGATCATTGTAGTCATCGTTGTTGTTGTTGTTGTTGTTGTTGTTGTTGTTGTTGTTGTTGTTGTTGTTGTTGTTGTTGTTGTTGTCTTCTTCTAAGAAGACAACTGCAGAGCCAGAAGGGATCATGTGGATCATTGAGTCCAGCCCTTGTCAAGGAAAGAGCCACAATGAGGAAACGAACGTTCAACCCAACCACTGAGCTATCTAGGATATGTCCTATTAACCTCTGCCTATCATTGTCAGTGGTTAGAAAGTGGTGCTGGAGAAGACTCTTGAGAGCCTCCTGGACTGCAAAGAGAAGAAACGTATCCCTTCTGAAGGAAGTCAACCCTGAGTACTCACTGGAAGGACAGATCTGAAGCTGAGGCTCCAATACTTTGGCCATTTCATGAGAAGAGAAGACTCCCTGGAAAAGACCCTGATGTTGGGAAAGTGTAAAGGCAAGAGGAGAAGGGGACGACAGAGGATGAGATGGCTGGACAGTGTCATCGAAGCGACCAACGTGAATTTGACCCAACTCCGGGAGGCAGTGGAAGACAGGAGGGCCTGGTGTGCTCTGCTCCATGGGGTCACGAAGAGTCAGAAACATCTTAATGACTAAACAACATTCTCTGTCAGTCAGAATACAACACTAATGAGTGAAATAACTCACAATGTGCCTCCTTTTCATGATGCTCTCTCCCTGCATCCCCAGAGGCAGCAGGCCCAACTTCCCTTCCCGGAGCCCACGCACCCACCGCCCAGCTGAGAGGCTGGCACATATGCAGAGGCAGGGACCACCTCCGGCAAGGGAATTCGGCTTACTGTTTCTGTACATGTGCTGGCACATGCTTGAGTCAAGTGTATTGTTCTGAGTCTGCCTGAGGACAACACATTGCCCTCTCTGGATGCTTCCAGATGGAAGCGCATTGTACAGTGATTTAACCTCATTAAAAAAGAGAGAAACGAAAAGGGATCATGGCAGTGGAGGAACACTCACATATAAGTGTGATGTACTTCTAGATTTCAACCGTTGAATCTCAAGTCTAGTGGAACTAATGAAGACATGTGCATATGACTGCTTCTGCATTTTCAGTTTTCTTTGTTGTTATACTAATCATTGACTACCTTCAATCATATCTGCGCTACTATATGGTGTTCAGAATATTTTTAGTGACTGAAGGGCTTCAGGTACATAATTTTAGTAATGCAGCCTTCAGTGGTCTCATAAGATATGCTAGTATGATTATAGGTTTAGGAGCATGTGCTTAATGGGGAGGCAGAAGCAGAGTCACTCATTAGCCTTCTCCTCAGTGTAATTTCCGCTAAAATTTAGTGGCTCCTGGCTTTAACTATTACTCTGCACCTCTGCAAGGTGACACTGTTTTGATTCCACCGAATAAGTAAAGAAGGATGAGCATGTCAATGCTTAGAAAAGTATCAGCTTTTTTAAAAAAGTACAGCCTCTGGAATTCTATAGCTAGTATGGCTAGTGGTCACGTTAACTGGGGAACTTTGGAAACTAGTTCAACAACATAATATTTCCAAGCTCTAATCTATGTTTGGTCCAACTCAAGTTTTTTTAACATTGGGTTCTAGCTTTCAAATGGCATAGGGTTTGGTGGCCTTTATTCTCTCAAGGTTCCTGCAAGGTCTTTTTGCTAGCCTACTGGCATGACTTAACATTCTCTGTCCCAGAGGTGTATTTCCTCCCACGTGCATTCAGGGCCAGTTCCCGTGATCCATGTAAGAACTGATATTATGGACTTCTCACAAGCTTGCATAGGCAGTGGTCAAGATGCCGTGACATTGTGACCTTTTTTTTACAGAGGCAGTCATCTATTTCAAAGGATCCTCTCTTTAATGTGATCATAAACAATCATTGGAGGGAAGAACAGGGATCTTGATGTTTTCTATAAACAGCATCCGCGCAGCAAACCAAGCGGGCACCTTTGCATATGAGACTTATAGAAGTCTTGTGCTTGCTGCCTTCTGTATTGTGGTGGGATGCATTATATTCCAATTCCACTTACAGGGATAATTACTTACTGTTGAACCCATTACACTGCGATGCATTTTACATTATAGCAAATATTTTAAAACATTGGTCTGTACCTGCACAAATCTATTACACATCTTTTATCTAAAACTTCATAAGATTAGAGGAGTGAACCCTTTCTGAAAGGAAAGTTTGGGATAGTCTCTGGCATACAGTGGTGCCTCGCTTAACGATGTTAATTGGTTCAAAAAAACCCACATCGGTATGGGAAAACATCGCTAAGTGAAACACGTTTTCCCATAGAGATGCATTGAAAACTGGTTAATCCGTTCCAATGGGAACGGATTGCCATCCTTAAGCGAAAATCCCCATAGGAAACATCGCTAAGCAAAACAATGTATCATCCATTGGAATGCATTGAAGCCTATTCAGTGCATTTCAATGGTTTTGCGATGTCCGTTTTTGCAATTTTAAGTGTGTCTTAAAAGGTTCAAAAACGGTTTTAAATGCTTGGGATCATTAGTGCACCTTCTAAAATGTGTGCAAACTTTGACAGCTGTCAAAATCGGGTTCAATGCATTTCAGTGGGGGGAAAAATGCACCAAAAATTAACGAAGAGTCAGAACAAAGCCAAATTAGGTTTGCACACATTTTAGAAGGTGCACTAACAATCCCAGTCGTTTAAGACCGTTTTGAACCTTTTAAGACACACTTAAAATTGCAAAAACGAATCATCGCTAAGCAAAACGGGGACCTAAAACTGTCATCGCTAAGCGAGGCAAGGTCCCGAACATCGCTATGCGAATTTTCCCCATAGGGAACATCGTTAAACGGAGCACAAAATCACTCCAGAAACCTCATTGCTAAGCGAATACATTGTTAAATGAGGCAATTGCTAAGCGAGGCACCACTGTACCTGCAAAATACTCTTTTCCTTTAAAGCAGGATGGGGAATCTCATCTCCTGGCACCATATGTGGCTCCTTTGACAGAGCTCTCTGGGGGCAGGATTTTCTTCCAAAATAAGGCGTGCAACCCACTGCTTGTGTTAGTAAAAAAGCCCAGTACATTGGTGCCTCGCTAGACGATGATAATCCATTTCACTGAAATCGCTGTTTAGCAAAATCATTGTCTAGCGAAAAGCATTTCCCTATTGGGAATGCATTGAAACCTGTTTAATGTGTTCCAATGGGGAAGAATCATCGTTGTCTAGAGAAGATCAGCCATAGGAAAGCTGCTTTGCGAACCACCGATCAGCTGTTTAAATAGCTGTCTTGCGAAGCTTAGGTCCCGAAAACACCTGTTTTGCGAGCGTGGAGGGAGCTGTCAAAATCGTTGTCTACCGAAAATTGGTTTGCGAAGCAGGGACCAAACATTGTCCAGTGAAATTCCTCCATAGGAATCTCTGTTTTGCGAATCGCTATAGTGATCGCAAAAAGTCAGTGTCTAGTGAAAAAACTGTCATGCGGGGTAACTGTCTAGCGAGGCATCACTATATTTTAACAACTTGTTTCACAGAGAGGTCCTGGTGGATACCTTGGTCTGTTTGCGGTGGAACAAAATATGAGTCCTGGACCTCCCCAGGCTACTGACCTTTCTTTTAAACTAAGGAAGCTCACACTGTAGTCATCCCTTTGGTTCATTTCCATGAGCTCGGACAGGTTTCTGAGCATGTTACCTGTGCGGTTCTGAGGTCAAAATGTATGTTGGCTTCTGCAGTTTATGCCGAGCAGAACTTAGTCAAAGCACTCTGAGTTATTAAAATGCCTTCTGTGTTGCCTTTGACAATGGAAACCTCTGGACTTAGAGGTGTATACTGTTTTCTTTATCAACCCTGCTTTCCCCTACCACGTGAGTGCCTTAACATTCATACATTATTTAATACAGCAAAGAATGTGAACTGCCTTTTGTCTTTCTAAACCACTTGCTGTCCAGGCTTCTGTGATGTGACCTTGGGTAGTAACCATAGAAACCTGTTAAAAGCATCAGCCAAAAAGGGAAGGAACGAAGAAAGGAAGAAAGGAAGAAAGAAAGAAAGAAAGAAAGAAAGAAAGAAAGAAAGAAAGAAAGAAAGAAAGAAAGAAAGAAAGAAAGAAAGAAAGAAAGAAAGAAAGAACCAGTAACACTACTTTGGAATGACAGGGATTCAAAATCTTGGAAAGATGGAAATGATGTATTAAGATTCCTAGAAGCGCACATTACTTCTGTCCTGTTAAACCTGATTATTTTAGAATCATCAGCGTGTTCAGAATTTTTACAGGTGATGTGATAAGGGAAGAGAATCTGCACAGAGAATCTGCATGCTATACAGTTCAATGGCCGCCTCCATTGAAATATTTGCAAGCAAATCTGTGAAAGCTGTCATCCCAAGTCTTTCTTTAGCCGTTAAATGCACGCATTGTTTCCCTGTTGAGTTGACGATATAGTCCTGCAGCTTTTTTAAAAAAAATATATTTAATAGCTAGAAACATTTACTCAGCACCCCCATCCCTCTGGGAGTAACTGGCATTGCAGTTTTATGTAGAGCTGGCATGATTTAAAACCTGTCTTGACAGATGGAGAGTAAATAACTGGGTTAGTAGTTAAGTAGGTCAGTAGAAGCAAATGGATTCTGTGACTCATCAGATACAGAGTTAGCCTGTTCACAGTGCTGTATGAGTATTACTGGAGGCCACGGACTGAGCTGGTAGACTCCACTGGAGAAGTTTATATGCTTGTCCTTGAGTGTTAATAAGGGTGACAGTGGAAATGTCTCTTTAAATGAAGGGTGGTTTGTTAAACCCGGCACAGATTTTACCATGTCCAGAACCTGGAATGTTTTTATTATTATTTTTTAACTCATTTTTCATTGGGTAAGGGAAGATCATAGGGAAGGGGATTTGGATCAGGGACGTGGTGGTGCTGCGGGCTAAACTGCAAGAAGCCTTTGTGTGCTGCAGGGTCAGAAGACCAGCAGTCGTAAGATCGAATCCACGCGACGGAGGGAGCTCCCGTCGCTTTGTCCCAGCTCTTCACCAACCTAGCAGTTTGAAAGCATGTAAATGCGAGTAGATAAATAGGTACCACTTCGGTGGGAAGGTAAACAGCGTTCTGTGTACAGCCGCGCTGGCCACGTGACCACGGAAACTGTCTTCAGACAAACGCTGGCCCTAAGGCTTGGAAACGGGGATAAGCACCGCCCCCTAGAGTCGAACACGACTGACTAAAATGTCAAGGGAACCTTTAACTTTACTGGGGTAAATAAAAAAATAATACAGAATTTGATAGAGAACAGTATATATCATTATTACATTTGGCGACATGTTTCTTACTACGCTTACTTCACACTTATTATTTTTTTCAAAGACTTTAAATTCTAAAATTGTATCTTATATTTTCTTTCTCATAATTTTAAACCCATTCATGTTTCATCTCTCATCCAATTATACATAGATTCCCACTTTTTTCTAGCCTCAGCAAATGGAATATTTTTGAAAGCCGTTGTGTTTTGTATTAACATTACTTTGTTTTAAAAAGGTGAATTTATACTCATTAGATGTTGACTAAAAAGGGGTGTCTTACATTATTCATTATTTGCATGTTGCTAACTTTAAATTTCTTTAAAAATCATACACTTACACCTTGGCCTGAATCTATTTATTTGACCCAACTGCAGAGGACATATTGAACTGACTGAACTTACATATGTTGAATTACTGTGTTCCCATTTTAGGTGGGTTTAAGTCATGAAAAATTCCAAAATGCACCATATTTATCTCAAACTATGGAAAAAATAACATTTAAGAGTAATGTCTAACTTGCTCAGTAAGTGAATAAGATAATTCATTTCTGCTAATGTTAAAATGTTAAAAACTGAATATTGTTTCACTCATCGCAGTAGCCAAGGTAATAACCTGTCTTGTCAGCTATAGCTGACATAGCCATTAGTGATAGATTATAGAAGCTGTAGTCCAAAAGTAGTTGTCTATTCCTCCACATTGGAGGCAGTGGCAGATTTTACTTTCTTAGGCGTCATGATCACTACAGATGTTGACAGCAGCCACGAAATTAAAAGACGCCTGCTTCTTGGGAGGAAAGCAATGACAAACCTAGACAGCATCTTAAAAAACAGAGACATCACCTTGCCGACAAAGGTCCGCATAGTCAAAGCTATGGTTTTTCTAGTAGCGATGTATGGAAGTGGAAGTGAGAGCTGGACCATAAAGAAGGCTGACCGCTGAAGAATTGACGCTTTTGAATTGTGGTGCTGGAGGAGGCTCTTGAGAGTCCCCTGGACTGCAAAGAGAGCAAACCTATCCATTTTGAAGGAAATCCACCCTGAGTGCTCACTGGAAGGACAGATCCTGAAGCTGAGGCTCTAATACTTTGGCTATCTCATGCGAAGAGAAGACTCCCTGGAAAAGACCCTGATGTTGGGAAGTGTGAAGGCAAGAGGAGAAGGGGGTGACGATGAGATGGTTGGACATCGAAGCTATGAACATGAATTTGACCCAACTCCGGGAGGTAGTGGAAGACAGAAGGGCCTGGCGTGCCCTGGTCCATGGGGTCACGAAGAGTCAGACATGACTTAACAACAAATTCCTTCACATTAATTCCAAATTCTGATTGTGTTATTGGATTAAGAGTATAATTTTTTAAACTCAGTTCCATCCAGTTTTTGGATCTTGCCACAGTATATAGACAGAGCTGCACATTTGTCAATTCCAAACTACTACCCCTTCTGGTCACTTTTATTCAATCATATTCAAATGATGAACATTTCTTCAGAATTTCTTCTAAACCGAATACCCACGGGATGGGCTTCTCAGACGTAGCAATGCTTCGGAGGACTGAAATTTCTGGAGGAGGTGTCAAACCTCAGATTTTGTTGTGTGAAAGAGGTGAACTGCATTCAGATGAAACATTTGCTCCTTGAAAATAAATAGTGGCAACTACCCTTAATGTATGAACATTAAGATCTGTATGTGCTAAATCCTAGAGTCCTTCCCAGATCTTTTAAACAGTAAGATAGCTGTGCAGACTTCTCACTATAGATCTAGCAGGATGAAGTTTTTTCTTCTTCCTGGTTCCTGTCTGGCCATGCAAGAATGTGAGGGAGGTGACAGCTACATTACTTAAAGACCAGGTGGCCCCAGAAGCATTCTTTGAAATCCAAGACCTTTCAGCATGTTCTGAAAATTCTCTGTGAGGCCCTAGTTCCTTTCTGTTAAAGTAGATGAACAAAATTTTAAATTTTACAAGTGTATTGCATGGTGACATACAGTGGTGCCCCGCATAGCGAGGTTAATCCGTTCCGGATTAACCCTCGCTATGCGAAATCGTCGCTAAACGGGTAGGGGAAATGTATTGGAACGCATTAAACTTCGTTTAATGTGTTCCAATACCTTTGTTACTTACCCGTTCAGCGAGGATTCCAGGTGCCGGCAGCCATTTTCGCGCCTTCGCTAAGCGAGGGCAGGACGCGAAAACGGCTGCTGGCAGCCATTTCCGGGCTTCCGGCGGCCATTTTGGAACCGCCGATCAGCTGTTCGGCGGCTCCAAATGGCCGCCGCAATACCCGATCTTCGCAATGCGGGTTTTCCCCATTGCGACGATCGGGGATGTTTCCGTATAGCGATCCCGAAAAAGGGATCGCTATACGGAAACATCGCTATATGGTGCACTCGTTAAGCGAGGCACCACTGTATTAGCATTTCCCTTGTGTTGGTCTGAAAGGAACTGGTTTAGATTTCTCCTCAGCTGAGAGGCTCCTATATGACAGCCTTGGAAAAGAGACCTCTATGAAAGGGTGATTGCGAAGCGAAAACAATGTTCTGATTTCCCCAGAAGTAGGGTGTAATTTAAATACAGAAACAAATAAACAAAAACAACACCAACACCAAATGGTATTCAGATATTATGAACGGTGTGGCATACTGCTGCATGCAAAGTGGTCTTCTGCGACATTTATAGCTTTTGTGCTAATACTTGACTTGAGAATTTGTGGCCTCTGGCTCCATAGAACATCTGGAAAGCCAATTTCATTTTTGTGAAAAGCAATTAGCCACCTGGGATTTAACCTCTTCCAGTCAAGGGTTTATTGTGAAAAGAGACCCAAAATCAGAAAGAAAGTCTACTCAAGTTTATTTTTTTATTTATTTTTATTTATTTATTGTATTTATACCCCGCCTATCTAGTCATTTCGACCACTCTAGGTGGCTTACAACATAAGGATAACAAGTTCTAAAAAATTTATAACAATTAATTAATTAAATGATTATATAAGATGGGAAAAATAAAAATAAATCAAATAAAGAGAGAAAAAAAGGAAAGAGGACAGGAATTAACTGGAAGGGAAGGCCTGCCTATACATCCATGTTTTTAGTTGGTTCTTAAAAGTACCCAGCGAGGGTGCAGCGCGAATCTCCGGAGGTAGGTTATTCCAGAGACGAGGAGCCACCACCGAGAAAGCCCGGTTTCTAGTTCTTTCTTTCCGGGCCTCCCTCAGCGCCAGGCTCCTCAGCCTCACCTCCTGGCTCGCGCAGGTGACACGGGTAGAACTAGTTGGGAGTAAGCGTTCCGCCAAGTATCGAGGTTCTAAACCGTTTAGGGCTTTATATGTAAGCATTAACACTTTGAAGTCAGTGCGGAAACGGATGGGCAGCCAGTGCAGCATGGCCAGAGTAGGAAAGATCTGTTGGTATTTTCTCACTCCAGTAAGGAGTCTGGCCGCCGCATTCTGCACCACAAGTTATATCTCTAAATTCAAGCAGGAGTGATCAAGTGATCCCAAAAATCTCACATTAATGTATTAGTTGGTGAAAGTCCTAGTGTGCATGTTGGCAATTGATAGAAACTCCACATGCTTGGTAGGTAGCGATGGCATCAGTATGACTGACTTTAGAGTAGCTAGCCTAACCAGGACTGGTCTAGTAGTAGCATAATGGTAAATTTGCAAGTGTATGTGGTAGTCCTGACAATCCTTATATCCAGACTCTGCATAAGGAGGGCCCAGAAATGCAGGCATTTGGATTGGCCCATATCAACAAATGTGAAACCCTTTTGTAAAGTAAACAGCTCTTAATTGCCATGCAACTGTCCTGCAGTCATTTGCATTACAACATAGATAACTTGCAACAGTAAACTTTTCCTAGAAAAATCACTCTCTCTCCCAGCTGTTGAGAAGTTGAAGCTAAGATCAGAGGAAAGTTGGCAGGGATGGGTGATGTCACTGCTGATGCTTCTCAAAAAATCTTAAGGGTTTGATTCTGCAGTATCTGGATATCACTGAGTCCAACCTTGTCATCTGGAAGAATGGGATAGACAGTAATTATGGGCTGAACTATACTATGCAAATAGTCTGTCATTATAAGAGGGAATTCCTTAAGTGCTAAGAATATCTGATCAACACTGCAGGAGCTTTTCACACCTCCCATAGTTTGCAGTTCAGCTTGCTTTGCCATTGGTCATCTGGAGATAAACAGGTGGTTTCTTTTGATTGCTCATCCAAAAAGGCCCATTTGAGTTATGGCTCTGGAATAGTAACTTTCTGCTAATTACGAGGGGCTGTCCATAATGTGTAGTTGGGTCTTCAGCAGTAGAGCACATGGATTGCAAGCAGGAGATTCAGAGCTTGGTAGGGTGTTGGTCCATCGTTCTGTGTTTGGTGTCTCCAGGGAAAAGGTTCAGACAGGAAATGGTGTGAAGAAATTTTGCCTGAAATCCTGGAGAGTTGTTGGCAGCCAGAGGATAGAATATCTGGCAAGATGGATGAGTGAACTCATTCTTGTTCTAACATGGCCCTTCCTAACCATTTGCTCCCTGTGGTCTTAATGGTTCTCCCCAAGATCCTTTTCAGTGTTTCCATTAAGTACCTTGGAGTGCACACAGTGTTATTTATACCGGGGTGAATTTGATTTATATTGGATTTAAATCACCATTTAAATTTTTCTAAAATGATTTTTTTAACGGATTTAAATCATGATTTAAATCAAAATCAGTTTTTAAAAAAAACATTGATTTTTTGTCATACCCAGGGATAGGAAAACATATTCTTTCACTTTGTCCTGCTTTTAATTTTTTTTTAAACCTCAAACTCTTTCCCTCTCAAATATGAAGACACAGTCCATGCAGTTCCATAATGTATGCAAAGCAACTCCCTTAATGTCCAAGCTGGCCGAAGGGAGTAGGTGTTTTACAGCACAGAGAAGGCTATTTGATATTTATCTGCCTGATGAGGAAGATGAACCTGTCAGGAAGAGGAGGAGAATCGGTATTGGATGCTGCTTGATTTGAACTTTTAAAAACAGAGCTGCTATAGGCAGCTCCCTGGACTATAGACACATTCAGACCTTTGGCATCTTGCAGCGGCAGAACATGACATAAAGTTAGCCCATGGGAGCATTACGGTATCTTGTATCTCTGTGCTGTTACTGCCTGGCCTGTGTGTTCTTTGTCACTGCGGCAGCCGAGTGGCGCCTCTTTCTGATCAACAGCAAACAGAAATAACATTTGCTCGATGTGTGTTCTGTTTCATGCTAGCTCTTGAAAGATAGCGAAGTGGGTGGCTGTGGCGGAGAATTAGCCTTTGGGAGGGAAAAGCAAAACAAAACAAACAAAAGTCAGGGCTTAATCTGAATAACCTAATGTTTAAAAAACGAGGCTCAGAAATGGGATTGTTAGCTTTGTCACTGCAGCTTTGCCCGTTTCCCGCTGTGTTTTAGGAGTACAGATAAGGTACCCTGCCATACTGGGTTTGCGTTCTTAGGATAGGCAAAGCCTATGAAGAGGATGTGTAGAATAATAACCCGGTGAAGGCATGGTCGTAGCGTGGGGGGGGGGGAGATTAGAGGAAGAGATCTGTAGGTGTGCTGAACGGGAGGGCTGGAGTGTCTGCTGCAGATGGCAGTCAGGAATGGGAGGCCTCGTGAAGGCTGACAATATCAGAGAAGTCAGGGAGGTTAATAGACTGAATATCAGGAGAGGGACTGAGCTATCGGAGAAGGGAAGGAGGGGTGAGAGAAGTAGGCAGTTTCGAGGGGGGGGAGAGAATGGAAAAAGAACAGCCAGGAGGGAGACCGTGACAGTGAGTGGGAGAGTCGGTCCAACACTGGAGATGAAGGTTAACAAGGGAGCCATGCCATGGCAGTGGGGATCAGAAGGGCCCAGTGGACAGAGAATGAGATGGATGTGAGAGCAGGAGGGTGCATGCATAGGTGTATGTGGTGGGTATCCATTGTGTCAAGAAAAGGATACAGTATGGATGAAGTGAAAGAGATGCGTGTTGAGGGTGTGTAGAAGGGCTTGAGAATGAAAGAAGGATAATAACGATGGAGTTTGGGGAATTTTCTGCCTCTCTTCCTCCCTCAAGCTCGGCCCTGCTCAACCTGAAAAAGAGTCCCCAGGTCTGAAGAGACTGCCTTTTCCAGGGCATTTTAGAAGTCCAGTAACGATGCCCCACATTGATTTTAACCACAGAGATGTGTTTCTTCAGCAAAAGAAGGGACGGTCCTTGTGAAGAAGAGAAACAAAGTGAAGAAGACATGGTGTGTGGGATGTTGTGTGTATGAGGACCACCTGGAAAACTCAGGTTGAGGGACCCACCAAGTGGAAGCATTTGACATCTTTTTTATAAGGGAACTGTAAAGGAAAAGAGGGAGTGGTGGACTAGATAGATAGATAAAACTTTATTACGGTCTGTGACATTCCACCCAGTGTTCTCGGTTTGTTTTCCCCAAACCAAGGTTCACTCTCTGGATACGTTTCATCTTTTTTTTCCGCTGCCACCACGGTGAATATCTCTCACCCACACTGCACCATATATGCATCAGACACGTGCTGCCATTATAACTTGTTTATTTATCTTTTGGTATTTAAATCACAGATGTTCTTTTATCATTGTGTAGGATCTCTCATTAAAGCTTCTTGTATTTGATTACACGTTTGTTTATTCAGGTGTTGTATTCACTTATTCACATTAACCAACTCGTTAATAATCTCTATCTCTTTCTCTTGACTATTCAATTTATCTCCTTCACAACTCTGCTTCTTCTTCACTCTCCAACTCTTCTATTCTCTTCTCTAACTCTCCTTCAATTCCTCTCCCCCTTTTTTTCTCTGTCTCCCTCTCTCTAACTTTGCCCCTCCTGCCAATGGCAGATCATGAACTCAGTGGGGTTGGGCTCATCTTGAAGTAGTGGTGAGGAGCTGACACCCATTCAATTGAAAAGCTGCCCATGTTTGACTCTTCCTCCCTCCAACCTCCCTTATTCATTTTCAGCTGCTCTTCTTGCCTTTAAATCCCCCCTTCTCCTGCCCCTTCCATTTGTTGCATGTGCTTTAACCCCCTTTCTCTTCCAAGACTCATCCTCCCAATCCCATTTATTGCACTTGTTCTCACCAGATTTACTTTTTATCCCCCCCTTTCCCCAGCCTTTTACTTTCACCTTGTGTGTCCAAGCTCAAGGCGACCTGTCCATCTTGCTGGATTTTCTTTTCCTCCCTTCCCTTTTCCTCTCTGTACCCCTGTTGGTCTGTTAGCTGTCTAGATTGGAGCATCTCTCTTCCCCACACCCTTCAGTCTGGGAGCAGCAGCTGTTGTGCTCAGTGGCTTTGCTTCACTGGGGATTGTGGTGTTCCATAGTTAAAGTGATAATCTTGACTTTCCAAGCAGGCGGTAATTTGACAGCCTGCACCTGTTTCTCCTCCTTTTTTTTTTTTTTACTGGTGACATTCCAGCTCTCTGGTACCATTATATATTTAACTATTGTAATACCTCTCAGGGGCTGACAGCCTTGACAGGGCCAGTGATAAAACATCCACTCAGTGCAAATCATTCTGGTTTCTTATTATTGTTGAAAGTGAGGAAGTGTTTCAGCATTCGTAATATATGCACTTGTAGGGTCATCAAGCCAGGCTGGCTTTTTGATGGCTCCGGCTTGGTTTCCTTGCCCCTGGGTACTGTTTGCAGAAGAGACGTTAATCTTCATATTACAGATGATACTATGTTATTATCTCTATAGACGCCCCACATCAAGATTCGTAATAACAGCGAGACCAAAAAGGAAGATGGTTTCAGTGCTCCTGTTGGCTAGTTTCATCTTTTGTGTTCTCCATATGGGATTTTGCCATTTTTGCATTTTCTGTTGTTATTAGTCATTATTAGTCCTCTTCAGCACTAACAGTGCATCCAGTACTTTAGACTTTATGGCTTTGATTCTAGTTCTAGAACTGGTCTGGATGATAGGCCTCCCCTTAGTTTTTCACCTGACCAGTTTGCAGCCTTTTTAAAATCTAAAGTGGAGGCCATCCGACGGGACCTCTCTCCTTTTTTGAACACAGTAAGTCGAGCAGAGATGTCCAGCACTCCGTCTTGCCCGGTAACCCTTGACTCCTTTCAGCCTGTCACGCCTGATTCTGTGGCCAGAGTACTTGACCGCTGCCGAGCCACCACCTCCTCCTTGGACCCTTGCCCGGCCTGGCTAATCAAAGCAGCCAGGCCGATAACAACAGAATGGGCCACTGCAATAATAAATGGGTCTTTCCTTGAGGGCAGGTTTCTTCATCGTGGTCTTCTGTGAATGCACACATAAAGGGTTAAGTCAGCGCCAGCGTCGGTCCCTTTCGGAATCTTCTAGAGCTCTGCAAAGGAAACATAGTTAAACATTACCCACACTGCGCATGCTCCGCCCGCCCAAACCTCAGTTCCATTTCTCCGCTGTGTGAAATGGTTCTTTTCGCTTCGCTCTGCTAAAATTTCTTCTTTGGATTGCCTTTGCTGCGCTTTTTCGGATCTATTCTCCTGGTATTGACCTCGGATTGCCTACGGACATTGCCCTTTCTTTGCGGACTTGTTTGGGTATCGTGAGTGAAATTCCTTCCCTCCCTCCGGTTTACCCTGTTTTTCCCGCCCTTTTTACCGGCTTTCCTGGCCCCTTGGATTCCTGCCTATGCCCCCTCCGCCATCCGGACCCTTTAGCCGTTGTGTCGTCTGCTCGGGCAAGATCCCTTTTCAGGACGGGCACGACACGTGTCTTTTTTGTCTGGGTGAATCCCATTCTCCCCAGAATTGTAGGCATTGCCAAGCGTTTACTAAAGCGGCATTGAAAGCTAGACAACAGCGCCTTAAGCTGCACTTGTGGGACTCTGCCCTATCGGCGTCCAAACCTTCGACTATGGAGCTCCCATCCACCGCCTCCCCGCCTGAACCCCAAGCTACTTCGGAGGCTACGGTTTCAGAATTGCCTACTGCTCCTAAACCGTCCAAAAAACCAGCTAAGAAAGCGTCTTCTTCTAAAGCTGTACCCACTAAGCCCCCCAAGAAGGCTAAGCCACCTTCGAAGAATAAGTTTTCCACCGATTATTTAGACGCCGTCGGGACTTCTCTCCCCTCTTTAATCTTGGATGATGCGTCCCGGGATAAAGAGTCTGTGTCGGAGGCGACAACTTCACTCCCTCCACGACAGCCTGAGCCTGTTTTACCCCTTGGCGTACAGTCTCCTACGCCAAGCCAGCTTGTCCTTGCAACCACAAGCTTGGGTCTAGCCCCTTTTAGCCCTGTTTCCACCGGGCGGGCTTCAATGGCTCATTCCATCTCTCCGTCGCCGTCGAGAGCGAGTTCGCCTCCGGCCAAGAAAACGGAGAAAAAGAAGCACCTGTCTAAGGATCGACGTCGAGCGGCTCACAAAGAGGATCGTCATCGAAAATCCCGCCGCCGACGTCGTTCCTCCTCGGGGGAGCCGTCTTCATCTAGCCCTCACAGGAGGAAGTATCGTCGACGTCGACGACGCGACTCTTCCTCTCTCTCGTCGTCGTCGTCTTCATCCTCTGATAGACGCCATCGACGTCGACGGGTGAAATATGTCTACCTTTCCTCCTCCGGGTCTACTCCTCCCCGTCGTCGCAGACATCGTCGTAAACACGACGTCGACGACATTCATCGGCCAGTACCACTCCCTACCAAGCCGCCTGCTCCACCAACCCTACCCGCACCGCTTCCATCAGCGGGTTCGGCTGCGCCTGCGATTTCTGCTCCTACCGTCGGGGTCGAGCATCGACCTCGGAAAAGAGCCCACGAATCCTCATCTGATGATGACCAGCCCTTTTCATCACAGCAGTCGGGCTCCGATGACGACCTCCCTCCACAGCCTACACCTATTCCATTGCCAGTGGGGGAGACGGTCGAATCTGATACTGGTGATCCTCACGACCCCTCCCCCTCGGAGGACTTCTCTTCATATTCTCAAATGTTATCTAGACTGGCAAAGACCCTTAAACTACCAGTGGATGAACCCCCTCCTCCAGAGGAGGACCTTATTTTTGGGGACATCACCAAGGAACGTACTCCGCCTCCTAGTCTCTCCTATTTGCCCTCTTTACTCAAGATTATTAAAGAGCTATGGGATCGCCCATCATCTTCAATTCCCTTACCAAGGCGTACTGAGAATATGTATAAAATCATTGGAGACGACACTAAATTCCTTTTGAAACATCCCATTCCCAATTCTCTGATTGTTGAGACCAGCTGCTCAAAGCCTACAGGACGCTCGCATGTCATCCCCACCAATAAGGAAGGTAAAAAGTTAGAGATGATTGGGAGACGGATCTACTCTTTGGTCTCCTTTCTACTTCGCATCGCTAATTATCAAATGGCTTTAGGTGCTTACCAGAAACAGCTGTGGCTTAAACTCCTCCCAGGATTACAGCTGTTGCCTGATGATGTGCGGCAGGGCTATCTTAACACCTTTGAAGAGGCCCAAACGGTGTCCAAGCATCAGAGGATCGCCACTCGCCATTCCGTCGAGGCAGCAGCTCGTATCCTCGTCTCTTCGGTCACCTTACGCAGGCATGCCTGGCTTCGATCAGCAAATATTTTAGACGATGTGAAGTCAAAAATTGAGGATTTGCCATTCGATGCCTCTGGTCTGTTTAATGAAAAGACAGATAGTCACCTTGAAGATCTGCACAAAGCCAAAAAGACTGCTAAATCTTATTTCATTCAGTCTCAGCCGAAATTTACCAGGTACCAATGGAAAAGATCTCCTCACCAATTTGGTCAGTCGCAACCCTTTAGACAATTTAAACCTCAGTCTCAGCCTACGTCCTCACAGGGCAGTACTCCTACTTCCACCTACCGCGGACAGCCTTCTCATCGTCGTCAGTCCTTCAAACCACCCGCTAAAAAACATAAACAGTACCTTTGACTCCCTGCAGTTCCCTCCAACGCTCTCTGCCGTCACAAGACTTCATTCTTACCTTCCCAATTGGTCCACAGTTACAACCGACTCCTGGGTCCTTGGCATCGTTCATTCCGGTTACCGTCTGGAGTTTACCGAATATCCACCTTTAGGTCACGCAGAATATACATCTTTCGACCCTTTCTTGCAGGAAGAGGTTCGATCTTTGCTAAAAAAGCACGCCATCCAAAAAGTTCCAAGAAAGGACATTTGCAACGGTTTTTACTCCAGATATTTCGCCGTGCCCAAAAAAGGCGGCGGAATCCGACCTATTATGGACCTCCGAATTCTAAATACTTACCTTCGTCCTCGCAGATTTCGCATGGTCACCCTAGAATCCATCATGCACCTGCTGAAACAAAACGACTGGTTTGTGGTGATAGACTTGAAGGACGCGTACTTTCACATTTCAATTCATCCCAGCCACCGAAAATTCCTTCGGTTCATCTTTCTGGACACCATTTATCAGTACCAGGTCCTTCCATTCGGCCTGGCAACAGCTCCCAGAACATTTACAAAGTGCATGGCCCCTGTGGCAGCTTACCTGCGGCTCCACGGGGTCCAGGTCTTCCCTTACATCGACGATTGGCTGGTGGTCTCTCCATCCAAAAGCAAAGCCCTGCAAGACACAAAATTCACACTTCATGTACTTCGGAACTTAGGTCTTCAAATAAACTACCAGAAATCTCACCTCGTCCCCTCTCAGACCGTAGACTACATAGGGGCAACCTTAAATGCTCTAGAAGGTCGCATTTTCCTTCCCCAGGACCGTATAACGAAGATCCTAAGGGCAGTACGGAAGTTCAAACCGGGAGCAACGGTAACAGCGTTGCACGCCCAACATCTTCTGGGCTTAATGTCCTCCACAACACCGGGACTCGCCCATGCCCGTCTCAAACTCAGGTCACTACAGTCATGGCTTCTAGCTCTGTTCGACCCTCTCGCCCATCATCAGCTGCGGCGGCTAAGAGTCACCCCAGAGTTAGCGCGCCAGCTAAGGTGGTGGACGTTCCTACCACATCTACAAGTGGGGCGTCCATTTCGTCCTCTCCGTCTCACGGTTCAGGTCACCACAGATGCCAGTCCCTCCGGCTGGGGGGCACATTGCGGCCCGCATCGAGTTCATGCGCTTTGGTCACCGCAAGAACGGCATTTTCACATCAATCACTTGGAGATGATAGCTGTTATCAAGGCTCTCAAATCTTTTTTCCCGATAGTACATGGTCGTGCTGTACAGATAGTCACAGACAACACCACGACCATGTACTATGTCAACAAACAGGGAGGCACGCATTCCCAGTCTCTTCTATACCTAACAGTGACATTGTGGGAATGGTGTTACCGTCACCACATATTTCTAGTGGCGGTCCATGTAGCCACACAGGACAATGCTCTAGCAGACGAACTCAGTCGTCGGACTATGCAGATGCACGAATGGGAGCTCAATCTGCAAGTGTTTCAAGACCTGTGCCGCCGGTGGGGTACGCCTGTAGTCGATCTTTTTGCCTCACCTGTCAACGCGAAATGCCCTCTTTTTGCCTCCAGGGCGGGACTCGGCCCCCACTCCCTAGGCGATGCCTTCATGATCCCGTGGACCAGGGGCCTCCTATACCTCTTCCCCCCGTTTCCTCTGCTACAAAGAACACTAGTGAAACTTCAACAAGACAGATCAGAGGCGATCCTTGTCGCGCCTCGTTGGCCCAGACAACCGTGGTTTCCCACATTGATGTCAATGTCACTGGATTCGGTGAGGCTCCCTGTCTTTCCAGCCCTGCTTACCCAGGACAAGGGCAACATATTCCACCCGGATCTGCAGACGCTCCATCTCGCAGCGTGGAGGATATCCCCGAGATAAAAGAAGTCCTCGACAAGTCCAGAAAGGACTCCACGTCCTCGCTTTACGCATATAAATGGAAGGGCTTTCTTAAGTTCACACAATCTCGTGGCCTCTCATCCTGCCCAGTTGATCTCTCAACTTTGCTGCAATTTCTACGCTACTTATTTGACTTTAAGTTGTCTATATCTACACTGAAAGTATATATAGCTGCCATTGTTTCTTTCCAACCTAGGGGCTCGCCGGCCTCGCGTTTGTTTTCACATCCGACTGTGAAGGCATTCCTTAAGGGACTTGTACATCTACGCCCACCAGTGAGGCCTCCACTTCCCCAATGGTCTCTCCATTTGGTACTGCAGTCCCTTATGCGACCCCCCTTCGAACCTTTGGCGACCTGCGATTTAAAACTGTTGTCTCTCAAGGTGCTGTTTTTAGTTGCTATTACCTCTGCTCGTCGGGCCAGTGAGTTGGCTGCTCTCCGAGCTGATCAACCTTTTCTCCAATTTTTTCCAGATAAAGTTGTTCTCCACACGGATATTTCTTTCTTACCCAAAGTGGTCTCTGCTTTTCATCTCAACCAACCTCTTGTGCTACCTACACTGTTTGCTTCTCCTACATCGGACATAGAACGCATGCTCCACACACTGGATGTTAAGAGGGCCCTCGCCTTTTATGTTTCCAGGACCAAGGACTTTCGTTCTTCTCCCAGGCTTTTTCTTTGCTACTTTGGACACAAGAAGGGCCTTCCAGCTTCTCCATCGTCACTGTCTCGGTGGCTTGTTTCTACAATCTCTTTAGCTTACCAGCTTCATCATTTGACACCTCCTGAACACCTCCGCGCTCACTCAACGAGGGCTGTTGCGTCATCTACTGCTCTTCTTCACGGCATTGATCTTCCCGATATTTGCCGCACTGCCACCTGGTCTCAGCCGTCTACTTTTATTACACATTACCGGCTCGACGTGAGAGCTAAGAAAGAGACCAGATTTGGGAGAGCTGTATTGGCTTCCGCTCTACAGTGACGGCCCGCCTGCCGGTGAGTTAGCTTGTCAGTCACCCTTTATGTGTGCATTCACAGAAGACCACGATGAAGAAAGTGGGGTTACTTACCTGTAACCAGGGTTCTTCAAGTGGTCATTCTGTGAATTCACACATGCCCGCCCTGCCTCCCCACTTCCGTCACTGTTCTTAGCGAACCCACTCTTTTTGTGGCGGATAAATGGAACTGAGGTTTGGGCGGGCGGAGCATGCGCAGTGTGGGTAATGTTTAACTATGTTTCCTTTGCAGAGCTCTAGAAGATTCCGAAAGGGACCGACGCTGGCGCTGACTTAACCCTTTATGTGTGAATTCACAGAATGACCACTTGAAGAACCCTGGTTACAGGTAAGTAACCCCACTTTTCCCTCTGCCCTCAAGGAGACACTCATTAGGCCCATAAGAAAGAAACCTAATTTGGCGGTGGACGAAATTGGTAATTATAGACCCATCGTCAATATTACTTTCATGAGCAAAGTAGTCGAGAGGGTGGTGGCTGACCAGCTTCAAGCACATCTGGATGAAACAGATGCCCTGGAGGTCTTGGAACAACATTTGGTGTGGCTGAGAAGGCCAATTCGAGACTGACAATCCCTTCCACACTGAAGACAAAACCAATCGGTCCCCTGTCCAGCTCCCTGATTTTGCTGGTTTCAGGACTGCCTCTTGGCCTCGGCCTGCTGAACAAGGGTCTCTTCAAATTGGGAGAGGCCATGCTGCACTGCCTGCCTCCAGGCTGAACACTCAGATGTCAAGGTTTCCCATCTCTTGAGGTCCATTCCTAAGGCCTTCAGATCCCAGTTGCAGATATCCTTGTATCACAGCTGTGGTCTCCCTCTGGGGCGCTTCCCCTGCACTAATTCTCCATATAGGAGATCCTTTGGAATCCGACCATCAGCCATTCTCACGACATGCCTGAGCCAATGTAGACGCTGCTGTTTCACAGTGGTGTCTAGAAAATGCATCTGTTGCACAGATTGTTCCAGGGTGAGGTTGATGTTTAGGTGAAAGTTATTGAAATCATGGTGGGATTATTCTAGGGATTCCTTTCCATGGATCCAGATCAGGAAAATGTCATCCATGTCACTCCTCAAACAGAGGAGTGCCTTTTGGGTGTAGCATTTAAGAAAGCATTCACTTGATCTTCCTGAAGCTGCAAGCAAGAACCATAAGGAGAGCATAGAAGAGTGTCTGCCACTTGCTTTTTGTTCTCCCTCTGCGTAATATGTGGTGTAGTGGATAGAGTGATGGACTGGGTCTCAGAAGGTTCAAATCCCCACTCAAGTCATGGAAACCCGTGTGTGTGTGTGTGTGTGTGTGTGTGTGCGTGGGTGCGCGCGTGCGTGCCTGCACTCATCTCACTTAGCTTAAAAGCCCTATTATAGTCAGTGTAAGTCATCTCTAACTTGATGGCACATAACAGCATAACTGGGCAATGATGCTGATGCAAGTTAGAGGAAAAGTGCAAATGAATGAACAGGTATAGGTGATGAAAGCAGTTGGGAAACGGGCCATCTCATAGAGGCATCTTGCCAAAGAACCTTCTGAAATCTGGCACTGGCACTGATTTGGAAAAAGTTCCTTTCTCGTTACCATTGATTTTACTGCCACTAGACATTATCCTGATGAATATGTCCTGAACCCCATATTTGCTATGATGGTTCACCATTCCTGTGCCTGATGATTTGCCATTGCTTTTCCCCTCACTCACCCCCCTCCCCCAGTCCACAGCCCTGACTTCTTCTCTCCCATTTGGTTGCTGTTCTGCTTTTGGAGCATACCAGGGATTCGGGGAGAAGGAACAAACTAGATGAATCTGAAAAAGAAAATTATCCCATAGGTACAGGTTCAAGCATACATACTCTGCTGGTCTGCTGCATTCCCAGGCAAATGTCCCCCAGCCCCTGCACCAGCTTTGTCAAGAGAGAGAGAGAGAGAAAAAAAAAGACAGGGATTGGGAACTGTGTAGATACAAGAAGTGTGCAGCTTTGTGATTTTGTGCTACAGCTTGTAGTCCAAAACAAACAAAAATGTGCTCACCTCTAATAGTTACTGATGCCGTGGTTCCCGAACTTGGAACCTGGGGTGTTTCTCAGCAAGAATTCCTAGAAGCCTTAGGCAGCCTAGCCAGTATTCAGGATTTTGGACAAAAACAGCTGAGGACCCATGTTTGGGATCCACTGTTCTAATTGAGCTTGCTTCTTAGGTGCATTTGATTTTCTTGGCCTTTAGGAACCTTCAAACATCCGTTTATGGTTGGTGTTTAGACTAGTAGGAGAAATTTGAGCAAATAGTGTCTGGATATAAGATCTGAGTATCTTGGGAAACAGGGTTTTAAAACATCTGCTTGAAGTTGTGTTTCATTAATGCCTTTGTCTTGAATATTTGCAAAGGTTGGGGCAATCCTATGAAAGTTTTGTATGGTTATCCATTGAAGTGTGCAGTAAAAATCCTGAGTGTGATTGATTTGGATGGTCTCCTGCAACTGTCTTTTACAATGCATTGTATCATTGCATTCTGGACCAAAAATAGTAAACATGAAGGAGTCTCTGAAGCTACCTACTACGCAGAATTAGAATATTAGCACACCTATGGTTTGTGATTCATTGTTTATTGCTGTCAATGCCCATTAAAGACTATAAATCAGATAATAAGTCAAGTGTACACTTGCATAAGCCATTTGGCTGCTGGTCCGAAATGTTCCAGTGCTGTGATGAAAGACTGGGAGAAAAATCACAATAAAGTAAAGGATTTTTCCAGTGGTCTCTTGTGTATTTATCTATGTGAGAGAGCAAAGGAGTAAGTGAGACACACATGCATTCATACGATTTATTCATATGTTTGAGTTGTTTAATGGTAGAATAGAATACATTTCCCCCAAAAGTGAGGTCTGACTGACATATTTGCTACCCAAAAGCGTCATATGTTGGAATTGATGCCCTTGTGTGTTTCACCCACTTTACACAATGCAATGTGTTATAGGGGGTATGTACTATTGTAAAGATATCCAAGTAGTTGGCTAGATAGCCAGTGGTTTAGTCAGAGCCAAAGGTAAGGAGTTCAATTCCCCCCACTGTACCTCCTAGGGGAAGAGCCAGCCTGTGGAGCCATGGAGCAGCTTCACAGTCGGAATCCCAAGCCGGAATTAAGATTGCTGGAAGAAATATCAACAACCTCTGATATGCAGATGATACCACTCTGATGTCAGAAACTGAGGAGGAATTAAGGAACCTTGTAATGAGGGTGAAAGAGGAGAGTGCAAAAAACGGTCTGAAGTTCAACATCAAAAAAACTAAGATCATGGCCACTGGTCCCATCACCTCCTGGGAAATTGAAGGGGAAGATATGGAGGCAGTGACAGATTTTACTTTCTTGGGATCCATGATCCCTGCAGATGGGGACAGCAGCCACGAAATTGAAAGACGCCTGCTTCTTGGGAGGAAAGCGATGACAAACCTTGACAGCATTTTAAAAAGCAAAGGCATCACCTTGCCAACAAAAGTCCGAATAGTCAGAGCTATGGTTTTTCCAGTAGCGATGTATGGAAGTGAGAGCTGGACCATAAAGAAAGGAGACCGCCGAAGAATTGATGCCTTTGAATTGTGGTGCTGGAGGAGGCTCTTGAGAATCCCCTGGACTGCAAGGAAAACAAACCTATCAGTTCTAAAGGAAATCAACCCTGAGTGCTCACTGGAAGGACAGATCCTGAAGCTGAGGCTCTAATACTTTGGCCATCTCATGAGAAGAGAAGATTCCCTGGAAAAGACCCTGAAGTTGGGAAAGTGTGAAGGCAAGAGGAGAAGGGGATGATAGAGGACGAGATGGCTGGGCAGTGTTACCGAAGCTACCAACATGAATTTGACCCAACTCCGGGAGGCAGTGGAAGATAGGAGGGCCTGGCGTGCTCTGGTCCATGGGGTCACAAAGAGTCGGACGCGACTGAACGATCAAGCGAATGAACAAAACCAATTCTGAGTAAGGCAGAACTGACTTGATGACATATGATTATTAAAGACATCCAAAGTATATTTAACCTGGAAAATAAATGGTGAGAGGTGAAATGGAGCTCTAGAGAGAGCACAGGAGTGAGTGAGAGGACAGAATATAAAGTAGGAGTTTATTTGTTTTACAAAACAGTTGGGTAGTAATATGTGAGAGATGCTTGATTTCTGACTTTGTAAGAAAGCTGGTCCCAATGACTGATGTTGGGGTCAGTGATTCTTCTCCTGAATTGTTTAATCCATTTTTTTTTGTTTTCTTCCTTTTCTCTGGAACAACTGGGGGCTACTTCTCAAATAAGAATTTAAATAGACAGAATAAAACACATGTCTCCCCCAAACGATACAAATGTGTTTTTGTAATGGGGTGATATGCATGTCTATCTTCCAGTCAAACCTAAGGAGTGTCACCTCTTTGCTCAAACTTTGAAGTTCACAGCTCTGGTTGACAGCCAGCAATATGTATTGCTCAAGAAAAATACTTGTTTGTTTTATTTTATTTTAGTTCAAAATGGACATGGTGGAATCCTGTGTCTTTGAAACATTTTTGTAGGAGATTGCCTTCAGTCAACATGAGGCATCACTTAAAATGTCACTTCGGTCTCCGTCATGCCGGTTATGCATTTTGTGAGTCATTTCATATAAGGAAACAATTTTGTACAAGAAGCAGTTGGAAACTTTTGTTGGAAATACGTTTCCTTTCTGCACTTTAGCAAGGCAAAATGCCAGGTGCTCTCTTTGCAGAGTTGACTTTGTTAGAGAAAGGTTAGTAATGCCATCCATTGTTGCCCTTTCATTAATGTGACCTTCATCCAAAAATAAAATTAAAATAAAATAAAATAGATGCTATGCAGAGAATCTCAAGATGAGATCAGGATTGGAGAATGAGTTTTAGTCCGCTCCATGCCTGCGGTCTGATCCATCTACTACCCAAGTGTTTGCTTTGCTTTTACATAGGCACTTTCCCATATTTGCACTGAGGGTGACACTCAGGGGCTTCCACCTGAACTGATGCTCTCTAAGGTTAACATTCTAGTGCAGAATTGTAACTAGGAACTTTGGTGCCTGAGTTTTAGGCTGAATGCACGATGGCTGTATCTCTCTCTTCCCTCCATTTACCTCTCTTTCTATCATATCCTTCCCCATACTGACTTACAAAAACATATACAGTGGACCCTTGACTTACAGACGGCTTGACTTACAGACTTTTTGAGTTACAGACTTCTCTGGCCGCAAAATTTAGGTTTGACTTGCAGACTGAGATTTGACTTACAGACCAGAAAAAAACCAAAATGGAACAAAAACAGCCTGTTACGGGATTAATCGGTTTTCAATGCACTGTAGGTCAATGGAGACTTGACTTACAGACTTTTTGACTTGAGAACCGCCTTCCAATACGGATTAAGTTCTCAAGTCAAGACCCCACTGTATAGTATTTAAAACTATTAATGAAATTAATTAAAAATATACTAATTAACATTGTAAAAGGATAAAATGCAAATATTTTGCAATTATTATAATGTCCCGGGAGCACTGTTAGTGGTGGTCTTCTTGGCCATCAAAGGTACCCTCATCTCTGCTTCTGCTGTTGCCATCACACTCTTTGGCTGCTGCTGCCCACCTGCCTGCTGGATGAGCAAATCTTATGGAGCAGGAAGGGCTCTCTCACTCTGGTTAGCTGCAGAGGAAACCTTACTGTGGTTTGAAACAGTGTGTACTGGGTGCCATATTAAACTGCAGTGGGCTTACGTCATGTGACATGATGGAAGTCACTTCAAATTCCACCTAGTTTGTACTAGGCATGTACTTGTGGCATTGGACAACATGAAATCTGGCTCGAAAAATTGTAAGTGGAAGAGAAGTTACTGACTGAAATCCTATTGCTGTAACTTATGCTATGAAAGACACGGCAGTTGCACGGCAGACACACATTTTTTGGAAATAAAACATTTCCGATTTCTCTCTTGAAGATCCTGAGGCTCCCATGGAATGACTTCCATCATCAGGAAGCTATTGGAAGCTGCAGGATGGGAGAGGGAAGTCTTTAATTACCAAAAATTACACCCATTGAAATGACTTTGCCAGGGGTAAGAAGTTTCATTAAAGACCCCTTCTCTGAAGAGTTTTGGATAGCACCGTAACGTTTGTTACATGCTAAGGTCTGTTTAGTCTAGTATTTGGACAAGAGAAGATGCTGCAATAACTAAACTTCTTATTAGAACTTCAAAAAATAGGTTGAAGTTCGGCTTCCCTATTAGCCTGTATATTATATAATAGTACAACTAGTTCACCTTTCAAAATACAGCGAGGTAAACCTTTTTATTTTTGGTCTCAAAGAAGCAAGCATAGGTTGATGTACTTCTGCCTGCTTTAGCTCAGCTGGTTCGTTCAACAGGGTGTGTAAACATTGTTGACTGTTCAGTAACTGCATTTTCAATACCCCATTAAAGAGTCCATATCAGACCTAGGACCTGATATATAGTTTTAGCTTAAGGGTTGACAGATTTGCTTACCTAAAGATTAAGGTACACAAGCTTCTGCTTTGGTAGTTTGTCTTGTGGTGAACAAGCAACCCTAAGGCATAAAAGTTCAATCACGTTTTTTTATCTCTTTTGTGTGTATATGTTTTTAAGGTACAGATTTGTTGTACAAACTTTAGCAAAAGGAGAAGAGTATTTACTATGTTGTTTATAGCAATGATGCCTAGTTACAGACCCTTCCTCTTGAAAGGGAGTTAGAAATCTGTTACGGCAGAAGAATGTTCAGGTTTGTTTCAGTTACTGAAGTAGTGAAAGAACCAGGAAAGGGATCATGCATATCCTGAAGATTACACAAATGCAAGAGTAGGCAAGACTTTTTATGGAACCGCTAAAAAAATTACACAAATAGCAAGTGACCAAAACAATTTCCGTCCCACAATCCAGGCCTTCAGCCAGATTGAAATTGATCTAGATAATCGGTCTCATTCAAGAATCCCTGGAGTTGTGAAGCTATGACGTGTTCTAGCACCTTGCCCAAGAATGGGATACAGTGGACCCTCGACTTACAGATGGCTCGACTTACAGACTTTTTGAGTTACAGACTTCTCTGGCCGCAAAATTTAGGTTCGACTTGCAGCCGGAGAATTGACGTACAGACCAGGAAAACCCAAAATGGAACAAAAATGGCTGGTTACGGGATTAATTGGTTTTCAGTGCATTGTAGGTCAATGGAGACTTGACCTACAGACTTTTTGACCTGCAGCCACCGTTCCAATACGGAATAATTCTGGAAGTAGAGGGTCCACTGTATTAGAAACTGGTTGGTGATTGTTTAGTATTCTGGGATTCAAGGAGCGCTTTTTAAACAGTGATCTTACTGTTGCCTCTTTTAAGCATGCCGAGGTCCTATCGTGTTGCTAATGTATGCTGGTTGCGGAAATCTGTATTTTAAAACACACACACACACACACACACACTTTTCCTTACAGCTTGGAAATGTGGCTATTGGACTACCAGTCTTCAGCCACTGCGCTACATGGGGATTCTGGCAGTTGTGGTCCAAGAAAATAATATTTCTGAGAACCACTTTTTGCAGCCCTGGAATATATTTTAAATACGTTAGGCTGCTTTGATGTTTTCTTGTTTTGTTCTCTGTTAGCTAATTGGCTTTCCCAGAGTTTCTGCATGCCTCGTTTCTCTCTGTGCAATGGCACCAGCTATCCCAGGCAATCTGTACATTCTGTAGAGGAAAGAGCAAGTTAGAGACCCGTCCCTTGTCACCTGATATTTGAGAGGTCCTCCATGTGCTATATATTAATTTTTATTTTCTGCTGTGACACCTAACAATGAGCAAAGAACTCTCTGGAGCATCTTAAAAGGCAACATCTATTAGAGATGAAAAGAGTTAAGCAAAATGCAGACAGTTGGAAGGGGAAATAATATGCAGTGGCATTTCAGAAGCATTTACTGGGAATGAGGAGACTCACAAACTGGTGATGCCTCTGGCTTAGGTTTCCTTCCTTCCTTCCTTCCTTCCTTCCTTCCTTCCTTCCTTCCTTCCTTCCTTCCTTCCTTCCTTCCTTCCTTCCTTCCTTCCTTCCTTCCTTCCTTCCTTCCTTCCTTCCTTCCTTCCTTCCTTCCTTCCTTCCCTCCTTCCCTCCTTCCCTCCCTCCCTCCCTCCCTCCCTCCTTCCCGCCTGCCTGCCTGCCTGCCTGCCTGTGTGTGTGTGGGAACCAGCCGGGGAGGCAGTGAAAGGGAATGTGTGTATGCACTGGTACGAACCCCAAAGCAAAGTTTGTGCATATCTCTATTTAGAAGGCTAGGTACGTAAACATAAGGAAAGTAATAGGGCATATATATCAAAATTTATAAGGATGTGGGTGGTTCCTTGACAGTGAATCAGATAAGTGATCCATCTATGACATTGATGTGATGCTTGACTCCAGCTCTTCATAGATTCAAGAGTGAGGTACTTCCTAACCCTGCTCATAGAATCTGAAGATGTAGCCAGGTTTTGAATGATGAGAAAGCTGAGAGAAGAGATTTTTGTTTTTTTCAGATAAACAACTCCCAGAATCTTGTAGTTCCGGCCCAAAGGAGCAACTTTGCCAACCTCAGACAATGAGAACTAATTACATGCATCCATTGCATGAGTGACTAAGCAGCCATGGGCTTTCCCCCTTTGAAATATACCAATGGTGACTTCAAAATCGGAGGTGGGAGCCGTGCGGTTTCTCAGAAGCATTTGGTACAAATGTTAACCATTTTTACGAACAGAAACGGTACCACCTCACTCAGTGTTCTCTCCATCAGTGGTGAGGAATCTCTTGCCTGCCATATGTTGCTGAGCACTAACTTCCATTGAGCCCCAGTCAGCAGGGCCAGTGGTCAGAAGCAATGAGATTTGTCTTTGAGAAACATCTGGAGCACTAGGCTCTTCCTGGTGCAATTCACCAATGGAGACCAATGGCTACTTTATTTTTTGGTCAGATAGAGTATTCACCCTGGGTTTCAGTCCATACTTTACTGGAAGGTTTCAAGGCCCTGGGGGCTACTGTCAAAATAGGGCCAGCAGCTCCTTTAAAGTTCAGGATCAAAGCTAGAGTGGATTCACTGCCCTCCGTGACAGAAGTATCACCAGCCTTATGGTATCATTTCTCCAGGGGTTCAGGCAGGATTGTTCTCTTCACTGAACCTGGAGATGGTGGGGAGAGTATCAGGGAAATTTTGCATGCAAAAGGTATTCTCTAGCACTGAATTACAGCCCTTTCTCTTCCACAAAGGCTCCTGTAAACTTCCAGATAAAGAAGATACTTGTGGTGAACGCTGGCGGTTTCGATGGCTTTAAAGGGTGATTGGGCAAATTCATGGAGCAGATGTTTCTCATGAAGGCAGTCATCCATGGGATACTAGCAGGATAGGGCTGGCCCTGACATGAGGCAGAGTGAGACAGTTCTCCCATTCTTGTTCTTGGCCATTTTGTCTGCTGAAAAACATGTGACTGTGGTAGCCATTTTGTGGGATTCTTGGCCCAAAAAATAATAATAGTGCTTTCAAGCTCTGGCAGTCAGCTTTCTCCTTACTCCTCAAGCTGACACTGGGCTTCATTGGTAGTGAAAGGCAAAGCCAATGGAGGTTTTCTCACTCTGAACTCCGAGGCATTACAAGGGAAACAAAAAAACTTCACCCACACCTGTACAATTTCTCCCCCCCCCGGCCAAGGAATCAAGTACTTCCATGCTTATACCGTATGACTGTGGCACTTAGAATATTTTAGATTTTCTGGCCTCTCGGGGCAAAAAGAAAAAAGCATACATAAATTAAAAAAGGATTCTTCTTTGCTGTTTCAGGCACAGTGCCATGCTAGTCTGGGTTACAGCAGATCCTTCTTAATTCCTTCAAGGAAGGCCTTCAAGATAACAGCTGCTCCTTTTGCATCAGGAGGTAGTGCGTGCCTGTGGTGAAAGCTGTGGTTTTCTCTCTTTGATAATTGGTCCCAAACTCAACATTTGGCCTCTTAAAAGGCCAAGGGTTCAGCTGGCTTCTGTTTGATGTATAAATAGTTTTGCTTTTGGCTTTCCTGAAGCTATCCAAGAGCCTACGGTAAGGAGTAATCCTGAGCTTTGATCACTGCATTTTATTTATTTGTGTCCTCCCTCTCAATTCTGTCAAAGAATACTTGTGTCTCCTGAATTTGCTGTTGCTAGAAATTGTCACTGCCCAGTGCCCTCTAGAAAAGCATCACCAGATCCTTCTAAGGTGTGAAGAATATGCACACAAATCCTTGTCCTCATAGTTTTTGGTGTTTTTTTTTTCATTTGAGACCCATTGAGATGACTCAACAAGGAATCTGTCAGCCATGCAATATTCCTAATCTCCTGCCACAAATGGACAAATGGACTGCACAAATTATCACCAGAGGTTAGATCTATTTGTTGACTATCAGTCATTTTAACTGCTGGCTGGATAGCTCAGTGGCATCTAGCTGTGGAATCAGAGATTGGGAGTTTGATTCCCAGCTGTGCCTCTCAGGAGAAGGGCCAGCATCGGTAACCTTGGGCAAAGTGTCCGGACTCAGAGCATCCCAGAAGAAGAGAATGGTAAACCACTTCTGAGTATTCTCTGCCTTGAAAACCCTGGAAAGGGTTGCTATAAATCATAATCAACTTAATGACACATCTCTGTCGTCATTATCAGTCATGATAACTAAAGGGAACTTCCAGGTTCAGAGTACCAGACACCAGCATATGCCACTATCAGTTGCTTGGTAGTACCAAAAAAAGGGCATTTGTAATCTTCATACTGTGTTTATAAGCTTTTCAGATGCATCTGGTAGGCCAGTAGCAGAGACCTGATGCTGTATTAGATGAACTTTGGTCTACACATGTTTTCCCCTCAAACATTTCTACATTGTCATTCAGGTCCCACGACCCTGAATACTGACTGCCAAGCTTTCTACTGTGCTAAACAAAGCAAAACTAAACAAAAAGAAATGAAAGGCTATTTCCTTTGAAAGTGGTGAGGGAAACATCTGGGGGGTACAGGGTGTATATCTGTTTTCCTCTAGAACTTGAAAGATTGTATGCCCTTTTAAAGGTCCAGTTTCCGATTTTGATTAACCAGGATTGAAATTAGAAGGAGATGGCAGACGGAAGCTTCAGGTGGCACAATTTGACATTTTTGAGGCACATTTATTTTCCTCAGGGAGGGTTTAGGGAATTGAGGGGTGCCACTCCAGATCCAAGATGGCTGCTTGTAGCCCATGGATTGCACTTCCCTGCCCCTGCCTTAAAACAAGGCATGTCCCCCTAATACTTTGATTACAAGTGGAGATAGGAGACTGTAGTGCCACTTCTAAATGAGGTATTTTAAAGGGGAGAAATGTGGCACCTGTGAGAAGTGAGGCCCCAGGTGGATTTAAGAGGTACCAGAGTGGCCCCGTGGCCATTGGAATTGCACTCCAGTCTGCTCTTCACAGGCCCATATTTGTGGCGTTTCCATCTGTGTGCGTTTGTCCACAAGCGTGCTCTCACAGGGAGCTCTGTGCACAGGGCCTCTTATTTTCCCATTTAATAAGTGATATGGTATGCTGGTGATAAGGACTGCGTTATTAATTCATGCATGCATTCAATTCGTATCCTGCTCCAATTACTCAGGGTGATTTACAACACATAAAATAGAACACAAAAATAAAAATAGAAACATTAAAAACAGCCTCTGGAACAATCTACCTCCTGAGATTCGTGGGGCTCCCTCGCTGGGTACCTTTAAGAAGGAATTAAAGACATGGATGTTTCGGAAGGCCTTCCCATCAAATAACTCCTGACACCCCTTTCTTCTTTACTGTTCCTTGTTGCACATTGTGGGTTGTAATGTAGTGTTTTATCACTTAGAACTTTCTATTTATATTTTATTGTATTATTGTTTGACTGTAAAATAAATAAATAAATAAATAAATAAATAAATAAATAAATAAATAAACAACAACAACAACAACAACAACAACAACAACAACAACAACAATAATAATAATAATAATAATAATAATAATAATAATAATAATAATAATAATAATAATAATAATAATAATAATAATAATAATAATAATAATAATAATAATAATAATAATAATAATAATAATAATAATAATAATAATAATAATCCTAAAAACATACAAAACCAGATGGCACTGAATAATCATACAAGCCCAGAGCAGATGGAGGAAAAGAGGGGTGGAAAGAAGAAAGGGTGAGGGGAGGTGGTCATTTGGGGCTGGTGTGGAAAACCTCCCTGAAAAGCAGTGTTGTTAATTGCTTCCTAAATGACAACAGCGAGGGGGATAAACGGAGCTTCTCTGGAAGCTGGTTCCATAAAGTTGGGGCTGCCATGAAGAAGCCCTACCTCTTGTAGAGGATTTATGGGCCTCCCTCTGTGTGGCCATCCCTAGGAGCCTCAACTGGAATGACCTTGCAGGTCAGGCAGATGTTGGAAAGATGCGCCAACAAGTAAAATGTGGGCCCAAACTGTGGAGAGCTTTGTATATGAGTGTCAAAGTCTTGAACCTGCCGGGAGGCAGGCCAGAACAAGAGTGATGTGGTCAAATTTAATTGCACCCACTACCAGTCTGGCTGCTGCATTCTAGACCCGCTGAAGTCTCCGGATCAGGTTCAAGAGGAGCACCACATAGAGAGCATTTCAGTAGTTAATGTGGAAGGTAACCAGGGCCTGCACCAGAGTCCTGAGGGAGTCCTCATCTAGGTAGGGGTGAAGTTGGTTGATTAGCCTAAGCTGGTTAAAGGACACGGCTGCAATCTGGGACTCTCAAGAAAGAGCTGGGTCCAGAAGAATGTCCGACTTGCACACTTGGTCTCTAAACTGGAGGGGAGTACCATCCAACCTAGGGACCATCTCCCCCTACCTATCAGAGGTCCCCCCCAGGAGCAAAATCTCTGTTTTGTCCGGGTTCAGTTAAGCCTGTTAGCCGTGGTCCATTCCAGTACTGCAAGCAGGCAACGCTCAAGCGTCTGGATGGTGGAAATCACTTATCATGATAATTTCCTGTGAATTTACTGGGGAAATGAAGCCACGGCCTCTCCGAAGTTGTTAGATATGTGTCATTGTATGATATCAGTGTTAGCAATCACCTGTTTGTCACATTCATTCATTCATTCATTCATTCATTCATTCATTCATTCATTCATTCATTCATTCATTCATTCATTCATTCATTCATTCATTCATTGTACCCATATAGCTTCAAAGGCCACTCTGGTCGGTTTACAACAAAACACATTCCAGATATCCATGCTAGAAATGTAGTATATTAAGTGATATAAGGTGATGGCTTATATAGAGTCAGTGACAAACTGTGTGCCCCAGGTAGCATGTCATTAGAAGTAGGCATTCCTTAAGTGCTGGAAGATATCTGGTAGTCACAACAGGTCTTTTCTGACCTCCTGTAGTTTGTGATGGCTTTGTTTTGTGGTTACTTCATTGAGAACTAGGCACAGACTTCATTTGCAATTATGATTGCTCAGTCATGAAGGAGGCTTGTGTCTGAAAACTTTAGAATTTCAGCTTGGGATGGCATGTAATTATTGGGGGGAGGGAACCCACTGTTCCATCAAGCTTAGTGATCAGTAGCAACTCAATAGGATTTCAGACAGGTGTCATCACCAGACCTACTAAGAGATTCTGGGGATTGAACTGGACCATGAACACATGGAAGAGATGCTCTGCTAAGCAAGTGGTTGGTAACTCATGTTTAGTAGGTGGTGGTGACTCTTGCTCTGGGTTATAGTCTGAACACTAACAGAGATATCCAAAGTGCTGAACCTTTTTGAAGACAGAATTCAGCATGCTGGGTATCCTATCTAAAGTTCAGAGTCAAACCCTAAGCGGACTCATGATCCCTGCAAAATCAGAGTCATACACTCTTGTGCAAATGCATTTGTCGAGCCTTTTGGAGTGGCCATCGCAATTTCAGTTCAAAACGAAGAACTTGGTTGCTTGATTGGAACACCCCTCCTCTTTTTAAACACACCTGTCAAGCTGAATGCCATAGTGGATTTTACTATGGATTTTAGCAGTTTAAGCTTAAAACTTGGGCTTCCATCGTCAGGGGTTTTGATGCATTCGAGGCTATTGAGTTCCAATGGGTTGAAGTGTGTCTAGATTTGAGTTGGATTGTGGTCTTGCTTTTTATATCTGATCAAACACCTTTGTAGTATGCTTGACCTACATCTTCGGTTACTTGATCCCCTTGCGTATGTGAAGCAAATCTAGCTATTAACACTCGGCCTGGGTGTCTGAATAAACACTGAATGTATAAATTCAATCTTGGCATCCTTTCCTCTTTTTATATATTTCTCCCAGGGGGACTCCAACTGCAGACTGCATTGAAGCCATCATTAATCTATCAAGATTCTGTGTAGCCCTTCATAGAGCTGTGAAAGCATTCTCCCTGTTTGTTCTTTCCATGTTACAGCACATTGTTGTTGTTGTTTAGTCATTAAGTCATGTCTGACTCTTTGTGATCCCATGGACCAGAGCATGCCAGGCCCTCCTGTCTTCCACTGCCTCCCACAGTTTGGTGAAATTCATGTAGGTCGCTTCGATGACATTGTCCAACCATCTCGTCCTCTGACATCCCCTTCTCCTCTTGCCTACACGGTTCCCCAACATCAGGGTCTTTTCCAGGGAACAGCACATAATGGAAGCCAAAATATGTGTAATTCTGCCTATTTATCAAAAATATAGGATCATATATAAAGTGGAGAACATTTCAGGGCCGACTGTTTGGCCAGTAGAAGCAAATGCCGCAAAAGAGGACCAAAAATGTGTCCCCAGCATTCCAAAACTGCAAGCCACTCTTTTGCCAATTGTCAAGTACGTTTAGTAAACGTTATGCAAATTGAACAGTGCTATTAAAATGGATCTCTGTGCTGTGGCCCTTATGTCATGCCACTGTCTTGCTTTTGGACTTCCTCTATCTTCCTTTGTGCCAAAAAGCGGTCGCCAAGCAAAGGTTATCTACAAATTTTCTCATGGGCAAATGTTCCACTACTTCTCAGTAGAATGCACTGAGGATCATGTTTATTGATGTCAAGAATGCATGCTTGCTCGCTTGCTTGAAAGTATTTATATAGCACCTTTTCCTCTCATATTTTTAAAAAATTAAATGCAACTTCGTATATATGATGGAAATTGGGAAAAAGGGGGAAGGGGAAAAGGGAAAGCAAATAAGTTCTGGGATCAATTATTTTACAGTCACCTCCTCTACTTCCTAGCGATCAGGATGAGTGCTATTTTTGGTGTAGTCAAAACAGGACTATCCAGGCAGTAGAACAGGGCTGGTCTGCAGGTGACTTATAAGCCACATATGGCCCTCACTTGTTTTTATGTGCCTCCAGAACTAACACACCCCCACTCATGTTTTTGGTTAAAATCTGGAGAATCATGCTCCAGGAGGCATAGTTCTATTAATGAAGGCACATGGCCCCTGCACCTTGTTCTGCTAGTTTTCTTTTTCTTTTAAAGAAACAAGGGTTCTTTGTCATGGTGTATCAGGAGACTGGAGGGAACCCCAACATTTTTGCTAGTACAAATATATATAAAGGGTGATTAGAAAGGGGTAGCGAGGTAAAAACTGTTCCAGTGCACTTTTCTTAGGGAGCAAGAAAATAGAATCTTTTAAAAGCAGTATTACTGGGTCTCCCCTTTTATTTATTTAATAATTAAATGTATTCCCACCATCCAACCAACAAATTCAATGTCACGCAGCTGCTCCTCCCTGTTCCCTGTCTCCATTATCCTCTCAGCAACCTTGTGAAGTAGGTCAGGCTGAGAAACTGGGATTGATCCGAGGTCACCAGGTAAATGTTATGGCTCAGTGGGGGTGGGTGAAGCTGCATTTCCCAAGTCCTATTGAGAGTTTTTACACCCCACTGGAAATACAGTGCCTCCTTTTATGTGACAGGATGATATACTAATGAGAAATCTGACCACCTTGTAAAAACGGGAGCTGCTTAACTTCAAGTTGGCTACTGTGGCAGTCTAATTTCAACCCTTAAAAAAGCTCTTTCTTAGTGCGGATAAAAGCCCTTTATCAGTAGTCCTTTTGCTTTTGCACCTAGCTGCAGAAGCCTCTGTGCTGCAAGGTCAGAAGACCAGCCATCGTAAGATCAAATCCACGCAACAGAGTGAGCTCCCATCGCTTGTCCCAGCTCCTGCCAACCTAGCAGTTCAAAAGCATGCAAATGCGAGTAGATAAATAGGTACCCCCACGATGGGAAGGTAACGACGTCCCGTATCTAGTCACGCTGGTCACGTGACCATGGAAACTGTCTTTGGAGAAACACTGGCTCTACGACTTGGAGATGGGGATGAGCACCGCCCCCTAGAGTCGGACAAGACTGGACTAAATGTCAAGGGGAACCTTTACCTTTTACCTCAGCCCTGCAATCCAAAGGACCGCAAGTCATTTTCTCTTTGTCTCTTCAGAATATTAATCTCTATGTAAATGTTAGTGGCAGCAAAATCCATCTGGATTTAGGCATAATAACAGGATGAGTTCAGCATTATATGACTTAAGGTTTTGGCAACCTTTGATTCTTCTTTTAAAGTCTTGCCAAACTTCTCCTTCCTATTAAGGTTAGATCATAATTGAAATTCTGCCAGGGGAAGAAAATGGTGTGTGTATCTTGCCAGTTATATTTTGGCCCTCCTTCCTTCTATTGGTCTCCTCTCAGTAGCGTCTCCTGAAATTTGATTATAGGATGAAATGGCTTGATTTCTTAAAAATGCTCTGCTGAATGTGTTGGAATTGCTCCTCGTGGATAATAACTGTGTCCTTTTCCACCTTGATCTTATGTTGTTCAGGGCTGCCCAGAAACTTAACTTGTCCTCGAAGAGAAAGAAACACCATGGACCTTTGCTGCCATCTCGCGATTTCTCCATCTATCCTACCAATTTCAGCGGCATCCTGCAGACGTGTCCTCCGTCAGCACCACCATGCCTTTTGAGAGCTGTGTCAAAAGTCAAAGACAACCCGGGGATCGGAAAGGTATTTGGAGATCTCTCATCTCTTAGTTTGCCTGCACTGTGGCTGTAAAAATTTCAGTAGAAATGTGTAAGAGCTATTCTTCACTGAGACAGGATATCAGTGCTGTAGGAGAGCTAGGATCTGTAGGATGTTTTGATTGGCAGGGATGATGACATCACACACACCCCACTTTTTGCTCCTTCCTTTTCTGAAAAATACACACGCAACCCAACAAATGCTTCTTATTTTTAGAAGTCCAGGGAACCAGGAATGTTGGCAAGTGTTTGAGTCTGAGTCTCAAGTATGAGTCCAAGTCTTTGGCATCAAGTCCCAAGTCCGAGTCTTAGGCATCAAGTCTCAAGTCCAAGTCTTTGGCATCAAGTCCCAAGTCAGAGTCTTTGGCATCGTGTCCTGAGTTCCAAGGCCTAAGTCTGAGTCTCTAGTAAAAACAAGTTTTTTTCCCTAGGATAAAAGGGAGGCAAGGGGTGGGTTCTGAGTTGAGAGTTAAATCCAAGTCATTGTAAAAAAACACAAAACACCCAAGTGGAGTTGAGTCAGGTCACCGGTCCGACTTGATAGCAAGTCCCGCAAATTGAGTTCCTATCCCTTCAGGGAAGAAGACAGCAGCTATCATAATTTTGCAGCATTTGAACAGAAAAGCAAACAAGCCCTTTTTCAAATATGTGAGGACTCTTCTTAATACCAGCTTAAATTTATAGGTGAGGGGGCAAAGGTGTGGTTGTTTTATTCTCACATGTGTGAATGAGACAAGCACATTTTTCAGGCAGTTGACTTGGGATTTTGACTCACTGGGCCAGAATCTTATTACATCGTTACAACAGTACAACTCTTGCAGCGTAGATTTAATGGCGAATTGTCATGGGCATGTAGTAGCAAATGCCTGTGTTGACTTCATAACTTGTGGCCAATGTTCCTTCTAAGCTGTATGGGTGCACAGTGCTGCATCAGGTGCATGCAGCCGACCCAGTGTTTCTGTCCATTTGCTTCTGGTCATAGCCAGAACTCCACGTGCAGGTGATGGAGATGCCATGCAGTGCTCCGGAAAATTAGAGGGAACATTGCTTGTTGTGTTGGCTAACTATAGCATGTGTAACTAACAGGATTCTGTCCATTGTTATAATTACCAAACCCTTCAAGAAAGTGTAAGCTGACAGATAGCCTTACTGTATGGGCTGGTCTAGATAATTCCCTGGATTCCTCCAGGATCAGTGAAACTCTGATCTCATGGTTGGTGCTTCAGGGATGAATGTGATTTAGAGTATTCTTAGGTGTTAACAACAGATCATGGGGGGATGACTCCAACCCGTTCAGGTATGTGAACAACACCTAGTTGAAGATCAAGATTCAGCAAGTACAGGCCTTTACAGACCACATAAATGCAGTGGACCCAAATATCAAGTTCACCAGGGAAGACACCAAAGACAACCCCGGCTGGGTTTCCTGGACTGTGCAGTCATAATAGGATCCAACAACAGCTTAGAAATAGAAATCTACAGAAAACCTACACACACTGATCAATACCTGTGATTTGACTCTCATCACCCATTACAACACAAACTAGGGGTCATCAGGATGCTAAACCACAGAGCAAGAAACATCTCCACCTCCACAGACGCCAAGAAGAAGGAAGATGGACATCTGAGGACAGCCCTTAAGGCCTGTGGATATCCAAAATGGGCCTTTAACAAGGCAGTGGAACAATAGAACAGTCTGAGCCCCAGAGCTGACGGAAGAACTTGGTCATTCTTTACATGCCAGGTGTGTCTGAAAAGCTCAAAAGGACTTTTGGTGAACACCACATGTCCATGCACTTCAAATCCATGAACACACTAAGCAGAGACTGGTCCACCCAAAATACCGGACACCAGAACACAACAGGGGCCATATAGTATATGTGGTCCAATGCAAAGAGGAGTGTTTAGAACTCTACATTGGAGAAACCAAACAGCCACTAAAGAGGAGAATGTCCCAGCACAGGAGGGGCAATGTCTCAGGACCACGATCCACAGTGTTCCTTCATTTGAAGGACAAAGGAGGCTCATTTTATGACCAAGATGTACTCATTTTGGACTGAGAAAATAGGTGATTTGAGAGAGGGGTCAGGGAGGCCATACATGTGCATATAGAAAATCCCTCATTCAACAGGGGTCGAGGCCTTAGATACAAACTGTCTCCTATTTATCATGCTGCCCTTTAACAACTGTTAACGATCCATGATAATGGGTGGAAAAGGACTGCAGAAGTGGGATTATCCCTCACCCCCAGCCTTTTGTCCTTCTAACAACCCTGTTCAGACCAGGCGGAAGTGAAACCAAAGTGAAGGATATATCACTCCTACCAGATCTCCTCAAACTGAAGAAGCTACTGTACTTGAATGAGTTGTGAAATGTTTCGACCTAAGAAGAAGTCCAGTTGCCATGGCTCAGCTTTCAGATAATCTCACCTGAATGACTGACAATCTTCATAGATAAGCAGATCATAGAATTTGGTTCTAAGTAAAACAATTCTGAAGTGGTTTCTTATAAGGGTTGTGTTTTGCGGGTGAAATTCTGAAGCACTTAATTCATATTCCCAAGAATTGGTAAGCCTATTATACAGGTTTTGAATTCTTAATTATATAGTTATTGTGAATTTCCATTTCAGGCAGGTGCTAAAGTACCAAGGAGAGTTTCAAGTGAATCCCTACTCAGTGATCATACACATTAATATGGAGGTCAAGAAGCCTGAATACTACTGATATTCTCTATCACATTCTCTGCACGATTGGGCAGTTTTTAGAGGACAAAGGAAGACAGCACAGCTTGGACCAAACTAATAACACAAAGGATGGGCAGTTTTCTTCTTTTGAGATTCAGAAAGACAGAAGAGAAAAATGAAACAAAAGGCTAATTTGCTGTATTTATAACATGTCTAAAAAGTTTCTCATCTGATGAGAAAAGTGGTAGGGCTGAGACACCCAGTGAGCATCTGAGAAGGAATAGAGGACGTTCAGGAGCCTTATTCTGAATTATGGGCTCCCCCATTTTGGGAAGCTCCTCTTATATGACAATGCTTCCCAGCCTTGGATAACCCAGGTGTTCTTGGACTGCAACTCCCAGAAACCCTGGGCAGTATAGCTAGTAGTGAAGGCTTCTGGGAGTTGCAGTCCAAGAGCAACTCACTGGAATTGGGATCCCTGGATCATGTTCGTGACTCAGGTTTTCCCACTAGCCTAAGGGTTTCTCCAGATGTCCATGGTTTGGTGTGGAGCAGTTGCCATAGTGTGTAGATTTCTAATCCTGGTTTATTTTAGAGTTTATTGATGCAGGGGAATGAGGGATAGTGTCCCCAGCTTCATGTGTGGCATAAAACAAGGACAAGATCATACAGCTTGCTATTTTCAACTGCAGCTAGAATCCTACTTTGCTGTACCTTCTTTAGTTGACTCTGGAAGCATATATGCAGGCAAAAAACCAAGTAGGGAGATTATTTAGTTTGAGTGTGGAATATAAACATGTGTTATTCTTTAACAAATTAGGCCCCAGTTGATTAGATTATTGTCAGTCACAAGATTTCTCCCCCTCCCTCTTGTGAAATAATGTCTCATTTTTTAAAAAAAAATCTAATAAAGGAGCAGAAGAACGATAGAAGCATATTACAACTTGTAAGGATTTCCCCCAGTGTATGTATCACCAAATTACCTTGTCAGATGAAAGCTGCTTCAATGATTGAGCTAGAGAAATGGTTACTGCATTAAATTTCCAAATGGAGTTCAAAGATAGCTAGGAAAAAAAGAATATAAAATGTTAAAATTTTAAGCTCAGTTTTGGAAAAATTAATTTATGGAATCCAAGAGCTGGAAAAAGCTGATTTAGCTGATGAAACTCCCAACTTCTGGCTGCACATCCAGATAGCTAAACCAGTGGTTCTTAACCTTTGTTACTCGGATGCTTTTGAACTTCTACTCCCAGAAACCCCAGTCAGGACAGCTGGTAGTGAAGGCTTCTGGGAGTTGCAGTCCAAAACTCCTGAGTAACCCAAGGTTAAGAACCAGTGAGCTAAACCACTGAGCTATCCAGCAGTTCACGGCCATGCTTGGCTTGCAAAAGAAAAAATCATGGAAGGATTCGGTTATGGTTCTCCTGTTCCCTGTCCACTTGATCCAGGAGCGGCTGGAGCAGTAAAGAAGCTTTCTCTTTAAACCAAGCAAACTCCCTCTTTGGAGATATTGCTCTCTCTTTTTGAGTGCATTTCCTATAATTTTGGAAGCAGCATGGCTACTGCCCCATGCTGGCGATGGCTTTTTAGAGTTGTGGTCCAGGAAAGTTAATTTTTGCAGCTTTGAGGACTTTTTTTTTTTTTTTTTGCCTTGGGAGGGAAAAATGTAAAGAAATGGAAAAATGCTTTAGGACATCATTGTTTAAGACATTGTTTCTCTTTGGAGTTGCTCTTGGCTTCAACTGCAATTTATTTTCATGTGTTCACTCATGAGATTCTCCGGCTTAAGGGAAACTATAGGGTTTCCAGATTCTGGATCATAGTGAACCCAATGATTAGCAAAGATGAAAATACTGTATAATATTAAAACAGGTAGGAACAACATATGCATTGCATTGCATGTGACACCCTGTCCTCCCTTTTACCTCTGTTGTTATTGACAAGTGTAACAAACCCCCTGCTCCCCTGTTTGTTTTCCCTAACACCCAGGTTTGCCTTTGGGTACTTATTTTTTTCTTCCTTTTTACGCTGCCACCAGAGGATATTCTCCTCACTGTACCAAATAAGAATACTGAATTGATGCTGTCAATTATAATAATATTTATTGAAGGATATGAAGGTGAAACACATAAGGAAAATCACGAAGGGTCTTGTAATATTTATTACCCCGCCCTTCTCGACAATGTCTACTCGGGGCGGCTTACGTAGATAAAAACACATCAATATAACATGTATAAAATCATAAAGAATACAATTATAACAATTCCAAACAACACATTACCGAGACGGCATGAATTTTTTAAAAAGAGAGAAATTAATTGACTGGAGGGAAGGCCTGCTTGAATAGCCAAGTTTTTAACTGGCTCACTTTTAAATCCTGCAGTCATCAGATACACCAACTTTCCAAGTTCTTGTTTTAATCTTTTTCTAACTATCCTTCATACCCTTTCAATCTCTCTATAAATATATCTTGTCCTTCTTCTCTCTAACTGTCCAACTCCCTAACTCCTCTAATTGTCCCAAACTGTCTCCCCCCCCTATTTCCGTTGGTTCCGCCCCTCCTGTCCTGTCATAGGCTCCCACACCAGAGCTCTAACCTGACAGACAGGAGTGATGTGTGAGCTGTCCATCACAACAAGATAAAAAAGCATGCAGAAATGGTAGATCACTTTCAGGACTGTGCCTAAGAGGCAATGCAGAAATTACAGAGCAGGTTTTGGAAAAGTTAGTTTTTAAAGACTACAACTCAGGAAATTCCCCAAGAAGCATGCTGGCTAGCGATGCTGGGATTTGAGGTGTAGAAAAGGATCTTTTCTGAGTTTTCTGTAGAATACTTTTAGCCTTCTTGTAGAAAATGACTATAACCCTGTTGATCTATTGTACAGTACACTTCTTACCTTCCTCCTTGAAAGTGCCCGAAACCTCCAAATCTAAATCAATTAAGCTGTATCCTGGTTAAGAGGCAATGATCCGCAATGTAGATTTCTTTTGAACCCCTCCCTGCCGAATGCTTTCTTTGTGTGGCCTCATTGGATACCATTAAATTTAATGTCAGACCAGTAGGAAAGATGTTTGAAAGCCGTTTAATATTGCTACCAAAAGAATTTAGATTATGCTCCATTTCTGACATTAATGTGCTGCTTAAGATAATTTATCAGATTGTGGCATTAAAAAAAAGACGTCTTTTTAACAATGACTGCTGCACTGCATTTTAATTTGTCTCCCCGCATCCCTTCTAGAGTGGAAGGGTGCTGTTCTCCCACCCATGCAAAATGTTATTTTTTCATGGGGTTCCATTCAGTACACACTTGGTAATGCAACATCACTTACGACAGTAACTGTAAGTGCTTGTCTTATTCTTGAGCGCCTGTCAGTCATTGTAGGTTAAAATACAACAGTTCTTACAATGACAGAATCCTTTGACATGAGACAGTTGAAAATGGAGTATGTGTGAATGAGGACGTAGACAGGAGAGAGATAGAGAAAAAGAAAGAGGCAGGCAGACAGACAGACAGAAATAACTTCACCCAACAGGATACTTGGAAAAATCCATTACTGAGCCTTTTATCATTTCCTACAATGACATTTGTTTTTGTTTTTATTTGATATTTCTTTTGCTATAATCCTAGCCCAGTCCCAGAAAGAGAATTTATTCATTCTTAAGGCATTTTCTGTTAAGCTCTTTGTGTACCTTAATCGCTTTTCTTTCTGATAGTCATTTGATGGATAATAAATAGCTATTTAATTTTGTCATCTTTATTGCTGCTTGTTTCCTAATGACTGGAATGCCATTTCCAATATAAATCATCTTAGCTAAGAGGACTTCTGTCACGGGCTGTAGTTTGTTTGAATCTCTTCCCCACCCCGACCCCACCTTTTCTGTTCCTTCAGATGTTGAAGGACCTTATTGTGCTGTTCTGTAAAATGTGAATGTTAGCAATTTCCCTCATGGGGTTGTTGTGAAGTAGAATGAGAGAGGATGATGATGATGATGATGATGAAGTCAATGACAATTATGTAATAATCCCTAAACACTTTGATTCCATAAGGCTCTACCAATAAAAATTAATTCACATAGAAATATATCTCTGTAGTTAATACATATTAACTAGACGTTAAGGTTCTTATTTCAAGGTAAGAGTTCTTTTTTTTTGGTCCAGTTAAAAATAAATGAAATAAAATGGTCTCATGTGTGCCTTAGGGGAAGAGATGGGATAAATTCATGCTTAAGAGAGGCTACCTTCCTGAAAGAACAATATAAAAGTGCATGTCTTAGATTTTCCCAAGAGAGTTTGATAGTTTGTCATAGCACAGAAATTTTTGCATATAAATTTGCTGTATCTTATCAGAAGCAGTGTACAAAGGATGTCTCAGAACTGTGCATGGTAAACCAATTTTCCAAGGGTTATATATCTTGCCAGTTGCAATTAAGTCGATGAAACAGTCTAGTGGAGAAGTAAGGTTCCAACTGCCTATTACGGTGGCACAACCCCGTTGGTTAGAATGTTGATAATTTCAAGTGAGGAATATTTAAAAGAGGAAATGGAACAGGTAGAAGAGAGTATTTAGTCCTTTCTCCACTTACTCCTCTTAAACCGATTTTCATGGTTTGTTCTTCAACAGAGAGAAAAGCAATGGGGAATGACAGTTTTGGGAGAAGTGCAGGCAGTGGAAGGTAGTCAAGACTGGAGTTCCACAATTAAAAATTGAACTACAGTGGGGTCTCGACTTACGAACTTAATCCGTATTGGAAGGCAGTTCTCAGGTCGAAAAGTTCTTAAGTCGAATCTGCATTTCCCATAGGAATGCATTGAAAATCATTTAATCCGTATCTGCTCTTTTCGTTCATAGAAACTAATGGGAAGCTGCTATTCTGCCTTCTGCCACTAGAGGGGGATAATTTTTTTATTTTTTCCTTTTAACCTAAGATGACTTAGCTTTTTAAAAAAGAGAAAAAAAAGAGTTCGTAAGTCGAGTCCATATATTCCTATGAGAGCTGTTCGTAAGTCGAAACGTTCGTATGTCGAGCCGTTCGTAAGTCGAGACCCCACTGTACTTAAACTGTACAAAATGTTTAATTATAATTTCAAGCAGTGGTTCCTAATCTTACATGCCCAGATGTTCTTGGACTAAAACTCCCAGAAGCCTTCACCACTGTCTGTGCTGGCCAAGATTTCTGGGAGTTGTAGTCCAGGAACATCAGGAAACCCAAGGTTGGGAAGCACTGCTTTAAACTCTTTCAAATTATCTTGTTTTTTTGGGGAGGATTGGTCATTGAGAGGAAATGCTCCCTTAGCATGTTGATTGTCAAAACGCAGCAACTGTGAATAATAATGTGTAATACATTCCCCCTGTGTAATTCATCCTCTAATTGTGATGTTGCCTTTCACATCAGTTTTAGTCCAGTGTCTCATTTTAATGCTGTCATAGAATTGGGGAGCTTGCATGCAAACCTTTTCACAACAAACTGATTTCTGATTTGCAGAGGATTGGACTACAAATCCTAGAATGCCCAGGCTAACATGGCCAATGCCACCTCCCCCCAAAAAATCATTTCCAAAACTTCCTCAATTTCAACAGCCTAATTTAGGAGTGGGGATGGAAGAGGTTGTTCTTATTATGCCGTCAAGAATTGTGATCTCTTGCTGATCTGTGGCAAACCAGCCACAGACAGATCAGTTGATCCCAATCTACCATCTGCTGCTCTTGTTTGAAGGAATTTGGATGCCAGACAATGGCAGCTGGTGGTGTGAAAAGAATAGTAGCGAATGGTAGTGAAGGTGGCATGGCAAAACTAGGTATTCAAAACGGATATACAATTCCAGTTATTGATCTTACTTATCTGGTGGCTGACATATAATATGAGTCAGGGAGAAGAAAGGCCACAAGAATTTGAGGTGGAGTTTTGGGAGTAGACTATAATTGCCAGGAACCCCCAGGAATGCAGGCTGGAGCCTTATGAGAGTTGTAGTTCGATCTTTGTGCACCTAAATAAATAATAGAATCATGCAATTATTGAGTTGGAAGGGGCCTATAAGGTCATCAAGTCCAATCCTCCTTTCAATGTAGGAATCCAAATCAAAGCAAATCTGACAAATGGTTGTCCAGTTTCCCCTTGAATGCCTCCAGTGTTGGAGCTCTCACCCCCTCCCAAGGTCACTGGTTCCATTGTCATACTTCTCTAACAGTTAAGACATTTTTCCAGTTAAGACATTTCCAGCTGAAATCTGGCTTCCTATAGCTTGATCCCATTATTACATGTCCTGTCCTCAGGGATGACTGAGAATAGATCCTGCCCTTCCTCTGTATGACTACCTTTCAAGTATTTTGAAAAGTGTGATCATGTCTGCCCTCAGCCTTCTTTTCTCAAGGCTAAACATGTCTAATACTTCCTCAAGTGCAGGCAGACAGGCAGGCAGGCAAGAACGAATGTATACATGCATATGCACATAGAGGGCACATATCCAGATGCTGCTTCATCCCCCGCTCATTTATTTACTCCCTGACTTTGGTGAGGAGGGGAAAAACTCATCAACATGAAACAAAACACATTTTGCAGGCAAATTAGAAATGTTCTTACCTGTTGCTACTTCCTTCTTCTCCTTCCCTCTTCCCTGTCTCTTACATTTACTCACACCAAGTATGATGCTTAGAGTTCCGCAGGAGGGGGATTTAGCCAGGCCCCTTGCCCTCTGCCCTTGCTGAGGACATAGGCAGGATCAGACTGGCTGAGAGTAACTTGATGCTGAGATGGGGCAGAACCATGTTTGCTGTAATAGACCCACCTCCATTGATGACAGCCCAATTTTTACATGCTCCCATCCTATCTGGTCAGAACTCAAGGTGTGGCTTTTTGTGAACAAGGGATAGTGGGGAGTTCTTGAGTTTTGGACCATCCTTGTAGAAATTGATGGAAGAAAGTTCAATGGCTCAGTGGGAGAAGCAGAAGGTTCTTGGGGCCCGGGAAGATTGCCGTTGAAACCCTAAAGGTAAAGGTAAAGGTTCCCCTTGACAATTTTTGTCCAGTCGTGTTCGACTCTGGGGGGCGGTGCTCATCCCCGTTTCCAAGCCATAAAGCCAGCGTTTTGTCCGAAGACAATCTTCCGTGGTCACATGGCCAGTGCGACTTAGACACGGAACGCTGTTACCTTCCCACCGAAGTGGTCCCTATTGATCTACTTGCATTTGCATGCTTTCGAACCGCTAGGTTGAAACCCTAGGGGTGGGCAAATATGCTGCTAGAATGCTGCTCCCATTAGCCCTGGGCAGTATAGGGAAGGATGATGGGAAGTCCTTCTGGAGGATAGCAGCTTGATGTTTGTGTTGCTGACAGCAATCCAACACAATACAAAGCAGTTCCTAGGTTTTGTGTGGTTTAAACACCCTATACTGTACATTGTTTTTTGTATGTGTTCTTACGTGGCTCTTGATTATTCAACATAGGAAAGTCTGTTGAATCAGACTGCTTTTCTTTTTGCTGTTTATGTGTCTCATCATCATCATCATCATCTTAGAACTTCAGAGCTGGAAGGGACCCTATGGATCATTGAGTCCTACCCGTGTCAAGGAGACTCAGTGAGGAATTGAACTCACAACCTCCGTCTCTGCAGCCACATACCTATGCCACTGAGCTATCCAGCAGTTATGTTTTGCTGAATATGCATAAGTGAATGTCCTGAAGGAAAGGGAAATCTTTTTCTTGTTGTGGTTTTGCTCACTCCAATATTTCTCCAATTAATTTACCCTTAAAATGGTAAGAATAGGAGGATTCCAACATCTCTGTGTTTGTAGGATTTGCTTTGCTGACCTCCCCCCCATAAAATATGTTGGCAACCAGATAAATGAAATCAAAAGACATTCCTGAGATGGCTGTAATTCTGTTTGCTATCCGTTGCCTTAACATTTAAATAGACACTCGGTATTAACACTCACATGGACCCCCGTAATTTCAAGAAACTTTCCAAATTCTTTGTTTACATCAAACCCCTGCCTCCTGAAACCTTTTCAAGATATGCAATTTTACTTCTTGTCTTCCTTCCTTCCTTCCTTCCCCCTCCCTCCCTCCCTCCCCCTTTTTTAAAAACAGGCCAGGATTTTAATAGGATGTCTCTCATTACTGCTGGCCCTCCTCCTATTTCCCCTGGACTTGAATGGAAATAGATAAATCTGGGAAGTTCAGCAGTTTAATGTTAACCTACAGTGTACAAAACCCACATGAATTACCGAGGCTGTTAATTAGGCAAGAAAGTTGTGTGATTTGCATAATACAGACGGCCTCATGAATAAAGACAAGCATTCGTTCTTATGAGGGTGCTTAGTGGCGCTGCCGTGCATGCGTTTGTTTTAGGATAATTTGCAGAAATTACAACTTTGGTTGTAATGGAAATCTTTTAGCTTGACTCCTAAGTAGGCAAGTTGTGATTGTGCACCGAGCTGAAAGGTGTGTCTATTGTACAGAAGATTACTGTAGTTTTTTAAAAATATGCATGTATTTATTTTGTTTTAAGCATATCCCAAGGTTGGCAGTGTTAACGTTAAAACAACCAAAGAATCACATCAATATATTGATGTAATGATGCACGGTATTGCTTTATAAGAGATATGAGCAAAACCCATAACTGAATGGCAGGAATCTGCCCCACGGAGCTTACAGGCTATGTTTTGATGATGGGGAAACCAAGGTTGAGGAGATAAATATGAGTATACAGCATTAGGCATATGTAGGAAGATATACAATTTGATAAAATATAGCTTCAGCAGCTGGGTTTAGTAAACCTGTTTCATCTTCTTGACCTCTGTCACCCACATATATGGGCTATTCCCCAACTCTTTCATTGCAGATTTTGGGCCGGGGTGGACCACTTTGTTAAGACTTTGTCATCATAGATGTTTCTTGACATTGCCAGGCATTAGGCTAAGCAGCACAGAATGCCATGCTTAAAAACTGTCCTTCCAGGTTGGACTCTATCATAGCTTTGATTTTGCTGGGCAGTCATTCTGCGCCAACTTTAAGTCTGAACTTCAAAGAAAGCTATCCAAGGTGCTGAACCTATCTCATGGTTGGGATTCAGCATGTTGGAGAAACATCTGTAAAGTTTGAAGTAAAACCCAGAATTGAGTCTCTGCCCCAGTAAATGGGAGTCAGTGGCCTCATCTGCTGAGATCACAGCCTAAAATTGATCTCTGCATACTGCCTCTGCTAAGCTCTTGTTCAGAGGTGATGCAGTACTTAGTGTCTCAGCTAAAGGTTCTTTCCTATTTTGTACTGTGAAAAAAAAAGAATTTAAATTCTGACTTGATTTGCTTTCACACAATAAATAAAAGAATTTTGGAGAGAAGGGGATGCAGATGGTTACACTGAAGAGGAAAAGAGGAGTAGAAGGAGAAAGTCTCATACTGAAGTGAATGCTCAATTTTACCCGTTAAATCAACTTTCTATATTTGCTCAGCATCCCAGTTTCTAAACTAGTTCTGATTATGTTTTCTCCCTGCTGTTGAAATTTGTTGCTTTGTTTTGACTACTGTCATGCAATCTTTATGTCCACATAGTTCTATATTTGTTTTCAGATATCATTTGTTTTTATTATTTCAGCATATGGTGCCTTGCAAGTTTGATGCGGAAGACAAGCATAGGAATCTTCTGTGTGGCTATGGATTATGAAAATTAGGGGCTTGTTTCATTCCTCTGATGATTTGCTTTGTGCTGCTGACTTTGCAACTGTAGCTCTGTTTTCTTTGCTCTGTACGTGCAGATGATTATGGCCTGAGATCCTCAACTGTGGGCTTTTTTCTCTTGTTCTTCTTGGCTGGGCAGGTTCTGACCTCCAGGGATAGACCCTCATCCCTAGAGGAATGAATTGCGAGAAGCAATTTTAATCATCACCAAGAATGATCAGCCTGCTGAGTTTTTAAGAAATTGTTTTTCCCCTTGAAGTGTCCTTTTGATCTCCATTTTCTTCCTCCTCCTCCTCTCACCAGTACCTCCTTTGAATTGCCCCTTGTTACAGGTTACACATCCCACTCTGGAAGGCAAGGGAGCCCGACAGGAAAAAGGTAGCATGCTTGATCCACAAAGCCATAGAAAGTGCTTTTTTAAAAATCCAACCTCCTTAACAGTGTTTGTCTTAAAGACTGTGGAGAACTGATAAGGTTTGGTGAAAACAGCAGTCCATAACTAAGGAATTCCCAGTCACTTTTTTTTCTTTTTAACTAGAAGGGGCATAATTGGGATTTTGAGGCATCCAGGATGACATCACAAAATGGCTGTTCTGTCATGGTGCTTCTTCACAAGGACTGCTCTGCTGTGTGTGGTCGATCACTGACTAAAGGGAAGCTTAGAGAAGCTAAGCAACTCTTTCTGGAACATCTCGGGCATAAGTTAGCAGATAGTCAGGTGTGTAGTGCCCTTACTGGCAACCACCGCCTGCCATCTTCATTCCCAACAATAATTCTGGGCCCAGAGGCATTCTGGGAAAAGAAACTGAAGAAGCTGGGCTTTGGCCTGTCGCCATCCTAGCTAATTGAAAAAACAGGTAATAAAAAATCAGCAGAGGCCAGGCAAGTTGGTTTGGGTTGTTATAATGTGTCCTTGCACGTGAGGACAAGGAAACACAAAATCATTCTTACCATCTAACAGGTCAAAGTATTTTCTGGTATGCTCACCAAAAGATGAGAATGTGAATGTTATTCATTCATTCATTCATTCATTCATTCATTCATTCATTCATTCATTCATTCATTCATTCATTCATTCAGTTTGTATCCCGCTCCCATTAATGTCACAGCACTACTTTGGGCGGGTTACAACTCATAAAATAGAAAATAAAAATAGAAATATTAAAACCAAGAGCAATAACCCTTTAAAAAAAAGATGCATCTGACTAATCCCAGAGCAGATGGAGAAAAAGAGGGGAGAGAAGAAGAGGAGGAGAAAGGGGGAAAAGGGGGGGAGGGAGGTGGTCAGCTGGGACCAGTGTGGAAAGTCTCCCTGAAAAGCAATATCTTTAATTGCTTCCTAAAAGTCCATAGGCAGGGGGCTAGGCAGAGCTCCTCCAGAAGCTTGTTCCATAAAGTTGGAGCCGCCACAAAGAAGGCTTTACCTCTTGTAGAGGATTTATGGGCCTCCCTCGGGGTGGCTACCTGGAGGAGCCTTGATTGAGATGATCTTGTGGGTCAGGCAGATGACATTAAGGAAAGAGGTTCCAGCAAGTAACAAAGTGAGCAAGTCCCCCCCCCAAAGTAATCCTTTAACATAAATTATGTTTTAATGCAAATAACACAGTTCTCAGGGAATGGCAATGTCACTGCTTTGTTATTACATGCCTTTGAGGATCAGAAATACTGAAGCAGTTATTTGCATCTTTTAAAACAAACAACCAGTTTTTCTGTGCTCTCTCTCTCTCTGCATTCTTTTTCTCAAAGACAAAGGATACTGTTTGTGCAAATTACAGAGGAAATGTAACACAATAAGAAGGAAAAATACTGCTTTGCAGTCTCACTTTGCCCTAAATGCCAGAAGTCTCACAGAGCTGTAAGATTTCTCACTGAGATGTCCTGTTGAGTATGGCCTATATTGATGAAAAATTTATAAGTATCCCTTACATCTCTATTCTTGGTGAATGCTTGTGTTATGTTGGGTTCCACAGACACTCGTGGCTCCTTGCTTAATTTCTGTGTTTCAGTAAGTAGATGACTAACAGGAGACAATGGTTTGATTTTCATTTATTATTATTATTATTATTATTATTATTATTATTATTATTATTATTATTATTATTATTATTATTATTATTATTATTATTATTATTATTATTATTATTATTGGTGGTGGTGGTGGTGGTGGTGATGATGATGATGATGATGATGATGATGATGATAATAATAATAATAATAATAATAATAATAATAATAATAATAATAATAATAATAATAATAATAATAATAATAATAATAATGTGCTGTCAAGTCAGTTCTGACTTATGGCAACCTTTTTTTAGGGTTTCCAGGTAGAGTTCTCAGAAGTGGTTTACCCTTCCCTTCTTCTGAAGGTGCCCTGAGACTGTGCAGCTTGCCCAAGGCCACACAGACTGGCTCTTCTCCCTGGAGGCACAGTGGGGAATCGAACTCCCAACCCTTGGCTCCACAGCCAGATACCTAAATCACTGAGCTATCCAGCCAGCTCTTCATTTCTTAGCTGCTAGAAATAAGACATGCATATTTTAAAGTGTTTTCTCTCAGTCTCCTTATAGTGCAACCACTTAAGCTGTTGAACACCAAATTGCAAATAGATAATCACTCATGTGTGTGCACACATGCATTAGTGCACACACACACTCACACACCCCTTCTCATATTCTGAAAAATTGGTCTTGTTGCTATGTATTTATGTAGATCTGTGTTGTGCTTGACTTATGCAGATTGCCGCGAAAGGGTCTGCAACTCTTTCGTCATTCATCTTTGGGGGAGATTCATTTATCATCATCTTCCTCCCCCTGCTCTTCCACTTTTTCTTCTTTTAAAGGCAAATCTTGAAAAATGATTCTTCAGACCTCTAGCACTTAGCCCAAGATAAAAACATGTACCTCCGGAATGGGGATAAGACACCGAGAGATGCTCAGAGGCACTGTCTTCTTACTCCATCCATTCCCATGACTGCGTTTTGGCGGGTTGCGACTCCATTTACCCCTGGATGGCACACCTTCCCATACTATCCCATCCTGTGGTTTGCTTTTTCTTCTTTTGTACCATAATGTCTTCAAGCCTGGCATAGTTCCTTAGAAACCTACCTGTACTATATGTATGCTGGGATGTTTTTTGAAACATTTCTCAAATATTTGTATTTGATCTTATAGGTGGTACAAAAGTGCCCCCGGATTATGAATGCCATGGGCCATACATTCCCATTTCATTATTGTTGGAAACCTTATATTGAATTAGATCAGGGGTAAGCAGAGATGCTCCCAGACCCTTCTCAAGTCCCTTCTTTTTCCAGCATAGGAAAAATGGATTGCAGTTCCTGGAACCCCGCAGGAGTGGAAATTCAGCATTTAAATACAGTGGTGCCTCGCTAGATGATGATAATCCGTTCGACTGAAATCACTGTTTAGCGAAATCATTGCCTAGCGAAAAGCATTTCCCCATTGGAATGCATTGAAACCTGTTTAATGCGTTCTAATGGGGAAGAATCGTCATTGTCTAGTGAAGATCGGCCATAGGAAAGCCACTTTGCGAACTGCCGATCAGCTATTTAAATCGCTGTCTTGTGAAGCTTAGGTCCCGAAAACTCCTGTTTGCGAGTGCGGAGGGCGCTGTCAAAATCATTGTCTAGCGAAAATCGGTTTGCGAAGCAGGGACCAAACATTGTCCAGCGAAATTCCCCCATAGGAATCACTGTTTTGCGAATCACTATAGCGATCGCAAAAAGCCAATGTCTAGCGAAAAAACTGTCATGCGGGGTAACTGTCTAGCGAGGCACCACTGTAGTCAGATCCTTCAGCACCATTTAAAACTCCAAAATACAATTTTTTTAAAAAAACTGCAAGTGGACAGCTAGCCCCTACCCATTTTCCTTTTCGGCTGGCTTTTGCAGCCTCCAGAGAGGATCTTGGGAGCAGAAAATTGGGACTCAGTGTCACCAAATGTTCTCTATCCCTTGGACCAGATAAAAATTTACCGGGGTGGGATGGGAAAGGTGCCCTTGGTAAAAAATATGTTGAGTTTTCTAGTGGCAGGGAATGTCAGTCTAGAGTCACTTGTTTTGAAAGCATGAAATCAAATTGCTTCAGTTGAAGGTAGCATTGGACTGAAGCAGGATGACTCTAGTAATGCTTCATGTGCTGTCTGTAAAACATGATAGGAAAATATTCAGAGAACTGTTGTACGATTGGACGTTCCTTATATATAATCCAGCACATTTTTGAAGTGGCTTCCTCTTTGTATACTTTTCTTTGCACAGAGAAGATTGTTTTCTTACCCCCTCAGCGATATGTCAAGGTCGGAAGAAGCTCTGTAGCACGCAATACTAGGAGCTTCATGCAGCTTTTATGGGAGCGTGGCCTTGGAAGTGTCACCTACAATACACTTTTTTCTCTTTTGAAGCAACTGCTTCTTTTATTTTAAGGTTCGCTTCTTTTCTAGGACTGTCTTTTCATATTCATATCAGCATAGGTGGTGGGGGAGACAGCAGAGGGAGAGAAGCCAAGCACTAAAATAAGATAGCTACTTTACAGGCTAACCTGATTGAAGGATGCTATATTTCTTGGCAACCACGTATTTCATGGCAAAGAGGATTCAGGAACTATTTAACCCCTTTGTTCTTTGGAACAAAGAAGAGCACTGCCACGTGCCAAGAAATATTTCCTGAGATGTAATTAAATTGAGCGCAACGTGCCATTCTGAATTTATATTTCTTTCAATAGCGTGTGCTTGTTTTGCTTTTTCTTCTTTATAAATATCAGGAATTCTTGTCTTTTCCTATGTTTAAATACGCTGACCCTGTCTGCAACTGAGTGGTTCAACAGAATCTGATGTAATATAGAATTGTTCATGTGCATTTTGTTACTGGGAAATGTTTCCATTTCTGATACATAGGAAGGCAGTGATTTGATAAGAGTCATTGACAGAGCACATGCTTTCCATACAAAAGAACCCAAGTTCAACCTCTGAAAAACCAGGGTCCTAACCAGAGATGAACACAAACCAAACCACGAACCAAGAAAAATTGAGCTGCTTCATGGTTTGGTTCACAAACTGGTTCACGGATCCCATTGTGTTGAAGCAAAATGAAGTGCTGAACTTTTTCCCCCCCTCTTGGTGCTCTGTTTGTTCTGCAACAGTGGATGCCTGTCCATACTCTTCCCATTACCACCATCACTTCTCTACCTGGTCCTGACACCACCGCCACCATCAGAGACAGCAAGCCTGGTTTCCCTTCCCAGAGCTGGTCCTGCTGCCTTCGTGCACGTGCCCGCCGCCCAGCTGATAGCATTGGGTCGGCTCGTCGAAGCCAGGACAACTGCCTTTCAGGATTGTGGTGGGCAGCAAAGGAGGCAGGAGGCGTTAGGTCCCTATCTAGGCATGAACCGAAAAAAATGGACTGTGAACTGGTTTGTTTTTCCAGAGCTTCATGGAGATTTGTGGTTCGTAGCTAGCCTTAAACAATCACAAACCACCCATTTTGAGTCTCCAAACTATGGCCCGTGGGCCACATCTGGCCCGCCTTGCCGTTTTATATGGCCCTTTTCCTTCAGCCTGTGCGTGGGCGGGTGGATGGGCGGGCAGGGGCATGTGTGGGCAGGCAGGCATGTGTGCATGCAGGTGGCAGGCGGGGTGTGTTTGTGGGGGCCATGAGTGTCCAGGAGTGGGGGGCGCACACACATTCTCCTGTTTGCTTAGTCCTCAAATGTGATGAAAATATCCTGTGTGGTCCTCATGGTCAGAAGTTTGGAGACCCCTGTCCTACACCATAGTGAGCTGCCACAGATGCTGGCAACTGTGCTGGTGGGATGAACTTTACTGCCTAATCAATTTTATTGATTTATTTTATTTTATTGTTAAACTGCCCCATTACTGCAATGCACTATTCTGGGTGGTTTACACCACAATAAGAATGAAATTATAAATAAAACAGTCAGAGAAATAAAATACCAAGAGGCGTATTGCCCTGGTAACAGGCAGGACATGAGACATGGGATCAGGCAGGGTCGCTTTGGAAGGCCTCTGTAAAAAGCAACATCTTGAGATGCCTCCTAAACATTAGGAGAAAGGGAACTCCACCGGGAGCTGGTTCCAGAGAGTTGGTGCCACAGTGCATTTTGGCAGAGGTAGTAGGAACATCACTGATGGTGCGGGCAGTAGTGCAATGGTTTCCAGTATTGGATCTCCAGATGTTCATGGGCTAGAACTCCCAGAAGCCTTCACCACCAGTTGTGCTGACCAGGATTTCTGGGAAATGTAGTCCAAGACCATTTAAGAACCCAATATTGGTAACTACTCATTGCACTAGTGAGTTCAAGTGGGTACTTGAGTTCAACCCGCCCCCTGGGAGGTTGTCCACTGTTGATGTAGAGAATAGAGGTAGATGGGCCCCTGGATTAGCTTCATGCAAGACAGATTTGTGTCAACACCTGACAATTACACAAATCTGTGCCTGGCTTCTAAATGTGAAAGAACTCAGCTGAGAGGCAGAGGCTCTGAAGTGATATAAATACTGCTTTTGCAGTCTTTAAATGAAGGATGTCTGTGTGGCAACCTGTAGTACATTCTGGCTGAAATCCTGTTGCTTAGCATAGTGTGTCATAACTAGAATAGGCCCCAATAAATCAGTGAAAGTAGTAGAGGAGTCGACTCCTCAAATCCCTACTGATCCAGTGGGTCTATTTTAGTTGCAGTTTAATAGCACTAAGCAACAGGATTTCAGCCTCTGTTCGTGTAAGGCAGGGAGCATAATATGTAGGTATACATAGGCATCTCCCTCTGCAGCCCCTCATGGCAGCAGGACATGCCTTCCTTTTTCCTGTTCAAGTGATATTTAGAGTTGAAGGGAGATTCCAGGCTTCCAGAATTGTTGAGGGACTGGATCAGATAAAGCCTTTCTCAATCCACAGCAATCTTGCTTCCAAACATGTTTCTTTTCCACCATTAAAAGCCAAGGCATTGTTACAAATACATGAATGCAGCCCTCATTTCTTCAGCTGATTCTAGACATTCTCCTCAGAGCCCCCATAGACTCCACTATCCTACAGGGCATGGTTGGGGATCCAGGACTGTCAGTTCCTCTTCTAGACAAGGTATTCCTCCCGGGCAGATATTTAATGTTTTTTTTAAAGAGAAAGACAATATTTACACAGAACCTAAGATGGGCTGCCAGTTATCTCCAGTAATGGCTCCCCCTCCTGCCATTTGGGTAATTTTGGAGGTTAGCGCAGTCCCTGGTGGTGGGGTGGTGGGGTTTGCTCCTGGACCTCAAGACATTCTCGTGCCCGCCACTGTTGAAGTAACACATCCTCTGCATACAAAGAGCCCCAGATGAAACCCTTAGCATCCCCAGGTTGAGTTAAAAGAACTACTGCTTGGAAGTCTGGAAAGCCCCTGCCACTGAATTGAGACAGTACCGAGCAAGATGGGTTAAGCGATCTTGTAAGGCAATTTCCTGTGTTGATGGAGAAATGACTGAGAAACAAAACAGAGAGAGTGTTTTTGCTTGGCATTAAAATCCACCTATTTTGATGACTCTCCCAGGTAAAAGTGATGGTGAGAATTTGCCCGTCGGATGGAACGCATGACACGTCAGAATCCATGTCATTTCTGAAAGTGGACCCACGGAAAAAGCAGATCACGCTTTATGACCCATCCACGAGCAGTCCTTCCAATGCAGGCCACCGAAGAGGAGCTGTAGCCGTTCCAAAGATGTTTGCCTTTGATGCAGTGTTTCCCCAGGATGCTTCCCAGGTACAAGAGCTAAGCATATAATGCTAATAATTTGGGTGGCTGCCATTTTAAATTGAGCAAGAGAATTCTTTGCAGCTTTTAGGTTCCCCCCCCTTTTGAATTGGTTGGTTTAATTACTGGGAAGGCATGCTAATTAATAGACAGTTCGCAAGGTCTCACGCTGTTTTAATTTAGCCCAGATGTGAAATTAAGAAGCAATATCTACGGAGATAATTCTGCTCAGTGAATACATTTGCCCAGCACTGCTTTCCTGCTATTTAAAGCAACACATGCACAGATTGTGACTCACTGTTGCACCTTACGGAACAATCGTGCTGGCCTTATATCTTGGTTTTGGCAGAATTTGTGTGCTTATACATGGCAGTTCAGGTGTTGCTTTAGATTTGAGTGTTTAGATGAATGGGACCAGGAGAATTATTTGCAGCTTTTAGAGCAGCGGTTTTCATACTGTATAGTTTGTCCCAAAATCATGGCAAATGCATTGCCTCAACCTGGAAGCTAGGGACAGAATCAGAATCCATAAAGGAAGGGAGAAAGTAGAACGGGAAGGAGGGTGAATCATAAATAGAATCATAGAAATGTAAAGTTGAAATGGACCCACAGCAAAAACACCTTTGACAGATGAGCATCGGCAATCAAAGACTGTCCACTATTTTCCTGGGTACAGTACTCTATTCTGCCATCAAATAGGTATAACCATCAGGAAGTCTTTCCTGATGTTCCATCTTTGTTTATTCGTACTTTGAATCATTTGGTTCAGATCTTAATCTCTAGAATGGCAGATCCGTCTTCCTTTAAATGGGCTATCATGTTACTGCTCAGTCTTATTTATTTATTTATTTATTTATTTATTGGACTTATATACCGCCCCATAGCGCTACAAGCACTCTCCGGGCGGTTTTTACAATTTTAATTATAAAGGCTACACATTGCCCCCCCAGCAAGCTGGGTACTCATTTTACCGACCTCGGAAGGATGGAAGGCTGAGTCAACCTTGAGCCGGCTACCTGGGATTTGAACCCCAGGTCGTGAGCACAGTTTTAGCTGCAGTACAGCGTTTTAACCACTGCGCCACGAGGCTCTTTTCTTCTCCAGGCTAAACTTATCCTGTTCTGTCAACCTTTCCATGTAAGGCTTGGTTTCTAGACACTTTACCATCTTCATTGCCTCCTCTGGACATGTTCCAGCATGTTGATACCCTTCTTAAAAAGATGAGGTAGAAGACAAGGAACAGTTCCAGAAATCAAATGATACTTTGACTCTGATACAGGCACCAGGGTGTGGTAGCCCCTAATTAAAGGAACTAGCTTAGCTTGGAGAAATTACTTCTTTAGCCTGCAGCCCCCAAATTCAACACCAGCATTGTTATGGCCATGTAGTCCAGAAGAGTCACTTCACCAAGTTTTGGAAATTGACTACAGACTGGCTAGAGTAAGGTATAGCAGGAACATTTCAAGTTATAGTTAAGAGTAGCAGGTCTTCTGTCCTCCACAGAGCTGGCTTTGAAATGAAAATTCATCGGTTTTGCTTTTGTTGCATTTCTCAAAAGTATTCCTGTATTTTCTTGTTTAATATTGGATTGAAACCTATTATCTTTCTACATTAGCATTCTTATTTTCCCCCGCACACATTAAGTGCATTTGTTCACACATTTAACTAAGGTAGACACTTGTTCACGCATTTTGTCTACTTCATGCTTTTGTTCTCATATTTTTTCCAGTTATATGTAGTTTAACATTATTATGGGCCTTCTTTATTTTCCACAATGGCATCAAAGCTATGCATATGTCTGAGAAGTATCAGGCACTGGAAAAATATTACATCACTGTAGATTGTAGGAAAATACTTACCCATCCCTACTCTGTAAAAAAAAACATGTACAGAGAGGCTTCCTTTTAGTAGCTATGAACAGAAAAGAAGCAAGCATTACATTTGAGTACAAATCTTAAATTTGTGATTTAAACACTGAGAAACGGAAGGAAGGAAGGAAGGAAGGAAGGAAGGAAGGAAGGAAGGAAGGAAGGAAGGAAGGAAGGAAGGAAGGAAGGAAGGAAGGAGTTTATGATTTAGATTGATTTCAGTCAGTTGTCCAGTTGGATCAAAACCTCATTTGGAATCGATATCTGACTCTCAAAATATTAAGCATTTGACCAGTTGGAGTATTTTACTTGCTTTAAAGATGAGTATGTCCAGAACATTTGGTTTTTGACTTCTAAAGAAATAAATATACTTAGAACACAAAGCAAGCCAACCTCCTTCTACCCCTTTCACTTTTACAGGTATTCTTATTTATTGTGATTTAGATTCTGTGGTTACAGTAAAATATTTTTTTCAGCTATTCTGGTGGGTTCACATATCCTTTGGAACTGTAGTGGAATGACAGCTGACCAGTGCTATATTGCATACAGGGCAGGTAGGGTCAAAATACTGGCACATTTTGATTAGCAGGGATGATTATATCATTTGCACCTATCTGCTGAATGTCCTCATTCCCTCTTGAGTTGAGCTGCCTTTCACAAAGTAGCTGAGACAAAAGATTTTTTCCCCCGGTGTAGATATATCCTTAACCAATCAAGACTGGGAAGTGGAGACAAGCAGTTGGTCAAGGACAATGTTTGTTTTACAATGCTTGAACTTTTAAACCATGGTCAGGAGACTAGGAGCACACTGTAACATTGTGGTCTCCTTCTTTGTCTGCTGTGAATTTCTCAGTCTCTTCCCTAATACGGTTGACTTTCATTCCAGGTTATAATTACATGGGTTTAGCAAATAAGCATGTAATAAAAAGTTACCCAGAAAACCAACCCTAGTCTACAACTTTACCAAGATATGAAAAGTAGGCTTAAAAGTGGCTTGTAAATTGAAGGCATGTTGTTAGCATTAATTGTGGTCAAGACTGCAAATTATTGGAAGCCAGATTTTGAAATTAGCTTTCAAATGCTGTTTAGAAAGGAAGTTAGCTTCAGCCATAAGATATATGTGACTGCAACTTTAACCATGGTTAATAATACCAGACGAAGGATGACAAAATCGTTTGTGTCTGGAAAGAGAGGCTAGGGTTAATTTATTTTACAGTGTTGCCTCGCTTAACAACGATAATCCATTCCAGAAAAATCGCTGTTAATTGAAAACATTGTAATGTGAAATAAAAAACCCAATTGAAACGCATTGAAACCCAATCGGTGCATTCCAATGGGGTAAAAACTCACTGTCCAATGAAGATCCTCCATACGGCGGCCATTTCCGCTGCCTGTATAACGAGGAATCTGTCCCTAAACACAGTGGGGAGCCATTTTAATTACCTGGTGGCCATTTTGAAACCGCCGATCAGCTGTTTAAAAAACATCGTTTTGCGAAGAATCGGTTCCCAAAGCATGGAACCGTTCATCGCAAAGCGAAATTCCCCCATTTAGACCATCGTTTTGCGATCGCAATTGCGATTGCAAAAAGATTGTCATAAAGCGGATTCGTCGTAATGGTTGGCAATCATAAAGCGAGGCACCATTGTATTTTATTTTATCCCACCCTTCTCCTTAAAAAGACCCAACATGGCTAATCTCTGACTATGGTTAAGAGACTGAAGTATGTCATCCACACCAAACCAAGACACTTGGTGGTGAGAATGTACTGTTTGTTTAATGGCCTCCTGTCCAACATAACACTGGCTGGAAATGGTGCACTGATGAGAAAGCCATGAGAGAAGTACAAGAGCAAGCTTTAGTGACCCGCTGTTTGGTTTTGCTATGATTCTGTTTCATTTGAACTGAAAAGGTGTTCAAAGAAAAAAAAGGGTATGGACAAAGTACAGGATGTGCAGAGGAGAACGAGAAAGTGCATTAAGGGTCTAGAAATCAAACTCTGTGAAAAACAGTTGAGGGACTTAGATATATTTTGCCAGAAGAAGAGACAATTGGGGAGGGGATATGTCAGAACTTTGTATGGAAGATGGAGCAAGCATGTTTTCTGGTACTCCAAAAGTGAGGCTTGAATCAATGGGTTGAAATGACACATAAGGAAATATTAGTAAACGCTTTTGGCAGTCAGACATAGTACACCAGAGGGTGGCGAACATTCCCATATTGGTGTTTTTAAGCATAGGTTGGATAACTATCCGTCAAGATGGCTTTAGCCATGGATTTCTGGGATAAATGACCTGGCTGTTGAGTGTACCATCTAATTCTGCAATTCGGTGGCTGAAATCCTATTGCTTTCTTTTGCATGTGGAATGCACAGAGTGTAGCATTCAACCTGTCAGTTATTGCAGCCTAGCTGGGATTCTTGAATGCAGGCCTACCCAGGGGGCAAACGTCCCCCTAACAATCCTAGGGCAGCTTGTGATTTGCCAGCTAGAACCAGCTGAATTTATGCATTTGCTTTCCATCTGCGTGGCAATACAAGAAGGTTTCGGACAATGATTCTGTGTGCATTTTTCCCTTGGGAAGATGTGCATTCTATCCATCTTGGGGTACCTTGTATGTCCCCCCAACAGTGAGATATAAAAGTGTGTGAAGAGGAAACACAAGTGACTCATACCCCTGGGGACTGTACCAAATACTCTTCTTTCTTTTCCAAAGGATGTGTTTCTTACAAATAAGGTAAAACAGAAATTAGTTGTTGTGGGTTTTTCGGGCTCTTTGGCCATGTTCTGTAAAACAGAAATTGTTCATAATGTTCTTTTGGGATTCTTAGGCTAAAATCCAGTAGTGCATTACAACTAGAGTAGGACTATTGAATCAATGGGACTTACATAGGTGTTGACACATAAACCCTGCCTGATTCAGTGAGCCTACTCTCATTGTGACTTACTGCTGGATTTCAGTCGTAGATTCATTACTCTTCCCCTAAGCTGACTTCTAAGAGACCTCTTTTGCAGCAAATCTCCTGCAATTTCTAAGGAGGCATGGCTGAAATATTATATTAGTTCTGTGCTTCAGTGGATTGCATTTCCTTTGTTACCAGAATCATAAAACTGAGACTCCATGGGGGGTGGGCAGGATAATGGGATGGGAAGCTATTGCCGGCTTATATAGTAGCTTTTATTAGACAAAAGAAATGGAGTATACGCCCTAAAATAATATGACTTGTGGTGTGAAATGTGCAAAAACACTGTATTCAAAATTAGCGTTTTTCATATGAGAGGACTGTAAGGTGCATACCGACACATGATGTGGTTTCCCACCCTGTCTTCTAGGCTGAGGTGTGCTCTGGAACGGTAGCGGAAGTAATCCAGTCTGTCGTGAACGGTGCAGATGGCTGCATCTTTTGCTTTGGCCATGTCAAGCTTGGTGAGCTCCCAAATTCATTACAGTTAATTACTATGTCAGCCTGGTAATTACATGCTGTCAGCTCCTGGAACAATAAACCTGGAGTATATGAATAGATTAGAATTTCTTTTTAATTAGCTTTGCAAACTTCTCCTGCTTTATTTCTGCACTGGGACCTTAAGTTTTGTATGTCTGTTCTTAAACAAAAGGCATTTGACAAAAAGGGGGAAAGGCAGCCACAGAGATCCTTCTGTCTATATATCTGTGCATAAATGTCTTTAGGACTTAAGCTTCTACAGTGCCAGGTGTGACAAAATTCAAAAGATTGGAAAGGCCTTGAGAAATTAATTAGCTTTGGGCCGAAAAGTTAGCCAAGACGGAGAAATTAATTAACTAAATATCAGAGGATTAATAATGAAATATGCAAAAGCCAATGTTTACATCTGTTCTTCTCCATTTGTTTGCTCCAGTGTGTGGCATTAACTATAATCAAAATGACATGCTCAAACAGGTTAGTTTTTTTTTCAAGATCCCACTTGCCTGTTCTAGCAGGCCAGGGGACATCTGCTCATTGGCCATTTTGTACCCTCTAGTTGCGCAAGGGTACTCCGTGCAAGATTTGCAGGAGCAGTTTGGGTGGTAGAGTTGATAGGGTGCATATGGGTGTGTGTATGTTATGTGCCATCAAGTCGGACTAATCTACAGTGACCTTAAAAGGGCTTTCAAGGTAAGTGAGATACATAAAGGAGCAGTGTTACTATTTCCACACAATCCCCTGTAAGTTTCTATGGCCAAGTGGGGACTTAGGTTTCCTGAGCCTGAATCTGCCACTCTGTGTCCACCACACCGCACTGGATATTAGTACAGTGGTGCCTCGCATAGCAATTGCTCCATTTAGCGACGAAATCACTTTGTGATGGACTTTTTGCAATTGCAAACGCGATCACTTTGCGATGTTCCCTATGGGGGATTTTTGCTTTGCAATGATCACAGGGAAGTGATCATTGCAAAGCCCCCATTTTCGCACAGCTGATCAGCAGTTTCAAAATGGCCACTGGGGAAAAAACATGGCCGCCCGCTGTTTTTTGGGACGGATTCCTTGCTTTAGAGGCACCGAAAATGGCGGCGCTATGGAGGATCTTCGCTCAACGGTGCGTTTTAAGCCCATAGGAATGCATTGAAGGGGTTTCAATGTGTTTCTATGGGCTTTTTAATATCGCATAGCGACGTTTTTGTTCTGCAGTGATTTTTGCGGAATGAATTAACATCGCTAAGCGAGGCACCACTGTAGAGTTAAATGGGAAAACCACATTCAGAACTTGAAAATTGTTTCAGATTCTCATGGGGGCCATTGTAACTACCTCCCCTTGGATTGCCATTTGGCAAGGGCAGGAATGGGACAGAATTTTGTCTCTGCCAGTGGAGGAGAGCTCATTTTGCAGAGGAGGACATAGATGCCAAGGGAGGTCTGTGGCATGCTTGGTAAAAGTTCCTAGGTTATAAATCTATCGCTGGCACCATCATCCATTGGTAGAATTGTCCCAGACAGGTTGGGTTGGAGGTGACTTTGGGTTTTCTGGATCTAAGGCCCCTCCAAACCTATGTGAGGCTCTGGAATTGGAGCTGTTGCTTATGCCAGCATTGGGTGGGGGTAGGCCTTCCCTTTCCTTTTGGAAGCCTTCCCTCCCTGCCTGCTCTGGATGGCATGACTTTGGAATAAGTGAGCTGTCTATTTCTCATGACCCTAAGACCTCCATTGAGGCTTGTTTTAGCCCTGTCAAGTTGGGTTGCAGGATGAATAATTAGGAAAGAGAGAAAGATTGACTCCGCACGGTTCCTTGAGCCATCTAAGCAGGCATCTGGAGAGAGAGGTTTGTTCTTTTCTCCATCAGCAAGACATTTGAGGAAGGGGACAACTGCATTAGAGACAGTTAGTCACCCGAGAAAGGTTTTCAGCCTAGCAAGATAGAGACAGCAGCCTCTTCTCTTTCTGCTCGCTTTTCATTTCTGAGGGAAGACAACACTTTGCTTTGGACACCTATGCCGTTCTTATCAGGAGCTCCACAGGTGAGGAGGTCTCCCATGAGAAGATGTACCTGATGTGGCATTCCAACCACGGCCCCAATAGGCTGAAATAAGATAGGAGGTGGTTCAGAGGGTTCAGCACCTGGGAGAGCACCAGATGAGCACCTTGCTCTACTAAGATTGGAAGCCCTTCTCTACCAATTGGTCAAGACTTCTCTTCCCAGGCTTTCCCATTTGATGGGCTGTTTGTGGCCCTGGAGCTACCTGTGGCTCTCCAAGTCTGCTCTTACTGCAGCTGCCCACACAGGGCGTGCTTCTTGTATTGTTGCGCTAGCTCTGGGGATTGCGTAGCTCTTGAGAAAGGGCATCTTGCCCCATGGCAGGAACTAAGTGAAGGGCTGCCAATGTTGGCCTGATCTTGGGCATAAAGGTCTTAAATTCAAGGTTCTGAGGTTTTTCAGGATCAGGATGCTCAGAGACTTCAGTGGTGATGGGGCCTGATGTCTCATCTGCTGGCATCCTAGTTCCTCAGGTTCTGGGTTCGAGCAGCTATTGTATAGTAATCCTGAGTCATGACAGTTGTTATATGCATGGTGGGGCAGACTGTATTCTACCTTCTCACACAAATCTCTTTCCTCCCTCTCTCTTGACTCTTAAGTGGACTTATGTATAATTTCTCTAGTGCTTCACCTGTTAACCAGGAATCTCTTTACGTGATGCTGGCAGGATATGCTATGCTGGTCAACAGGGCCTTTTCTGTGGTGGCCCCATCCCTACCCTAAGATCTGTGTCTGGCTCTGTCACTAAAGTTTGGGTAGTTTTGGGCTGTTTTTAACTTAATGTAAGCACCTCTTTTACTGCCCGCCCCCCTTTTAAAACACATAGAGACGTTAGTTATTTTTACACTTACAATTACTCAGTTATAACCGCCTCTTTAATTAACTATGTTTATGTACCCGGGAACGTGTGTGGTTCGGGTGCGTCTTTATCTCTTCTTTGCAGAGTACAGCAGAGTACGGCGCAGATAAACAACCACAATGCTGCTTTTTCTCGGTGGTGTATTTACAAATAATTTACAGTATTTACAGGACATACATACAGCTTTGTATCATCAACAGCATCAGCATACAGTGTTCAAACCGACAGAGTGACACGCAGAAATTGAGTAATAGAGGAGAGAGTGAACAGTGTTCTCTGACTACTTTTATACATAAGTCCAGCCTAGTCTGTCCAATCATAAAGTGGTGATCTCATCTACTCAGGTGTGTTCATCAAGTATTGCAGTGCAGTTGCATCAGCCAGGTCTAGAGGAAGTGATGTCATCTGTCTTGTTCTGTGCACACACACACACATATATATCAATTTTCAGGCAATGAAAAATATACCTTAACACTCCCCCTATTTTGAATTGCATGAATCCGTTACTTATTAAACATTACACATTCCCATTGCATCTATGCACATTTCATGTTTCTGAGCACATAATGGTTTTGTTAAAATGTCTGCCACATTCTCTTCAGTGCTACAATACTGTAACTCAATTAACTTTTCTCTAATAGCTTCCCTCACATTATGATATTTTATATCAACATGCTTACTTCTGCTCTTTATTCTATCAGAATTAGCCATGTGTATGCATGTTGTATTATCCTCCATTACCTTTATCGTGTCATCAGTTTTGCATTGCAGATCTTTTATTAACTGTTTATACCACATCAATTCTGAACATAATTCAGACAAAGCTGCAAATTCTGCCTCTGAAGTTGAGGTAGCCACGGACCCTTGTTTCCTTGACTTCCAACCAATTATGCTGTTTCCAAGTCTGACGACAAACCCAGTCATTGATTTCCTGTCAGTTTCATCGTTCGCCCAATCGCTATCTACATAGGCTGACAACTTTAAACTCTTTGATGCCTTCAATATTAAGTGGTAATTACACGTTCCCTTTAAATATCTAAATATTCTTTTCACACCTTGCCAGTGTTTTTCTTTTGGATTTGCTACATATCTACTAAGGATGTTTACTGACGCTGCAATGTCAGGACGCGTCCAATTGGCCAAGTACATTAAACTGCCAATTGCAGAGTGGTATAACTCTTGGTCCTCAAATTCTTTGCTTATTTCATCTTCTTTCTGAAAATCTACTACCATAGGTGTACTTACACATTTGCACTCTTCCATGTTATACTTTTCTAGCATTTGTTTTATTTTTAGTTCTTGGCTTAACTCAAACCCCTTTTCTGTTTTCTTTATTTGTACGCCTAGGTAATTTTGTATGGGGCCCAGACTTTTAAATTCAAATTTCTTTTTTAATTGTCTTTCAAATAGCTCTACTTGACTGTGGTCTTTGGTTATGAAACATAGGTCATCTACATAAGCAAGCAGTACATTCAACTCATTACCTACTTTCTTGGTGTACATGCAAGGATCCGCCAGACTGTTTTTGTAACCTAAATTTACCAATACATGATGTAAACAGTCATTCCAGTTTCTGGCGGATTGTTTGAGGCCATAAATGGATTTATTTAATCTGTATACTAATTCTGGTTTGTCACCTTGGAAACCTGGTGCTTTCGCCATGTACAATTCTTCTTTTAAATCTGCATTCAAGTAAGCAGTAGTAATATCGTAATGGTGAATCACATAATTTTTGGCGGCAGCAAATGTGAGTGCAGCTCTTAGTGTTTCAGACCTAACTGCTGGCGAAAATACCTGGTCATAATGTTCAAATCTTTTCTGTGTGAAACCTTGTGCCACTAACCTTGCTTTATATCTGAAATTTCCATCATTTTGTAACTTCCTTTTAAACACCCACTTACATCCTATTACCTTGTTTTTTGCTGGCAGTTTGGTCTCAGAGAATACATTGTGTTTCTTCATGGACTTCATTTCCTCATCCATGGCCTCCATCCATTTCTTCTTTTCTAAATCAGGTAGCTTTAAGACATCTTTATAATTTTTAGGCTCAACATACACATTACATACTGTAACGCCACCCAAACCATATCTTTGTGGTGGAACCCCTTTGTTAGCCCTCTGAGACCTTCTGGGACTATGTGTCTGATTCTCTGACTGCCTACTTGTGTGAGCTTCATGTTCTTCATCTTCTTTTCCTTCATCATCTGTAGCAGGCCCTTCTTCTTCTGCAGTAGCTTCTTCTTCTTCATCGACATCTGCCTCGTTATCTGTGGCATCTTCATCATAGGGTTCCTCATCTCGCATCTGTGTTCCTGCCTTTCTAATTTGGTTTCTTCTTGAGTGCAGAGGAATGTATAATTGTGAATTGGCATGTACCTGGTCCCAGTTCTCACCCTCATTGAAACTAGCAGACCTTGATATGATCACGCCCCTGTTGCCATCAAAAAACCTGTAAGCTTTGCTGTTTGGTTCATAACCCACAAAAATTAATTTTCTCGTTTTACTTTTACCTTTTCTTCGTAGCTGTCTTGGTATGTGCACAAAAGCCGTGCACCCAAACACGCGTAAGTACTTCATACATGGCTTCTTACCGTATAATAGAAAGTATGGCGTTTCATCTATGGCAGAAGAATAGATTCTGTTAACAATAAAATTACTTGTGAGTATTGCTTCACTCCAAAGCCCATGTGGCAGTTTAGCATCTGCAAGCATTGAGTCTTTCATCTCCTGCAATACTCTGTTCCTTCTTTCTGCAACCCCATTTTGAAAGGGACTATAAGGGCTTGTCAACCTGTGTCTAATGCCTAGACTCTCCAACCACCTCTGAAACCTGTGGTTTGTAAACTCTGTGCCCCTGTCTGTTTGTAGCTGAGCTACCTTGAGGCCAAATTTTCTCTCTGTTGCAACCAACCATTTTCTGAATGTGTCAAAAACTTCTGTCTTAGACTTTAACGTATAACAAAAAGAAAATCTCGAAAAATCATCAGTAATTACCATACAAAATCTCGCTCCCCCTAGCGATGGTGGGAATGGTCCCATTAAATCAGTATGCACTAATTCAAAAGGTCTAGTAGTAATTCTATCAGTTTTCTTTCCTTTTGGAGCTATACATGTTTTACTTGCTTTGCAAACTGCACAGTCCAGGTAATTATGACATTTCTTCAAACTTACATCCCTGGCTAAGTGCTCCATCTTTTGTATTGTTCTAAAATTTGCATGACCCAACCTCCTATGCAACAAGTGTATGCAATTATCATGTTGTGGTCTGTTCACTTGCAATGTGTTTGCACCTTCATGTGCCTGGCTCTGTAAGAAATACAATTTATTTTCTTGCCTCACTTTTGCAATTAAAGTGCCCTCTTTCTTTATCACACACTCCTGTTTTTCAAAACTTACAGCAAACTTCTGATCTACCAAAGACGCAATAGAAATAATGTTAAATTCTAAACCTGGAGTGTAATAGACTTCCCTTATCTCAGTTTTCAATGCAGAGACGTACACAGTTCCTTTGCCTTTGACCGCCACCTGCTGGCCGTTCGCCATCGTCACATGCCGTAGATCAGATTTACCTATAAAAGAAAACATTTCTAAAGAATTAGACAAATTTTCTGCAGCTCCAGAATCTAACAGCCATCTAATCATCTCTGTTTTGTTGCTGCTTCTTGTGTCATTCGTTACTGAAGAGATTTGTCCCACGTTGTCTCTTCTTTGAAATCTCCTGGAGCCCTTTTTTCTGTAGACTCTATGGTCCGGAGGACTTCCGGTCACATCTCTATGATTTGGAGGACTTCTTGTTGCATCACAGTCTTTCCGGAGATGATTGGTGGAACCGCACAAGAAGCAAGCTTTTGTCATCAGGACTCGCCCCTTTTGTTCTTCCGCGGCACGTCTGCTGGCTTCCGGATATCCATCCCGTCCAGCCTCCACGTGGCTTTGGCGTTTATTCATTTTTCTTTCCTGTAAATGCTGTTCCTCCTGCAAAATTCTACTCGAAACATATTCCAAAGTTAGCTGAGCATCTGTTAACGATTCCAAGCTTGTTATCAGCATAGAATAAGAGTCATTTAACGAGCTAAGAAGTATATAAACCTGCTGCTCTTGGGGAAATACAACGTTCATGAGTTGAAGCTGATTGAACATGTCTTTCATATTTTTTAAGTGCTCCGATGCACTCTGCCCCGGCTGCATTCTGCACTGGAACAATTTTCTGGTAAGTGCTATTTTTGTTCCAGTTGTTTCTCGCTGATAAATCCCTTTTAGTCTATTCCAGACCTCCCGGGCTGTTGTTAGTCCCTGTATATGAACTAAAATGGTATCTTCAAGGGACAACACTAAAGTTGCTAGAGCTTTCTCACTCTGCTCCAATTCCTCATCATCGGGCTGCGCTGGGGGGTTAATAATGTAGCGCCATAATGACTCTTTTCTTAGCAGCATCTCGGATTTTACTGCCCACGTTTTATAGTTCTGCTCATTTAGCCTGTTTATAGCCAGAGCACCAACTCCTGAGCTGTATGTTGCCATTGTCCTGTCTCTCTGAAGCCTTTCTGTTCTCTGTACCTTCCCCACAGACGAACTAGCTTCTGTCTCGCTGTCACTGCTCTCCTCCTCCTTTTTCATTTATTTATTCTTCCCACGTTGCACAACGTTTACTCACCACCTTTTATCTTGCGCAGCGGGAGCGTGCTGGGCGCATAACCTCTGTACCCGGGAACGTGTGTGGTTCGGGTGCGTCTTTATCTCTTCTTTGCAGAGTACAGCAGAGTACGGCGCAGATAAACAACCACAATGCTGCTTTTTCTCGGTGGTGTATTTACAAATAATTTACAGTATTTACAGGACATACATACAGCTTTGTATCATCAACAGCATCAGCATACAGTGTTCAAACCGACAGAGTGACACGCAGAAATTGAGTAATAGAGGAGAGAGTGAACAGTGTTCTCTGACTACTTTTATACATAAGTCCAGCCTAGTCTGTCCAATCATAAAGTGGTGATCTCATCTACTCAGGTGTGTTCATCAAGTATTGCAGTGCAGTTGCATCAGCCAGGTCTAGAGGAAGTGATGTCATCTGTCTTGTTCTGTGCACACACACACACATATATATCAATTTTCAGGCAATGAAAAATATACCTTATATAAATATACCTTTATATCCCATTGTTTACAATTTCATCTATTCTGTAAATAACCCTGGGGAAGCTTTGCCTCACTATAGAAATTATAATTATATTATTCGTAATTAGGGGGAGAATTTCTGTGACATTTCACACTTTCTCTGCAACCTCTACTTGAACCCACAAGCAAGTTTAAACATGTTTATGAGTAATCTGGCGTTTCTCACCAGATTACAGTGGTGCCTCACTTAACGACGTTAATTCGGCTCAGCGAAAGCGTCGTAAAGCAAAAATAAAAAACCCATTGAAATGCATTAAAACCCGGTTAATGCATTCCAATGGGCTAAAAACTCACCATCCAGCAAAGATCCTCCATATGGCGGCCATTTTTGGTGCCTGTATAGTGAGGAATCCATCCCTAAGCACAGCGGGGAGCCATTTTGAGCACCCGCCGGCCATTTTGAAAACCCGACTATCAGCTGTTTTGATCTTCGCAAAGCGAAAAAAAACCATTTAAAACATCATCGTGAAGTGGGTTTGTCGTAATGCGGGGTAATCGTTAAGCGGGGCACGACTGTACTCATAAACATGTCCAAACCCATTCTGCACAGGCTGCAGAAAAAGATATGACATGTCATAGAAATTCTTCCCTTATTCATAATAATAAGATAATAATAGGAGCCTCTTGGGACAGTGAACCAGTTGGGACAGGGAGGAGGAGCCCCTTGCGAGAACAAGGAATGTATCTCAGTGAGTTGGAATGTGGGCCAGAGATTCAAACCTCTGCTATGCCTCCCAGAAAGGACTCATAGGATCACAAGGAAGGTGTGTGGCTGATGAGGTTTCGTTTCCTGCCACTTGTACAGCCTCTTGGTCCCAGAGCATCACCAAAAGGATGGTCTGGTAAACCTAGAAAACCCTGGGAGGGTCACCATAAGCCAGCATCGACTTGAGAGCACATAATTATTCATGCTGGGTTAAAAATGGGGAAGCTGGAAAGCATTACGTCTTCTTTTGACCTGATAGAAAGAACTATGGGAGCCCTTTCTGTACCAGAGGGCAAGCTGAGGCCACTGTGTACTCAATGAGCCAAGGCATTTTTCCTCTTTCCTTCCCTTTTAGGGAAATCATATACAATGTTTGGAAAAGATAACTCCACACAGAGCCTTGGGATTATTCCTTGTGCTATCTCGTGGCTCTTCAAACTAATCAACGAGCGCAAAGAGAAGACCGGAACTCGCTTCTCGATACGAGTGTCTGCTGTGGAGATCAGTGGCAAAGATGAAAACCTTCAGGATTTGTTAGCGGAAGTCGCCACCGGCAGTCTTCAAGACGGGCAGTCTCCTGGGGTTTATCTGCGGGAGGATCCGATCTGTGGAACGCAGGTATCAGATCGCAAGGCAGGTTTAGGAGCCTGGCTTTCCCCTTCTTTTTCCTGATATTTTTCAAAAAAAAATCCTTTTGTCTGACAACAATTCTGACCACTTTTTTATTTAAAATAATATTATATTTTAATTGCTTTTTTATTTTTAATCCCCAGTCCCAGAGTGTACATATTTGTATCCGTTAGCACCCTCGAGGCTTGCTCTGTTCGGAAAAGGGGAATCGTTCACCCCATCTTAATTAGTTGTTTTCTTCTTTATATTCCAGCTGCAGAATCAAAGTGAATTAAGGGCCCCAACAGCAGAGAAAGCTGCCTTCTTCTTTGACGCAGCTCTGGCAGCCAGGAGTACGAGCAAACCGGAGTGTGACGAGGAGGATCACAGGAATTCCCACATGTTCTTTACACTCCATATATATCAGTATAGAATGGAGAAGAGTGGTAAAGGGGGAAGTACGTTGACCTGGCTCAAGTTTGTTCTAGACTTTCATTGTTTTGAAAAGAGCTGCTAAGCGTTAGCCGAGGTGCTTCTGAGCAAAATGCCTTTTGAATTGCCATTTTGAGGAGCCCAATATTTATTACTTTGTCATCCTTCCAAGGATCTCAAGCTGGCATGTGTGGTTTCCCAAAGTATCTTCAAAACACCCCTGAGAGATGGGTTAGACAGACCTATAGTGAATGGCCTAGGATCACTTAGGGAGCATGACTCAGAGCAGAATTCAACTTTGATTTCCTTGGTTCCCAACCTTGGGTCCCCAGATGCTCTTGTACTAAAACTCCCCAAACCCTTCACCTTGAGCTGTGCTGGGCAGAATTTCTCGGAGTTATATTCAAGAACATTTGGAGGCCCAAGGTTGAGAACCACGGCTCTGACCTCTTCGTCACATAGCATCTCATCATGTTGGCTACAGTTGAGTTGAAGTAATGGACGACTAGATGAATCTAGTAAGCAGTAGCTTTGGGTGGGGAATGTGCATTTCCATATGAATCAAATCACGTGTGTGGAAATGTGGATTCTCAGACTCACCATAAGATCCATTCATCCAGTTCCTTTGGACCTGGAATCTAGAAGAGAAGATGCACCTCCTTCAGCAGTGCAGGGACCCACTTCTGGATAAGAATTACTCTTGCTTGGTTGGGCAATTGTTTGTGGCCACAGGGAGTCCAAACATCCCTGATCCTGGACAACAGCTTTATCAACCAATTTTGCCTCTTGCAGCATTTGGCATGTCACCTGACGTTGGTCTTTGTTACCTGAAAGCAAGTGGAATTTGTAGGAACCCTACAAGGATTTGGGGAATTCTTATGATTTGTATTCTTGAAAAAG